>NW_024412403.1:55435733-55864503 GCF_014898765.1 Herpailurus yagouaroundi | reverse complement strand
CTTTCTTTCTTTCTTTCTTTCTTTCTTTCTTTCTTTCTTTCTTTCTTTCTTTTTCTTATTATTATCATATTCTAAGGAGTCCTCAGTTACCTCTCCCATTCCTTTTGTTAAGGAGATCAGTGCCAAAAAGCATTTGGACAGTGGGATGTTACATTATTTTGTTGCCAGAGTTTGAGGTGGCTCAAGGATGGAAAAGATTAATTTCTGACAGAGTAAAATTCTGCTATAATCATCTAGAAACTAGAATCCTTCAGTTTTAGACTTGTCATATCAAGGTAGGACACACTGATAACTGTTAAAAAGGTAGAACAAGTATTGGTCACAAAACAATATTTTCACCTGCTGTATATAATCATATACTTAGTAATTGGCAGTTAGAGAATTAAAAGGGTATATACTAGGCAAAGAAACAGTAGGAAATTATTCAGTGTCTTCTAAATAACCAAAATCAGAATACTCCATTTATTTTAAAGCTTTTTTGGTAAGTTTGTTTATATTCAAATTGCTTTTGAATACTGTCTTAATAATATTTAGTAACAAATCTTTTTTTTTTTTACTGCCTACTATTAAAGCCTTTTGCCTATTAGTGTTTAATCCAGTACTAATTCAACAAGTATTTATTGATCCCCTATGTAAACTGTACTGATTAGGTTATTGTAAAAGCATAATAAACTTGTCTCTTCTCCCATGGGCATCAAGTCATTGGCATTTCAGTCATTTACTCTGGTTGTTAAGTAGGTCATCATTAGTGCAAACACAGAATAAACTGAGCCGCATCTCAAAGGTGTGCATCTGCATTTATGGTTAAGATTTAAGATGTAAACAGTTACATCAATTTTGTGTACCCCTCTATGCTCCACTGCTCCTCCTCCCTAAAAAAGTAAATGTAAAAAAATGTAAACATAAAAAAGTAAATGTCACTTGAGTGTATTTATACTCTGCATTTACATTGGTTCATATTTTACAAAAATCTTTCCAGTTCCCCAAAGATTAGCATAGTTCTCATAACTTACCTTAGTGGCCCCACCCCCCAGAGTTTCAGAGTGATCTGGGATGGGACCTTAGAATTTGCATCCTAACAAGTTCCCAGGTGATGCTGATGCTGTGGTCTCAGAACCACATTTTGAGAACCACTGTCTTACATCCTTCTAAATTCTTAAAGATCAGGATTATCTTTGAAATCTACCACTGCAGCTTTGTAGAACTGTATGTGTGGAAGTGTCCACCAAATAATTTTTTCCTTTGAGGACCAAGCTCCATTCGCTGTATTACCACGTCCTTAAGCCTGGGTTATTGTTAAATTTGTTTCACCCGCTATGTCACTTCTCACCAGAGACATTTGAAGAGAAAGGGGAGCTAATTTTTTGACCTTCATGCTTTAGAACCTGCTCAAGACTTCATATTTACTGTATATTGGGGAGGGGATTGCCTCTCAAAGGGTCACTTCTGACCCTACTGCCCACACCAATTGGTCCAGGGGTCAGAACCAACTTTGAATCTACATCAACTATCCTTTAAGATAGTTAATATCTAAGATACAGGTTAGTATCTCAAATATATATTTATATCTTTAAATAGATTTAATATTTTAATATCTTTAAATAGACCTAGGGCCCATGGGCCAAAGAGTACTAATGACTAAACTTAGTAATTTATTAAACTTGAACATAGAAGAGATGAGATGTCAAAAATATGAATTAATGGGATTGGTCCACAGTGCAGATGAGAATATTCTGTGTCTGTCAACTTCATTTTTGTCCATTTTAGTCATGTTACTCAAAACTGACATCGGGGCGCCTGGGTGGCGCAGTCGGTTAAGCGTCCGACTTCAGCCAGGTCACGATCTCGCGGTCCGCGAGTTCGAGCCCCGCGTCGGGCTCTGGGCTGATGGCTCAGAGCCTGGAGCCTGTTTCCGATTCTGTGTCTCCCTCTCTCTCTGCCCCTCCCCCGTTCATGCTCTGTCTCTCTCTGTCCCAAAAATAAATAAAACGTTGAAAAAAAAACTGACATTAACTCCTTCCATTGTCTTTCTATTTCATATATACCACTCTGCACTGTTTCTTATTCTTATGCTTATTTATCCCTAGTTTTATAGTAATGGCTCTTCCTTCTTCCTTGTTTTTCTTTTTTCAGTAACTATAAAAAGGCCCTGTTTTAAAAGGCACCATTAAAACCTCTAAAAACAGATGACCTGTTAATAACATTATGCCCTAGTTTACACACACTACCAGGCTTTTAAATACTCTTTCCTGCATTGGTCTTTATATTGAGCTTAGTATATTGTGTATGTAAAAACTGGAAATACATTTTTTAAATTGTAACTTTTTATAATTATTAACTTTTAAAACTCTTATTTTTCTAAGGAAGAGGAGACAGACAATGAAGAAAACTTTATTGATCTCAACGTTTTGAAGGCCCAGACATATCGCTTGGTAAGTTACATGGAATACACACAGGACCAACAAGCAATCAGTATACTTGTTCTGCTGAAAGTTGAAACAAGTAGAAACCATTGTTTGCCATTGTTTTGTGCATGATGTGAAAAGTAGCTCTCAAAAGTTGTTTCCTGGGGCGCCTGGGTGGCGCAGTCAGTTAAGCGTCCGACTTCAGCCAGGTCACGATCTCGCGGTCCGTGAGTTCGAGCCCCGCGTCAGGCTCTGGGCTGATGGCTCAGAGCCTGGAGCCTGTTTCTGATTCTGTGTCTCCCTCTCTCTCTCTGCCCCTCCCCCGTTCATGCTCTGTCTCTCTCTGTCCCAAAAATAAATAAACGTTGAAAAAAAAAAAATTAAAAAAAAAAAGTTGTTTCCTATATATAAAATGTTATAATTATAGCAAATAAAAAATCTGGAGGGTCGAGTGAGACAGCCTCTAATCTGTACCATGGAAAATCCACATACTGCTTCTCATATAAACTGAAAATAACTCATTTGTCATTTTTATTATAGAAAGACATTATTTGATTTCAAGTTATTTTCCATTCTAATTGACTAGTATTGAATGGTCTTGATTATAGGAAAATACTTAAATGGTAATTCTTTGAAATTAAAATGGATTATTTTAAGACTGGTGTATGGATAAAGTAGTCAGACATTGCTTTAAGTCAGTGTTGGCTTATGTTAATTAGGAAATAAATGTAGGCTATAAATGAGAACCCACTCAATGAAATGTTTCCTTTTTAAAAAAAAATTATTTTTAATGTTTATTTTTGAGAGAAGTGAGAGAGCACAATCAGGGGAGGGGCAGAGAGAGAGGGAGACACAGAGTCCGAAGCAGGCTCCAGGCTCTGAGCTGTCAGCACAGAGCCTGATGCAGGGCTTGAACTCACGAACCAAGAGATCATGACCTGAGCCAAAGTCGGAGGCTTAACCACCTAAGTCACCCAGGAGCCCCTCAATGAGATATTTCAAAAGTACATGTAGGATTTTTGTATTTTATTATATATATATTCAAATAAATGATACTTAATTGTTCAAAAAGGTATGCATGGAATATAATTTTTTTTTTAATGTTTTAACTGTTTTATTTTAAGTGTATTTATTTTTGAGAGAAAGAGAGAAACAGACCACGAGCAGGGTAGGGGCAGAGAGAGAGAGAGAGAGAGAGAGAGAGAGAGAGAGAATCCCAAGCAGTCTCTGTGCTGTCAGGATGGAGCCTGATGAAGGTCTCAATCCCATGAACTGTGACATCACAACCTGAGCTGAAATCAAGAGTCGGATGCTCACCTGACTGAGCCACCCAGGTGCTCCTGGAATGTAATATTCTTATTTGCCCTTTATTTAACTTTTCTTGTCTAAATTCTACAAACAAGTTTGAAACTTCCTTGGCCATCCCACCCCAGGACGATCTCTTCATTTATCACTTACTGCCTTAGTATCATTAGTCAGCATTATTTATAATTGTTAATGAAATGTGTGTTTTCTGCCCACCTTGAGATGCAATAAAACATAACGTACAATATTGTGGCTAACTTGCCTGAATGTGTGAGTTGACTTTTAATACATTTATATTCTCCATAGCATAACACAGAAGATGCCAAATACATGAATTCATTCATTCATTCTTAAATGAATTAGTGTATTTTTATTGCTCAATTGAAAACTGAGAATATAATCTGATATAGTATATCAGAATAATATGTTAATATTGAAATTCAAACAGATAAACTCCAGTTGTAACAGTACTTTGGTAGTACTTAATAGTTTTCAAAATACAGTTGACCCTGAACAACATGGGTTTGCACTGCACAGGTGCACTTACACATGGATTTTTTTCACAATTGATACAGTACAATACTATAAATGTATTTTCTTTATGTTTTTCTCAATAGCATTTTCTTTTGTCTTTATTGTAAGCACACAGTATATAATGCATATAACATACAAAATGTGTATTAATTGACTATGTTATTACTAAGGCTTCCAGTCAGTAGTAGGCTATTAGAAGTTAGGGTTTGGGGAGTCAAAAGTTAGTCCCAGATCTTTGATTATGTAGGGGTCAGCACCCCCCTAACTCCAGCGTTGTTCAAGGGTCAACTGCACTTTAGAATACATCCTTTATTGACCTTGTGAAGGGTTTGGGTAGATGTTGTTATCTTCATTGTACAGATACAAAAACTGAAATTTATAATCTTTGGACAGTTTACTCTTTTAAAAAACTAATAAGATTGCAGTAGCTGAATTTGAATTGTTTGTTCTAAACTCCCAAGTCTATTACTTTTTTCCCTTTACACCATACAAGAGTTCAGCAGGTAGGTATGGTTTGTTTGATTCCTACCTTAAACAAGAACACTGTGGTGCTTGATGTTTCTAAGTGTTGAAGATGATGATGAAGTTCTCCTAAAGTATGAGGGAAAAAAACAAAAGTGATGGATATACAATTATTCTCAGAACGAAACTGTCATTTGTGTTATTCATTCTTCCATTGATAGTATAAATAGAACCTCTAAAGGCCGCCTGGGATTCCCTCTGGATAAAGTAGTTTGAGAATTAGAAGGGGTTTAAGTAATTTAATTTGCCTCTATCACTACTCTAAGTTCCTGTTTGTCCTGATTTCAGTTTTTACTTTAAGCTATTTAAGTTTTCCCCTACCTATGCCTTTGTAAGTTATCTAGGTATTAGATTCTTTGGACAAATATTATATAATATAAACCCCTTCAAGCTGAGGCTATGTTGTATTTTCACAAGAGGAAGAAGTCTGAACACCAGGTGTTTGTGGATGGTCAGCCACAAAGTTCTAATGAGGCAGAAAACCCTTTCATATTTAAAAAAATCTGGCATGCTTATGATGTTGCCCACTAAAGCCATCTGCCTGAGACAGCTGTATCTGACTCTACCTTATGATGGCTTAGGCTGCTCTTTCCCCAAGACAGAACTGCTATATAGGTTAGTAACATAGATTTAAGATTTTATGTTTCATGCAGCAGGTGGACTCACAATGCAGAGGAAATATTATCTTAGCAAAGTTGCATGCAGTGAGTTTTTTGCTAGAATAAAAATGACATGTACTCTCTAGGAAATTGATATACTAAATGTAGATGTGACTGTGCCACTCTAGCCATTTATGGATTATAACGGTCCTCTCTACCTGTGATTTTGAAAACATAGATGCTTCTCCAATTATTCTCTGTTCTCTCACCTTGCTTTATTTTTCTTTACAGACCCTGGCAACATATTAATTTCTATCTATTGTCTATCTCAGTCACTAGAGTGCTCTCTCCTCTGCGCGGGAGCTTTCTTTACTACTTTTTCACCTGTGCCGGGTGTGTAGAGACTGCTCAGTACTGACTAATCTTGAAGGAATACGTGTAGAAATGAATGCTGTTTTACATTTACAATTTTATAGGCAAGGTATAGCTTAATCTTCATAGAGAAAAGAACTGCTCAACTATAATTACTTCCTCTTCTATGTACCAGGTATGATAATGCAGGGAGAAATCCACTTATATTCCCTTCTTTCACTAAATAAAGTGATACCTAGATACTAAAAAGTGTGCTTGCTCTTAAGGATCGTGATAATGCAAGAGGATGAGCCTGTACAGCATCTTCTTGAGATTTGTGGTAAATGGAGCAAGAGAGAATGTAAATGGAAAAGACGTGTTGCAGATGATGTTCTCTGAAAGTGGACACTGAGGGTTTGTGGTGCAAGATGTTGATTATGAAAGGAAGGGAGAAGAATTGGGCTGGGAGAGAAGCCTAGCTGTGATTCAGGCCTGACAAAACCTGGGGCAACTTGCTGAAGAGCTCTGGACCAAGTGCTGCCTGCTTGGCTCCGTCACTGGAGGCAGGCTGCCCTGGGAAGGACATGCGGCCAGGTCGAGGTGGCTCTCTGCAGGTAAGACAGCCTGAGGGGGCTGACACAGCAAGCTGTCGCTGGCCACGTCTTTCCTTGAGAGGGGACCTGGTGGTCCATCTTCCTGACTACCACGACATATTTAAATCCTGCAGCTGCTAATTAGAAGAATTTGTGAAGAGATACTATGTACCCACTGACTAAATTTTGAAGTGTCTACTTGGATCATGACATAGCAGTAGTGTTTCACGAACCCTGAAAATGTTGTTCTAAGAAAATGGTTCCTCTGATCATTGGTGTATGCTTACAGTGATGAAGCTGGTTTGTGTTGGAAGCACTTGTTTTTCAGAACATTTCTTTACTCTCAGGTTTAAAAAGTACGTTTTAAAGTTACTTTATTCTGTGCTCTCCCCCCTAATTCTCTTACACCCCTTATGGCTTTGTCAAATATAATACTTTGCAAGAAAATAACTTTTACAATTAGCAAGGGATTGCTATATCTTCCAAGGTTTTATTTATAGGTTATTTGAATTTTGATATAGCTTTTCTTAGAAGAAAAAAAGATATAAATATTAGTCTTGAAGGCTAGCCCACAAAGTTCTACATTCTCTCTGCCCCTCTGATTTCCTGAATTGCCTTGAAATCCAAAATTTAGCCAAAAATTCCTTGGGGGTGGTCATGGGGAAGACACTGGTATCGTATTAAAGATCTCACAGTTGGGCAGAGCCCCTGATGGGTAGGGGGACAGTAGAATTTCAGACATGTGAGGGGCGGGAGCAGGAAAGGAAGGCCCTGGTGGCAAGGTGTCAGGCAGGTGTTTAGGCCATTTCTAGTTCTGTCTCGAGTATGTTAACTGGAAACTGCCTGCACGGTTGTGGCAGCTACACTGTAATTACAAGTGGTCTTTGTTGCTCCCCTCCATTCTGAAGCTCAGTGGAGTCATAGCAGCAGTGTTGTGGCAGCAAAACACAGATGTGTCATTCTCCTCCCCCAGTGGAAAAAAGATGGGAGGGAAGCTGTGCGCTCGAGTTCTATTTTTAAATGTCCATCACTTCATTTCAAAACATTTTTTCAAACATGCCATAGATACCATTCTTCCTTGAGATGCTAAATTTGAGGTTTTAGAAACCAAATTCTGAGTTAGACAGCATAAAACCAACTATCTCAAAAGGTTTAAACACAATTGGTTTTTAATTACTTAGCAAAAAATTCATTGTACCAAGAATGAGAGAATTTTTAGCTTAAAAAGCAAAAGCTGTAAGGAAGCAAAAATCTGGGCTTAGAATAAAAATGTCATCTCAGTTTTTGAGTGTCATTGTGGCAAGCCCACAATATTGTAATCAAAAAGGGAAGAAGATGGATCTACTTTGGTTAATATCTTAAACACTTTAAATTTTCTTCATTTTACTTGGATTTACATTTCACTCCTTGACACAATGTCCTTTCTGAGTAACATAGGAGAAAAGCACTGTTCTGAAATATAACTTGCCCCCTGGGTTTCCACTGGTTCTGATTCCTGCTTGAAGAAAATGGTTTTTCTTCTCCTTTCCTAAAACATTTGAGTGTTTGTCCTCCTGTGTTGTGACTGTGAGAAGTCTGTGGTTGGTGTTTCACAGGAGAAACAATTAAAGCACCACATGTCTGAGCGTGATGGAACGCCTTATGACTGAGTAAATGCTTTTATTTCTCTGGTAACTAACCTGTACCACCCCATCAGTTTTATATCTGGAGGTGAATAGAAAATGTAGGTTAGAGAAAAGAAGCTGTACTCCACACTGCTCAGAAGGAGCTCAAATGGCAGTTCTTTCTGGGTGTAAAAGAGAGTTTTGCTTGATCTTTTAGTGTAGCTTTTGAATCCACCCTTGGAATAGGAAAGATTCTTCCTTCCATCCTGATTTTATTGTGAGTCTAAAAAGGAGTAGGAAGCAAGGACTTTTCAAGGTCCTTTACAGATCTGAGTCCATACCTTCAACACTGGCTCCATGGTGAAGAGTAAGCCTTGGCTAAATTTCTGACTGCATGTCAGTTGAGCACCTGACTCTTGATTTCAGCTCCAGTCATGATCTTAGGGTCGTGAGATCAAGCCCCACCTTGGGCTCTGCCCTGGGCATGGAGCCTACCTAAGATTCTCATTCTCTCTCTCTCTCTCTCTCTCTCTCTCTCTCTCCCTCCCGCCCGCCCTCGCGGGCGGGGGGGGGGGGGGGCGGGGGGGGGCGGGCGCGGGGGGGGGCCCCCCTTCCCCCCTTCCCTCCCTCTACCCCTCCCCTGCTTGTTCACTCGCTCCCCACCCAAAAAAAATTCTGACTGCATGTCACTAGACACTTAGTAAATTAACCTGTGACTCTGCTTTCTTATCTGTGCAGTGGTGACACAATTCTTCCCAGGGTTGTTTTGAAATTAATATAACCTAACTAGCTTGATGCATTTCTTCTTTTATATAATTTTTCACCTTTCCTAGAGGTTGGAACTAAGAGATTGGAATGTTACCAACATCCTCATGTGCTGTAGGAGAGTAGAAAAAGCCCCCATCTCTCGATACAAATAAGTTTCTAGATTACCATGAGTATTTTTGAGTAAGAAGCTTACATAGGATATAAGTTATCAAGAAGTTTTCATTTTTATGTAATTTGGGAAGCCTTGGTGATGTCATGTCTTTATTTTCATAATCTGTCACATGGATGCTTATTGAAAGCCCATGAGACGAAATCTGCTATCACGTAAGGTCTCCCCTACAGAAATGACTCGGGAATTTGATGAAAAGTTAATAGGATATTTTCCAGGGTTCATTTGAGAGCTGTCATTTTATAAATGGATAGATTATATTTCCTGAATCAATGCCAATAGCAGATATTTATTATGTAATTCAGTATATTAGATGGGTACCAAGATTGTGTGCTTTTTTCCGTCCTCTATAAACTGTATTCTTTAAATCCACCAAACCCCACCCATCCGTCTCTAGCAGTGTTGGTGCTTTGATGTTTGTCTAATGGTTCATTTTAATCCAGGAAATCTAGTTGGACACTAAGACCTGCAGATGCTGACTTTGAAATCTCCCTCACATGCATCCCTTCAGCTGTCTTTCAAGGCCAAGTCCTCTTCATCTCCTGTCTGGATTATGTAACAATAATGGCCTGAATTGTCTTTGATCCTTACCCTTCGATCCTACCCTCACCCTTTTGTAAAATATTTTTCACCCTACTCTTCTATCTTGCTTACCAAAATGACTTTTATCAGGTCATTTTGAGTTCAGTAACTTTTGATGGCTTTTCAGTGCCTATAGGTCAATTTATATAGATTATAAAACAATAATTTTTTGGTCTGGATTTCCAGACTCTTAGCAGTTTGACAACTGTCCATATAGCCAACTTTATTTTCTTCTGCAGGAGTAACTTTTTTCCAGATAAATGGATCCTCTCATAAGTTTTCAAACACCTCATGAGCATATCTGCTCTCATCTTTGACCCCTATCTAAAATACCTTCTCGTCCTTTCTCTACTTGACTCTTCAGAGTTCAGCTCAAATTCTGTCTTTTTAGTGACACTTTCCCAATTGCCCCAGTCCCATTCAATTCTGTGGCCCACAAATCTACAACGCATAACTATTCATAAAACATATTTAGAACATTCTAGAAGGTTCTTTCATGAGGATTTTTATCATTTTATTACTGTCCCTGAAATAGAATAGTACCTGCCATATAGTAGGTGCCAAATAAAGATTTGTTGGATACAGGGCTCCTGGATGGCTCAGTCAGTTAAGCATCTGACTCTTGACTTCTCCTCAGGTCATGATCTCAAAGTTTGTGAGATTGAGCCCCATGTTGGACTGTGCACTGACAGCAGAGCCTGCTTGGGATTCTCTCTCTCTCTCTCTCTCTCTTTCTGCCTCTCCCCCACTAGCACTTGTGCACACATGCATTCTCTCTCAAAATAAAGAAACATTTATTAAAAATCATAAAAAAAAGATTTGTTGGCTAAATAAAGTTGTTTTACCTTGCTTGTAACTCTTCTTGGCCTCCCTTCTGGCTTAGAAGACAAAATTCATATTCCTCACCCTAGCTTCTAAGGTCTTTCACAAAGTATTTAACTCTTTTTTTGGCTCCCCAGTATTCGCCTTTCTAAGCCCCCAGTCGCTCTTGATGTGGTGTTCACAAGCCATGTGCATTTCTATTTCAGTATCTTGGCTTATGATGCTTTTCCTGACTATAAACACTTGGCTTGTCTCTTTTCTGCCTATTTGCATTCCATACATCCTTATAAGGTTAAACTTAGATCTCATCGTCTCCATTAAAACACACTTCTCCCTTTCATTCGAATTCCTAAAGCATTTACACCTATACCAGCTAGTTTCTGGAAGTTAATCAAACTTCTTATTTTTACCTGCTTTTATTGAAAACACTTCTTTTTAAAAGTGTAATATATACCTGTTGTTTTTTTTTGAATGAAGCCACAAAAAAGTGCAAAGAAAAATTTGAAAACATCCCCAAATCTCATCACCCAGATATAAATACTGTATCACTTGATGCATAATTGCCCTGAGGTTATGTAAGATGCTAGTATTTGGTGAATCTGGAAGAAGGATATATGGGAATTCTTTGTACTATTTGTGTAATTTATTTGTGGGTCTAAAAAAAATTATACAGACCCAGAAATAGATTGATGAAGTAGTATAGTGTTCATAAAATAATCCAAATAATATGGTGATATTAATAATATAGGAAACAATGCAAATACGTGGGGGGAAAACTGGACTGTTTAATTAACTGGTGATAGAATAATAAGCTGTGCATCTGGTGAAAAAAGTTGGGCTCTTTCCTCATATCATACACCCAAATAAACCCCACATGGATCAACACATTAGAAAATGATAAGGTATGAAAACAAGAACATGACTGACAAGTGTTATACTCACGGGTTGAAATTGACATAATAAAGCCTGGCAAGAATACTAAAAACCATAAAAGAAAAGCACTAATAAATCTGAATGCATAAAAATTAAAGGCTATATATGAAAGAGTGGGGTGGGGAGCACCATAAAGTTAAAAGACAAGTGATAAACTGGGGAAACATAGTTGTAACCTGTATGACACAAGGATTGATAGGCATTTGGTAAGGTATCTAAGAGTTTGTGTTCTATAGTAACATTCCCTGGGCCCTGCCACTCTACTAATGATGTGAAGTTGGGAAAATTAGCTAACTGCTCTATACCTTACCTTTCTTATTTGCAAAAGTGGGAATAAGAGTCCCTTGATTCATGGTGCTATTATTGGGCATTTAACATAGGTGAAAGCATTGAGAACCATGCTTGGCATTAATAATAGTAATAGTAACTGCTAAAATATATTGAGGCTTACTATGTGCCAGGCACTGTGCAAACCTTTTAAAATGTATAATTTAATCATCATAACAACTCTTCCAATGAGAAGGGTACTATTATCCTCATCTTACCGATGAGAACCCTGAGATTTATAGAGGTTTTATAACTTGACCAATACCTAAGAAGCAGTGGAGGTAGGATTTGAGCAGAGATGGGATTCCAGACCCATCCTCTTGACATTTACACCATACTGTGGCAATTCTTAAGACATTTTAGTTTTCTTTTCCTTGAGTCTTGAGACTCTTTAATCTTGACAGTTAATTAGACTTTCATGTCCCTCTTAGTAGATGTATGAATTGAGCTCTTCAAATGTATTAGGTTGCCATCTCAGAGAAAAGAAGCCTTATAGAAATTCATTACATAAAGAATTAAACTTACTTTGGCATACTCTATAACACCAACTATAATGTCTGTGGTAGTTTTTCCATACATGCTTGTTGGGGTACTTTCTTTCAGTTTTATCTTGAGAAAATAAAAAATCAGGACTGATTTTACCTTAGCACTTAATGGACATTAAATTAGCTAAAGTAGTAGCAAAGACAGGTGTTTGAGATATTAAACAGAAATAATACTGGAAGTTGCATTCTCATTCAAAAATAATTTCAGATTTCTTATTAGTAAGTTAAATTGATTTTTTTTTAATTTAGGGAGCTTTTTAAACTTTTTTTGATTTGTGAGCATAATTTATTCAAATTTTAGTTCACGTGATAACAAAATTTCTTTTGATAGTCTCAAAATTGAATTGAAAACTTTTATGAACTTCGTATATGTAAAGACAGAGGCTACCATCTCTCTTTCTTTTGATGGATTACAGCCAAGGTTTAATTTAGTTATTCAGAACAAATCTGAAAATACTTTTTGTATGGTATTAAACATTTTTCTTCATAGTAATATAGTGCTAAATCATTTAAAACCTAATTTGAAAAGAAAATAGTGAATCAGACTCATGATTTATGCTTCTTTAATCATGAAGAAGAATTGACTTGTAGGGACATGAAAGGTTTTAGCTCTGTGCTTTAAATATGATTTGTTAAAATCACTGGATTTCAAGGGAACACTTCTTGATTGAGATACCTTATTTATCCCTCTAGCTTTTTGTTGATCAATGATAAAGAAAGAGGGACACTAGGGGCACCTGGGTGGCTCAGTCGGTTAAGCATCTCACTTTGGCTCAGGTCATGATCTCACAGCTCCTGAGTTCGAGCCCTGTGTCGGGCTCTGTGCTGAGAGCTCAGAGCCAGGAGCCTGCTTCGGATTCTGTGTCTCCCTGTCTCTCTGCTCCTTGCCTGCTCATGCTCTGTCTCTCTCACTCTCAAAGAGTAAGTAAACATTTTAAACAACTTAAAAAGGAAGAAAGAGGGACACTAAATACCCTTAGGAGAAACCTTGCTTAATACATAGTAATGTATAATAAATATTATATTTAGCACTTAGCTTGTTGGCCACCTATCCTATTTCCTATCTGAACCAAAGCATCAAATTAGGAAGGTTGGAAAAAAGCCCTCTGAGGAACCAAAATAAGTATAACCACCTCCATTTAAAAAAAAAAAAAATGTATGAAGAGTCCCAACCTCACCACCACTACCACCGCCCTCACCAGTTCTCACGTATTTCCCTTGTATTCTTATTTTGCCTAGACTCCAACATGTTTAGATGCTAGGTTTCTAAGCCTCCAGAAGTTGAGGAGGAGGAGGAGTTGCTACAGGCAATCAAGCAGACAGCCAGAGGTGATCACTGGCATCTTGATAACAAGAGAGGCTGCAGGAGAACTTTAAAAGCAGACATAAGAATGCAAAAATTAGGGGCGCCTGGGTGGCGCAGTCGGTTAAGCGTCCGACTTCAGCCAGGTCACGATCTCACGGTCCGGGAGTTCGAGCCCCGCGTCGGGCTCTGGGCTGATGGCTCAGAGCCTGGAGCCTGTTTCCGATTCTGTGTCTCCCTCTCTCTCTGCCCCTCCCCCGTTCATGCTCTGTCTCCCTCTGTCCCAAAAATAAATAAACGTTGAAAAAAAAAATTAAAAAAAAAAAAAAAAGAATGCAAAAATTATAGCCATCTGGGGTCATTTGATGTAGGATCAGTCATATCCAGTTTCCTCAGAGCCCTAGAGAACGATTGTATTACAGAATTAATACAATAAAGGACATCATGAAAATATTAAATTACAGTCAGTAAATGTCAGCATTTATCAGTCTCCAGTATCCAGTCTGATGGTGGTGCCTCATTCTTATAAGAGGTAGGGGTTCGGGCTTGGTAATTGAAGATTCAAGTGCCTCCATTTGCTGTCTTGCTTCATTAGATCAGTGTTAGGATCTTCTGACCCTCCTTTTATCTCCCATTTTCACCTGGAAGTCTGTGGATCCAGTTTCTGCCCAGGCCTTCATGATCTAGGTTCTCTTGGCCAAGCTGTCATCTGAACTTATGATCTCTCTATAACTTCTGATGCAGGGTCTCCATTCCCAAGGAAACAAATTCTCATGGATGCCTGAGTCTTGAGCTTCACTCTTGGGTCTTCCGATGAGCCATATATGTTCCCTTTAGCAGACAAGGTGTTCTTTAGTCAATGATTAGAGGAAGTATTGTAGGGTATCCATGATTAGTCAAGTTTTAGAAACTACCCTACTCATAGCTTTCTTCCTTCTTCATTCCCAGTGGAATGTCTTAACTAGAGCTAACTGCCCAACCTAATTTGAACCCTTGTGAACAAAAAGATCCTATAGTACCAGATTTTTGTTACTATAGCAGAGATCAAAAGAATATATATTGCTGGTGTCAGGAAGCCCTCGTCAACATTGCTTTTTCCAGTAATGTTTAGCCCCCTTTCTTTTATAGGGCTTTCCAATAATGAGCATACACTACATATTAGAAATAGTTTTACCCCAAAGAGATTTTTTTTTAAGTTCCTTGCTCAAGATGGTAATTCATCAGATTATACCAAAAATGCAATCAGTGCTTCTACTGCATCACCTGTAACATTTTCTCTATTAAGACTTGTTAATGGGCCAGTCCCCCTCTGTTAGTATCAGGTTCATTACTTCCGATGTTGGTAGTCATGGTCTACCTGGAGTCCCCAGGGTTAATTAAGAGGTGAAGATATTTTGAAGGTATATCAAGTTTTGTATTCCACTGAACCTAGTGTGACAGAACAGCTTTGCAGCACTACATAGGTTATCCAGCAGCTCAGGCTGCAAAGGGCTTTATTTATTTAGCCTCCTTCACTGATATGTGAGGCTTTCCCTTATTCTACCTACCCCTGTAACCATTAAGACTAACCACAGCCAATTATATATACATATGTATATATAATTATGTATATATATACATTCATACATATAAAATTATGTGTGTATATATATATATATACACACACACATCCAATTTTATGTGTTTACATATATAAACAGATATACAGAATATAGTGTTTTTCAGATGCTTAACCATCCCATTATATTACCTGAAGGAGAGATTACTTCTTGGAACAGAATTCTGAGCAGGCTTTTAACATTGCATGTTTGATCCTTGAACTGACTTTGGTGATATGCCCACTGTTGGAGCCCAAGTTTATGTTATAGGATGGTTTAGACTGTTATCTTCAATTCTTCCATTGACAGTCTTGGGATCAGTTTTCATAAGTTTTTCTTTCCCTCAGGACCATTTATTACCTCCATAAACTAGCCTGAGATTCTCGCTAGCAGGCTATAAACTCTTTGCAGGCAGGGATTAAATCCTTTTATCTTTCTACGCCAAACACAGTACCTGGATTCTTACCTTGCATGTTGTAGGAGCTTTACAAATGGCTTATTGGTAAATTAATTAATTATAAATGAGACTTCTGGGTAGCCTGTGTCTCATTGAGCTTTTAATTGTTTCTTCAGCATTAACTAGAAAATGTAATTTCCCAAGAGGTATGTTTTATCTTAGTGTTGTTTCAGACAGGGACTGGGACTTTGTCATGATGATATAAATTTTTGATTAAATGAAAACAGCAGTTTATTTCTCTTTTTACTAATATCTCCACATAAAATACCATTTGTTAAATGGAGGTACAATTGGAAAGGAAAGGTTTTCTCAAGTTATTAACCAAGGCATGGAATAGTTTTAAAATGATTTCCACTTCATATGTAGGCCTTGCTCAGTTAATGTATCCACTTATTAGGCATTAGGAAAATGTGACTGAGGAACGAGGTTATGAAATAGATGTGCAAATATGGAAATAGAAGGAGACTGTATAGTTTGATTAAGTTAATGCCGCTCTACCAAGCCTAATGTTCTCTTTTTGCCCTTTCTTCATTTAGTAACTAGGCCATTTCCCCCCAATATATTAACTGTGGCCTAGGAGGCAGTGAAGACATTTGAGCTGCTATATTAAACCATTTTAGGATTTTGGAAGTATGAGTTTGCAAATCATTGCTTAAGGGAACCAAATAATAACTTAGGAAGAATAAATGCAACTTACTAAAGGACCCAATATAAAGCAAGTAGTAGTTTATGCACTGGGATGCCTTAATGCAATGTTTGTAAGTGTACCCCTGTATCTTACTAACTCTTAGATTCTAGTCTGAGTCAGACAGGGCCATTGCTGACCCATTTGCCTTGGGGAAATTGAGAAAGATGTGCCCTTCCTTGAGGAAAATTTTTGAGTATGTTCTGGACAACTTGAACAATCCTCTGAGTTCAGGCTTGAAGAAAGTGGGGCTGTGGATGGGTACCTTCTCCAGCCTTGTTTGGTGATTCTGGACTCCACCGACTTCACCCTCCTATAGGGAAGGGAAGACCGAGGGGAAATGAGGGATGGGGTTGAGGAGCACCGGCTCTGGGGTTTAATCAGGACTACCCAGCTTCAGATCACCCAAATGGTGGTTCCATAAAGCAATCTTATTTTTTTTTTTTTAACATTTATTATTTTTGGGACAGAGAGAGACAGAGCATGAACGGGGGAGGGGCAGAGAGAGGGAGACACAGAATCGGAAACAGGCTCCAGGCTCCGAGCCATCAGCCCAGAGCCCGACGCGGGGCTCGAACCCATGGACCGCGAGATCGTGACCTGGCTGAAGTCGGACGCTCAACCGACTGCGCCACCCAGGCGCCCCAGCAATCTTATTTTTAAATCAGTGATCAGAACATCTACCTTCTATTACGAATCCTACAACACTGCTGCTGAGAGGTCATGCCCCTTTGGCCCACTCTGGTTCAGTGGGAATGGGATGCGGGGCCCCATAGCCCTGGCAAGAGTGAGCCTGTGTATATACCACACATACACCCCAAACGTCAGGGCTCACGCACACTGGCAGTGCACACATCCGCCCACCGCATCCCACCCCCATTCCCATCCGTCTACGCAGAAAAGGAGCCAGTCAGAATTGGGCCACCTAGAGCCAGGTACAGGTACTGGGGTAGGCCAGTGAGTGAGCAAGCCCCCGGCTCCTCCAAGTCTATATGCATGCTGTGGGCGACAGGGTGGAGTTACATGATGGAGAGCTTTCCCCATGGCTTTAGGTTTCAACTGGGAGACTCCGTGTCTCTTCTGCTGTCACACATGTCTCAGAAAAGTTCACATGTCTGCTTTGTGAATACTGTGGTAGCATTCTGCTAGTACTCAAAGTAATACAATGTTTCTATATTAAAGTGAGTACTTTAATATTTAAAACAGAATCTTGAACATTTTTCACTTAGTTCTCACATTTTACTTTAATGCTAATATTTTTTTATACTTCTATTTTTTTTTTAGTAGAATGTACTTGAATAAATTCAGACTATATATTGTAAAATGTAAAAGCATATACTAGTTATCCATCCTCTGATTGTGTGGTTAGAACTATATAGCCCCCCTGAATTTCTGAACAAAAAGCAATATATGCTCCTTTTAAGACTCTGAATCTGTTCAGGACTTGCTAACATGAACTAGGAGGTAGGAGAGAGACTTTCTTATACCAACAGTGCTCTAGAGACTCAGTCGGGACTTTAAAGCCCCTAAAGACCGCAATCTCCCACCAAAATACAAATCCTGATATAAGGTTATTCTTATACTTAGTGTTAGACTGGATTGGAAAGACTTGTCTAATGAGCTTTCATTTTAAGAAATGTCTTTAAGTGACATAAATTCACATTGAGAATGTAATTTCACTATGAGGTTATTTATATAATCTTTTACTTTTAAGTTTTGCATTATGAGAAATTTCAAACATACACAGAAGTGCAAAATAGTGAACTCTTATGTAACATTACCCAGCTTCAGCAGTTAATAGTTTGTCAGCCATGATTCCTCCAGAGGCCCCACTTTTTTCCTTTGCCCTTAGTAAGTATCAAAAGTATCTTAAGTAAGTTTCAGACATCATGTCCACTTACCTATACATAGTTCAGCATTTATCTCTATTTATAGGGCCTTGTTTTTAAACATAACCATCATGCTATTATAATACCTATAAAATTTGTAATAATTCCTTATATCCTCTAATACTCTTCCACATTCAGATTTCCCTGATTGTCTCAAAAACATCTTTTCATAGATTGTTCAAACTAGAATCCATATAAGGTTTATACATTGTATTTGGCTGTTTATGTCTTCGGATCTCTTTTTTTCGTATGGTAATAAATTTTTTTATGTTTTCATTACATTTTCTTACAATTTATCAAGGAAGCTTACAGGAAAAGTTGCTACCAAAACTAATGTGTTAGGCTTTATCTTTGCACGTGACAGCAGGGAAGGGGCAGAGGGAGAGGAGAGAGAGAATCCCAAGCAGGCTCCTCGCTGTCAGTTCAGGAGCCAGAAGCGAGGCTCAATCATCCCATGAACCGTGAGATCATGACCTGAGTCGAAATCAAGAGTTGGTCACCTAATAGACTGAGCCACCCAGGCACCCCAGGCTTTATCTTTAAATCATTAATTTGTACATTCTTTATGTTTTCAGATCTATACATACTTAATGCTGACATGTGAAAGCCTAGGAAAATGAAAAAAAAAAGTTTTCCTTTTGTAATTCAAAAACAGACATGAATTGATTTTATCACTCAACAGCAGAAACCAAATGCAAAAATGTGGCCCCACCCTATTTGAGTTCAAGTAGATCTATATTAAGTTACATTTTTAAACTACATTATAGTTTGACCTAACCAAAATATCACTTAAATTATGAATAAAAAATGTCTAAGTAATGGCCTCTTGGCTTCTGGGATCTTATCTTTTTTGTCTTTCAGATTTGGCGTTTATATTTCAGTATGGAAAATTCAGTGTGCCAGGGTGGCTCAGTTAGTTAAGCGCTCTGACTGTTGATTTCAGCTCAGGTCACGATCTCATGGTTCGTGGGGTCTAGCCCGGCATCTGGCTCTGTGTTCATAGTGCACGGAGCCTGCTTGGGATTTTTTCTCTCTACTTCTCTCTGCCCCTCCCCTGCTTCTGCTGCTTGCTCTCTCTCTCTTTCTCTCAGAATAAATAAACTTAAAAAAAAATTCAAACTGAGACAATGTTTTCTTATCAAATGTGTGAATGTTTGTATCTCCTTTACTGTTACCAATTAACGTACCTAAATGGCTTGTTGATTTGACAATATTCCCGTTGAATTCACTCTGATATTTCAAAAGCATTGTTTTTTGTCAAAATGGTTGAATCCTATATTTGCTTCTTTTTGAAAATACTTATTTTGTTATTCTACCAGGTTTGAGCATTGTTTTCTTTCAACATGGATAGGAGGACAGATAAGAACTTCTGTCACTGTAATTTTAACACTACCATACTTGATATAAATTGTGCAGTCCTGCTAAAATGCCTCAAAATTTTACCATTTCTTTTTATAAACTCTCAATCTTGTGATATCTTTCCTTTCTTAGGATATGAACGAGTCTGCCAAACAAGAAGATATTTTGGAATCCACAACAGATGCTGCGGAATGGAGTCTCGAAGTGGAACGTGTACTACCACAACTGAAAGTCACGATTAGGACTGACAATAAGGTAGAGAAGATAGAACGCAGTTTTTCAAATGGATCTTCATAAGGCAATTTCAGGGTCAAAGGCACTACTAATTATATGAACGATTTAAGCGGGTAGGATTCGGTTTCCAGTGTTTTGTCTTAACAGAGATTTAGTAAATTGTTGTTGAATGAATAAATAATATTAAAGAAGGAAAGAGAGGAATAGATCTTTAAAGTGATTTGGAACACGTCATGTTTCCCTGGGATTGAGGGGTATTTTCTTAATCTACTTTGATGTATTTTCTTAGAAATCTTATTTTGTTTAGGTAAATAGTAAATGAAATTGGAATTTCATGACTTTATAGCAACTGATTATAGTTAAAAAATGGTTTTGGAGCTCTGCTGGATGGCAGAACAGAAGACATCCTGGAAGTTGCCTTACATAATCTATTCAGTACATATGATTAAAAGTCAGATAATAAGAAAATAATCAAAGCATTTGCATTAAGTTTTGGAGATTGGGCCAGATGAATGAACTGGCCCATAATCAAGTTTCTGCTTCCTTTTACAAGAACGTCAGAAAAAACTATCAGGTGACTAGACAATCCTATTCTCATTAATACTATAATAATGTCTACAAAAGAGACTGGAGAGAGAGACATCTAGGTAAAGAAACTAACGAGTTTCCATCCCTAGAGGCAGGAGAAGAGCACCAGCATTACAGAACAAGGTTCTAGGGAAGCTTGTTACTCCGAAAATATGGTCCTGAATCTACCCCCAAAGATTGCTGTTTTCAGAGTGCCTTAGAAATGAATTTATTCTTAGAATGTCTGGATTTGGGCTTGTAAAACTGTGTCTTGGAGAAGGTAAGAAGTAGCCTAGACTCCTAGGGCAGTCCTACAATAGGATAAAGGCAGCAAAGGTCTTGCTAGACTGAACAGCTGTGGAACAAACTTAAAGGTAAGTGGGCAAATCCTGCAGCCTGTTTACCATGTATTTTCCCAGACACTATTATGTAGCCATTATTTGACTACATTAGGGGTAAATTCTTGTTTGCATATCTCATATGTAAATATGTGTTAATACATATTGTGTTATTACAATTGTGTTATATTGTGTTAATACATATGTGTTAATACATATTTACATATGAGATATGCAAAGAAAGAATCAGATTTCTTCACTGATTCAACCTCTGCTAAAAGTTGTAATTTGCAAAAATGTAATTTTTTTTTGGTAAAAATGTAACTTCTAATTGTTTAGTTTTTGGTAAAAATGTAATTTCTAATTCTTTATTTTTATAAGAGCAGAACTCATAAAATTAAAAATTATTATTATTGTGATTCTAGTTAGAATGACATGTTAAAATAACTGTGTAGTTAGGAACTCTCAGGTACATCTTAATTCCATATGGAAGCCTTTAATTTATTTAACTTTCAAGCTAACTAACTCTTGACATCCAGCATCTCATTTAGAACCTAATAGGATCGATCACACAAGAGTGTTTTTTAAAGCATAGTCATTGATTTCTACATAACAGGAGTAACTGAATAAAGGAAGAATATAAATGTAACAGCTAACACATACAGTTTTGCAAAACTAAGTACAGGTTAAGTTCTACTACAAACTAATATTGTAGTAATCAGAATCCTGGGTTCTTAGAGAATCAGTGGTCTCCTGATTGGAGAAGAATTAACTAGGTGAAAGTTGGACTCTTAGTCTTGTGCCATACATTACCAGCCTTGATCTTATGAGGATATACTGTGCCAAATTAATAAAAAGTCAGATTTTACAGGCAACATTCCAAAATGTCACATAAAGTTTTGAGGGCTTTTTCTTTATATGAATATCATTTTGAATTTAGATTTTTTTTTTAACGTTTATTATTTATTTTTGAGACAGAGAGAGACAGAGCATGAATGGGGGAGGGGCAGAGAGAGGGAGACACAGAATCAGAAGCAGGCTCCAGGCTCCGAGCCATCAGCCCAGAGCCCGACGTGGGGCTCGAACTCACGGACCGCGAGATCGTGACCTGAGCTGAAGTCGGACACCCAACCGACTGAGCCACCCAGGCGCCCCATGAATTTAGATTTTTAAAAAATTATTTATTTCCATTTTTTTCTGTTTGATAGCATTGGTAATTTTTTTTTATTTTTACATTTATTTATTTATTTTAAGAGAGAGAGAGAGAGAGAGAGAGAGGAGAACATGTGCACATGTGTGAGCTGGAAAAGGGTGACGGCAGGGGGAGAGAATCCCAAGCAGGCTCTGTGCTGTCTGATGCAGGGTTCGATGGGCTCAATCTCAGTATTGTGGTAAAATATGCTGATCTAAAGTTACATCTGATTTTTTTTTTTTTCAGAATTCTTTTCTAGATCATTTGGTCTTTGTGCCTAGTATTTCACAAACTCTTCTAAGTATTTCAGAGGTATCAAATAGGAAATGCAGGTTTGGGGTCAATTTATTCAGCTTACTTAAGAAAAATGAAATTGTATGTTGATTTGAGAAAATAAAGGGTTAGTAAATAAAGAGATATTTTTCATGTCACAGAAATAAAAATAATCTGGTCACATACGAGGTTTCTCATGGGCTCACCATCCTCCTTCATCGGAAGAGTTTGACTCCAGCTTCATGGTACATCCTATTCTTCCTCCACTCCTGACTCGACCAAAACCAAACCCTCTCCTTTACTTTTGGCGAAAATAATTACCTTTCACTCGACACAGGCTATTTAGGGCATTTGGAGACTTCAACTTTGTGTTTGAGGGAAAATGAGCTGTTTTCAGATCAGTGTGTTTTACCGATCATTATTAGATTAATTTTTAAGTAGCATTGAGATGTGGGAGATAACTATACAGGGCCTCCATTATTTAAATCCATTAAAAAGTTCTTTAAAATGACCTTGTGCTGGGGCGCCTGGGTGGCGCAATCGGTTAAGCGTCCGACTTCAGCCAGGTCACGATCTCGCGGTCCGGGAGTTCGAGCCCCGCGTCAGGCTCTGGGCTGATGGCTCAGAGCCTGGAGCCTGTTTCCGATTCTGTGTCTCCCTCTCTCTCTGCCCCTCCTCCGTTCATGCTCTGTCTCTCTCTGTCCCAAAAAATAAATAAACGTTGAAAAAAAAAATGACCTTGTGTTAGCAGTAAATAAGTCCCATATTTCTTTAGCACTGGATCAAATGTTTGTTTTGCTTTTTTTCCTCACAAGTTCAGTGCTTGTGTGCTTCTTGGCAGGTAACTAACAAAAAAAATTAATAAATAAATAATAAGTAAATCTCCTTTTCTTTTTGTTGTTTTGATGAGATGCTCTCGTATACTGATATTTTATTTTATATTCTCTGTAATGTTGTAATTAGGTTTTATTGTAAGACGAGGTTATTCTTTTTTCTGGCAGCACTCGTTACTGTTGCCAGTTTTCGAAGAATGCAAACGAATTTTAATATTAGCTTAAATTACAATTGGGAAAATTAAAATGTTGCCAAAAATGCAAATGATATGTTCCACAACTGAAGGTGAAGGACTTTTGTCATATGTTAGCTTCAATGGACTATATTAGTAGTTCCCTTTTTAGAGTTGGTTTAGAGAATGCTCCTGGTGATTCCTTCTAGAGTGTTATATACCCAGAGACCAACTCATATTGCCCCAACTTGGAATAATGTGTCTAAAGACACAGAAGTTCTGCCAAGAAAGTCAATAAAGCCAGCCAAGTCCTGGGTCATTCCATTCTAGTTAATGCCTCAGTTATGACCAAGTGAGTAAGGCTCTGGAGTCCATTCCTTAGAAGGGCAGTCTGAGGACAGCTAAACTAGAGTAGACATGAGTGCCACCTAATCAAATTGTCTACGAGTATTATTAGTATACTAAGACTGTATATCTTGTACTTTTTGTTCCTTCCCTCCTTAGTTCATTTTTCTCTTTATATCTCTTTCCCTTTCTTCTTCTGTGTTTTTATCTCTTTTTTATTGTTTTTATTATTTTATTTTTATTATTTTTTTTATTAGACCCAGGAGTGGTGACAAGTGTTACGTAAGGACTCTGGTGGAATTTAAAACTAAGAGCAAACATCTGTGACTATAATCAGACTAAATTTAAATCTGTAACTGGTCAAGAATTATCTTAAACTCTGAGTCTTTTTCAAATACACTCTTGTTTTTAATTATAAAAATAACATGGAAACAATTCAAGGGGAAAGGGGCTAGGCAGTGTGCTATGAAATAGAAGCTGTCAATTCCATGTTCAGTTTCACTATCAATTCCTGATTTACTGAGCCAAAGCTTCAGAAGCTTAGTGGAACTGTGGCAGCCACAAAGACCAGGAGAAGATGGAGCCTATCTCACACATCTTCCCTTGGCACCTTCAATTCATATTTCTACCACTTATTACATGTTCAATCCAGGGCAAGCTACTCAACCTTTCTGTCCCTCCTTTTCCTAATCTGTAAAATGGGACTAATTTTATTAGTTACCTCACAAAGCTGTTGTAAAGCACCAAGAACAGTGTCTGTGACATAATTAATGCCTAATCATAAATGTTAATTATTGTTAAATTATAGTATTGTTACTATAATATTGTGTTCTGTCACGGAGGTCTTGTATTCAGTTCCTGTATCAGTATTCAGGAAGAATTTAACAAAATTTCTGCACTAATGCTTCCATCATTTAAGGGAATATTTTAAAACATAAGCCTTATATCCTTACATGGGGATGTAATCAGTTTCATGTAAGTATCACTTTGGTAAATCTTTCCAGTTTTTTTCCCTAGTAAAGTTATATATAAAATGATAATAATAACTGACATTTACTAAGTGTTTACCATGTGCCAAGTGCAGTTCTTAACATTTCACATATATTAGCTCACTTAATCCTTTCCACTGCCTTATTAGATGCAGGTACCTTTTACCACAGGGGAGGAAACTGAAATACAGTGAAGTGAGGTTAACTTGGCTTTGCCTAGTAAGTCACAGATGTGATATTTGAACCTACCACCCAGGCTCTTACCTATTCACTTAGTGATAGTACAGCATACTGGTTAAAAGCACAAATTCTGAATCCAGGTTGCTTGAGTATGAATCCTGGCTCTAACACTTAATAGCCATTGGACCCCATGGGCAAGTTTCAACCACTCTGTGCCTCAGTTTCCTCATCTGTAAAATGGAGTTCATTATAAAACATACCTCAAAGACTTATTGAAAGGATTAAATGAATTAACCTATCTTAAGCACTTAGAATGTTGCCAGAAGACTCACTTAATATATATTGACCACTATTTCCATGTGCTCTTATGTATATAGTTGAGATTATACCTTTTATAAAACATAATAGTATATCATGGACATAACTTTAGCTGAGTGGCATGTAGCAGAGATGGGTTGGCCAAGCCCAGCAGGTTGGGGTCAGACCAGGTCTAAGATCTGGGTGGAGGAATGGCCAGATAGAGCATGCAAGAGCTAATGGTTACAATTTGGGCAAGCATAAGTAAGGACTGTGAGATCTGAGAATACAGACCAATAGCAAGAAACGGAATCTGCCAGTTAGCCATTTTATTTTTTTTTTTTTCCAACGTTTATTTATTTTTGGGACAGAGAGAGACAGAGCATGAACGGGGGAGGGGCAGAGAGAGAGGGAGACACAGAATCGGAAACAGGCTCCAGGCTCTGAGCCGTCAGCCCAGAGCCTGACGCGGGGCTTGAACTCCCGGACCGCGAGATCGTGACCTGGCTGAAGTCGGATGCTTAACCGACTGCGCCACCCAGGCGCCCCAGCCAGTTAGCCATTTTAAAGAAACAAGTGGTTACTGCAGGTAGAAGCACTTTGTCACATTTATTGAAGGATAATATTTTCCTTCATGACTGAAATATTTTAAAATCCATAATAGTAATTTTTAAAAAAACTTGTAAGTGAGGGGCGCCCAGGTGGCTTAGTCAGTTAAATGTCCAACTTCGACTCAGGTCATGACCTCACAGTTCGTGAGTTTGAGCCCCACATCGGGCTCTGTGTTGACAGCTCAGAGCCTGGAGCCAGCTTCAGATTCCGTCTCCCTCTCTCTCTCTGCCCCTCCCCGGCTCATGCTCTCTCTTGCTCTCAAAAATAAATTAAACGTAAAAATAATTAAAAACCTTTTAAGTGAGTCAGTTGACAGTTGCCGAGTGGAGTAATAACAGTAGTTGAAGATGCGAATTCTTCATGTCCCATAATTTCTGGGGATTTAGAAGATGTGGTTGCAGATTCATAAATTTTACTTTCTGTATTTTTTAAATTAATTTTGAATCATTCAGTATTTAATGCTGTTTCTTGAAGACAATCCACCTATCATTTTTAGTTTTCTTGTTACTATGGAAAAACAAGCCCATGTTTGACTGCGTGGAAATAAACAGAGACCATGTAAATTAGGACAAAGACTGTTTATGCAGAGCTTGCTATGGCCGGGGAGTTAGCCACCATTGCCTGCATTTGGCAGAGACTTAAAGGCGGGCAGGAGAAGGTAAAAGATACATAGTGGGAGAAAGCAAAGGCTTCAGAAATGTTCAGATATGACTGGAGATTTGGAGGCAGAACTAACTAGAAGCAGGGCCTCCTCGGTGACCGGGTGGGGGAAGATATGTGACTTTGTCTGGTTGGTCCTGCATTGGAAGACAGGGGCTTGGGGAGAAACATTCAGGAAGCTGGAAGCCGCTAAGTCTGCCATGGGCTTACTTCACAAGGAGGTTATGGTTTGACTTCCTGGACTAGTTGCTGCAGATTGTGGGTCAGAATTCTCTTTTGTGTGATGATCTGGCCTTTGTCTGTTGTTTATTTGTACTTTCAGTCTCTCAGTGCCATCCATTGAACTGAGGGAAAGTGGCTTCTTTAATGATCAGTCTTATCAGTCTTTATCAGAAGGACTTTTTTCAAGGGTTTTTACCATAATAGAAACAAAGTAAACATTAATAATATTTATTCCCGTTCCCCAGAAATCAGGAAGAGCAGAAAGTGTGAAATCAGTTTTCAACTAAACCTTACATAGGCCCTTTTCTTCAATTATACAGTATTTATTCCTAAACAATTATGTATTATAATGATTTAATATGAGGTATTTAATGCAATGAACAAATGTTCTATCATGCTTTAATGCCCTGTGGATATTGTAATTAAAATTTTGATTAATGACTTAAATTGATTTTTTTCCAAATTATAATTAAATGTTTCCTGCTTTGTTGTTTTAAAAGATAGTTGGCTAAGTACCTCCTTCATTCCTCCAAAATGTCTCCTACTCATTATGTAAATCTTCAGGTTCATTAGAAGAATTTAGATAAAGAGATTATATATTTTTTGAAAGGCTTTGGAAGTACTACAGCATGTGTTTCTAATTATTTCAAGCGTTTGATTCATTCACTGAACTGCTTTTTTACATCCTTACCTGTTTTTCAGTGTCTGACTTTCTCAGGGTGCAGTTGTAAAAAAACAAAACAAAACAAAACCTTAAACTTTAAATTTCAGCTCCAAACAATTGGATTTTCTTTTAACGTAAATAAACCATAAGGTGTTGCCTTGGGTAATTCACAGCAAGAAACCTTTCGGGAAGAGTCATTGTGCTAAGGTTGGAATCGTTGCAATAGTCTTGAGCCCTTGGGCTGTCCAGTCACTGTGAGAGCTAAAACCTAAGAGGGAGGAGAGAGGCCTTTATTAATCAGCGGCTGGAATTCCATTTAAATGAACCTGGAGGGACTACAGAATTATTGTATTAGATCCGAGTCTCTTCAAATTGGGAGCCAAGTCCTGCAGAAAATGTACAATAGTAGGCTTTCTCTTTTTTTACTGTTATAGAGGAATCTGTGTCTGGAAGCAAGAGAAGAGGGGTATTTTTCTCATTCCAGAGTAGTGGAGAAGAGTAACTTGCTTTGACCTTCTGCCATTGCTGTGTTTGGATAGAGTATAAGAAGAATGTTAATAAAATTGAGCTTTCTAATATTT
This sequence comes from Herpailurus yagouaroundi, assembly GCF_014898765.1. NCBI lineage: Eukaryota > Metazoa > Chordata > Mammalia > Carnivora > Felidae > Herpailurus > Herpailurus yagouaroundi. The sequence goes on along the minus strand of NW_024412403.1, from coordinate 55,836,993 downwards.
CTGACCTGCAGGGATTTATGCATTGTAATAGTTTGGAAATAAAGAGCATTTCTTAAGACTTGTACTCTAGTTGCTGGATAAGGCTATATTATATTGATAGGGTTCTTGGATCCATGAGCAAACAGGTAGAATATATTCTGTGGGCTGGGATACAAGAATACATTTTATGTATATATTAGTCATTAAAATGAGATTCTGCCTGTTATTTGAATAACAGAGAAATTTACAATATTCAAAGATTTTCTGGTAGACAGACCTTTTGTTGAAAAATATTCACATAATTTAAAAAAAATAAGGCACCAAATAAAAAAAAAATCAGCTCTTACATTTACCAGTAACAAATGTAAATACAGGTGGCAATAAGTTGGTCTCCATGAGGCTCCATGCAGGAGTAATAGCTCCAATTACTGTCACAAATGTTTGTAATTGTATCTATTGCTGCCAGACAATAAATGCTTTTTAATATAGTAAGGCCATAAATGTACATGCTGCTGTTGTTTAAACAAAATACAATTTTCAGCAAATTTATCCTTGAAACACCTGCTATAATCAAAAAGAGGTGAATGCTATCAAAATAAACTGCCTAAATTAACTAGACACATACATTTTTAGAGCAGCCTGCATGATTACTCAACTGCCACGTTTGTCTGAGAGAATGAGGGGAAATATTCACTGATGGACTTTTACAGGCAAGCTTTCTTTAAAGGAGACTACAAAAAAACAGAATATTGCTTTGGATTTTTGTGTTATTTTTAAAACATGGTGTTATTTTGTTATAGTTGTTTTCTCCATTTTTTTTTTTTTTTTTTTTTCTTTTCCTTAAGCTGATAAAACTGGGTTTTGTTGTGGGTTTTTTTTTTTTTTTCCTTTTTAGCATATGGGTCACAGACAGATATCAGGGTTGTGGAAAAGAATACTGTGCTTAAAATTATATACGTAAAACTACTGCAAAGGGGTGGAGAAAAACCCAGCCATCCTCAAGCAACTGGAAAAGATTTTTAGCTGCTTCTGTCATGGTCTTGTTGAACATTCAGGATACTCTGCTTAAAGATAGTTGATGATGCTTTCCTTCCTATTTATCCTGAGTGTGATAAATGCTTCAACTGGATCAGGGGAAAGGCTTCATTTATCACAAGTTGAAATAGGAGAACAAGTGTTTTTGCTTTAGAGATTACCATCAGCTCTAACTAAGGAGCATTGACAGTGGTAGCAGATTTTAAGGAAATAAGCAATAAAGACTGCATGTTATGTAAACAATGCAGAGGAAAGTTACTAATGCCTCACAGCATATATACCTCAAATAGACATTTGTGATTGAGAGCAGTGAATTAATACATATTGATTATAATTAAAATTTCTAGACTGCCTAAATATTTCATTATTGCAAAGTATGATTTAATGTTTCCTTTAAATTACTTAACGTAGAATATAAATTGAAACAGAAACCATTTGTCAAATGGACCTCCCTATGAAATGCAATTTTTAATTGGTTTGATTCATTTTTCCAATCAATGATATTGGAGGAGTTCTCACTATCACTGTTTTATTATTAAATTTCTTAATATTTGGACACATTTTGCTCCCATAGTCTTTATCCCATTACATTTGATTCTGTTTTCCTTATGCCAAGGCAATCTTTTATGTTTCTTGGTTCTTCAGATATGCAGATGGCTCTATTTATTTTTCAGGTTTTTTGTTTTGTTTTTTGAGTATAATAAGGGATCAAAGTTTTGATTAGTAGATTCCTGAAGTTGAGAGCAACTGTCAAGGTTATCTCTTCTGCCTATCCATTGTGGTTACTCGCAATGAAATAATTACATTCTGATTTGGCCTAAGAGTATTCCTGTATTCTCAGAAGGGTCCCATTCACTCCCACTCTGCCTTGCCAGATCTCTTCTCTGGCTTCTAACTCCTTCTAAAGTCTGGAAACCCTCACTGAGGAGATTTTTATGGCCATATAAAAGGGATGCGGATGGAATAAGCATGAAAAGTAAGTCAGAGTCAACATATGAAAACACTTTAGTAACAGATGGTAGTCAGTAAAGATAATAATCTCTGAGCACACATTAGAAAGGCAGTTATTTAACTAACAAGGTATTTTATTTAGAGATTATAGATCTCCAGTTTCAGTTCAATTACAGGCAGGTGTGAGAATACTAGTGACTGTTATGATAGCCTTTACTTACCCTCTATTTTTCTCTACAACAGGAGGAATATCTGGAAAGCAGGAACTTAACTGAGGAAACACGTATTTCCAGCAATAGTGGAAAAATAGTCTACTCCCTGCAACAAATATACACATACGACATACCATACATACATACTCCCCTCCTCTTAAGTCGTATGTTTAGTTCTTTGAACACTTATAAAGAAAATTCATGTTTTCATATTAAAAGGGTATCCCACAGGGGCGCCTGGGTGGCGCAGTCGGTTAAGCGTCCAACTTCAGCCAGGTCACGATCTCGCGGTCCGGGAGTTCGAGCCTCGCGTCAGGCTCTGGGATGATGGCTCAGAGCCTGGAGCCTGTTTTCGATTCTGTGTCTCCCTCTCTCTGCCCCTCCCCCATTCATGCTCTGTCTCTCTCTGTCCCAAAAATAAATAAAAACGTTGAAAAAAAATTTTTTTAAAAGGGTATACCACAGAAAACTAAGCTGCTGGCAATTAAAAAAACATGTCACATTTAAAAATTCAGGAAAGCTACATTTTGTAATTATCTCACAACTTGATGGGCATTTTTCATTAAGAAAGTAATTCAATCTCAGGGCACCTGGGTGGCTCAGGCGGTTAAGCATCCAGCGTTGGCTCAGGTCATGATCTCACAGTTGGAGAGTTCAAGCCCTGCATCGGGCTGTCAGTGCAGAGCCGGCTTTGATCCTCTGTCCCCTTCTCTCTCTGCCCCTCCCCAGCTCGTGTTCGCTTGCTCTCTCTCAAAAATAAACATTTTTTTAAAATTTAAACAAGGTAATTCAATCTCATGAAAAAATATTTAATGGACAATCTCACGCTTTCCCTCTCTCTCACACACACACAAATATGTGCACAAATGTGAGCTGTGGTGAAGCTGAAAAATTAATAATTGGAACAAGAAATAGAGACTGCAAATTTGCTTGTGCAAAGTGACAAAAAAGAATTTAGTTAATGCTCTATTGTTAGGGAAGGGAGTGTTCTGGGTGGAGGATGGAGATCCACTGGTCACATTCCTGCTTTGAAAGCATGATGAGTTACCAGCCCACCCCAGCAACATTTACTACAGTGAATTTAGGCATATGCAGCCACCACTGTCAAGCCTTTTTCACATCACGTGACTCCCTGCCATCACATTCCCAAAGAATTTGGTCATTGGCCACGGATGGGCTATTAAACATGCCACAGGAACATCATTACTCCACATTGAAATCTTGAGACCAATCACTTTTGGACTGCCACTCAGACTTGGCCCTACCTCTCTCTACCTCTGCAGCTACAGTTACAACATCAGTAACCGAGTCTCTCTCCCTGTGGTGGAGACAGAGGTAAAATGTCCAGATCCCCTTATAAGCAGGGACTTGCTGCCCAACCACAGAGAGTGTGGTCAGCAGTCATCCTCTAGCTGTCCACTCCTTTGATGGCAGAGAGCTGCCTAGCCCAGGTCACGCCTTTCCAGAGTATCCCACACCTGGGCTTCTGTGAATTGTTTATAATATTACACATAATACTGCTTTGAAAATTCTTGTACGATGTCATTTGGTAAACATATGTACACATTTCCAGTAGAAATTTCACTACGAGTGGAATTGCTAGGTCACAGTGTATATACATGCCAAATAGGGTTTGAAAGTGGTTATTACAAATTTGTATTCCTCCCAGCAGTGTGTGAGAGTTCCAGTTGCTCCACATCTTTATGAGAATTCACTACAGAGTTTATTTTCGTCATAGTAGATACGTTGTGGGCTCGTTGTCCTTTTAATTTGCATTTCCCTGATGACTACCAAAGTTGAGCCCTTTCCATATGTTTTTTTGGCATTTGGATATCCTCTTTTGTCTTTTGCTATTGGGTTATCTGCTTTTTGATTTATGGAAATTATTTTTATACTCTGGGTATGAATCCTTTGTCAGACATAATGTATTGCAAATATGTGCTCTTTAGCTTTCCTTTTCATTCTTATTGGTGTATGATGATAAACAGTGGCCTAATTTGAATATACTCAAAATGATCTTTTTTTGGAAGAAGGGAGTGTGGCTAATACTTATGTTCTATTTAAGAATCTTTGCTTACCCCAGTGCTATGAAGGTATTCTGTGTTTTCTTTTTGAAGCTTTATTGTCTTACATTTTGCATTGAGATCTGCAATTCACCTAGCATTGATTCTTATGTATGGTGTGAGGCAGAACTCAAGATGTATTTGTTTTTCATATATATATATATATATATATATATATATTCAGCTGACCCAGTTTACTGAAAAGGTTATCTTTTCCCCAGTGCACTGCTTTGTCATAAAAAGTGAGCATGTATGTGTAGGTCTGTATTTGGACACTGTTTTATGTGTTGTTCTTTCATACTACTGAAAATAGTGTCTTTTAGATTTTATTTTCTGTCTGTTGCTGGTATATAAACAGAATTCTGTGTGTGTGTGTGTGTGTGTATACATCTCCAGCAAACATGCTAAAATCACTTATTCATTCTAACAATAGTCCTATAGGCTGTTTTGCATTTTCAGTGTATATAATTATATCATCTACAATTAACATCAATCTTACTTCTTTTTTTTTTTTTAACGTTTGTTTTTGAGACATAGAGAGACAGAGCATGAACGGGGAAGGGTCAGAGAGAGAGAGAGGGAGCCACAGAATCTGAAACAGGCTCCACGTTCTGAGCTGTCAGCACAGAGCCCGACGCGGGGCTTGAACTCACAAACCGCAAGTTCATGACCTGAGCCGAAGTCGGACGCTTAACCGACTGAGCCACCCAGGCGCCCCTCTTATTTCTTTCTTTACAGGCCTTATCCCTTTTATTTCTTTTATCTTGTCTGATATAATATTAGATATAAGTGCTATTAGCAGAGAGAAAGCTTTCAAAATTTACATTTGACCATTAAGTATGATGTTAACTTTGACTTTTATAACTATCCTTTACTGGGTTGAGGAGCTTCCCTTTTGTTCCTAGTTTGCTGAGAGTTATTATTATGTATGGATGGTCAATTTTTTCAAATGATTTTTTTCTTCATTTATGAAGATGATCATAGGATTTATTTCTTTTTTTTTCCTCTTTTGTTATGGTGGATTATACTGATTGAGTTTTGAGTATTAAACTAACCTTGCATTTTGGATTAAATGCAAATTAATCATGATGTATTATCCTTTTTATATATTACTGGATTTGATTTGCTGGCATTTTGTTGAGAATTTTTATATCTATGTTTACAAAAGATACTGATCTGTAATTTTTCGTCTGTTTTAGGTGTCTTTGTCAGGTTGTAGTGTCATGCTATGCAGGCCTCATAAAACAAGTTGGCAGTTGCTTTCCTTTTTTTTTTTTTTTTTTTCCCTGTTCTCTGGTATTTGTATAAAGTTGTTGCTATTCCTTAAATGTCTGAGAAAAATCACTGATGAAGCTGTCTGGGTCTGAGTATTTCTTTGTGAGAAAGTTTTCAGTTGCATATGTTTACCCTAAAACCATTTTAAACTCATTTTTTCACTATACAGTTGATATATAAATACATTCTTGGGAATATTCAAATATTACAGATAAAACTAAAGTCTCCTTTAACCATTACCCCCTTAAAATTTTTAGTTCTACTTTACTGCATTTCCTCAGGGAAATGATAAGGACTGATATAGTGTCTTTGCAAGATTTGCCTGTGAGCTACTTTAAAGTAGCTCCGTCTCAATTTCCTCATCTTACTAGAGTTTTTAAGAGAGTTACATGTGATGATGTAGTGCCTGACACATACTAGACATTATTTGAATGTTAACCTTGAAGCTATTATTAGACGTAAAAAAGATCTCAGACTGGATATGACTATTGGGGAACTACTACTCTATCCCCAAGGAAGGAAATAGAAAAAGGCTTCTAAGTAGCCAAAATAGAAATCACATAAAACTATGTATTTCATTTATAGGAGAGTCTGATAAATCTTTCTTTGGACCTTACGTATAGTTTGTTTCAGAGATTATTCTAACAAGGTTGGTTAAACAGATTGTTCATCCACAGCAGATTAGAAGCAGGAAATCTCCTGTAGCATCCATGCTGTAGCAAAACAACCAAGCTAAGAAACATTAATTTTTATGTGCAGACTTGAATTGAAAGTTGTCAGTTGCTTGTGCTCCTTATTGAAATTGGGTGACAAAGCAAGGAAATGAAAGAAGTAGCTCAGTGTAATGGAAAATCTGTAAGTGAGAGAAAGGACATTTGGTTTCCTATTCATTTTGTAATTGACATGGTAAAAATCATACAACATCAATTTGTTACCCAATCTGTGAAATGGAGGTACAGGATTTCTTCCCCAGAGTGATCTCGAAAATCCACAGAGAAAATGAATTCAGAGTTGAAACAGAGGCCTAATGAGAAAAATGCGGTGAGGCATCTTAAATGGAGGGAGCCCAAAGTGTCTGTGCGTATATGCAAAAGCCCATAGAAACCCTCGTAACTATTTTTATATTTACTAGAACAAAAGTGAAAAACAGAACATTCCATTAGTAATTATTCATAACAGAATTGGGGAAGAACCAGTGAGAATGGAGGGAAAAGGTAGGGTAGATTGCAGAAGTAACGTTTTTGTGATGGAGAGCGATTCAGAATACATGAGAATCCTGACACCCCGCTCCTGCTCTTGGGGGCCGCAGCCATGGTGCCACTAGAGCCGGGACCTTGAGCCTCAGCTGTGCTGGAGCAAGGACTTCTGAGCCCAGGAAAAGACATCAAAGGTGCCTGCCTCAGCTTTTTTGTGTCAAAGAGTCCTTTGGCACTCTGCCTCTCCGCACATAAAGAAGTTCAAACTTGGGGAAGAAACTGAGTTTGACATTTCACAAGTTGTAAATTAGTGAAATGGATACACAGATAAAAGTTGCATTTGCCATCCCTAGCTGGTGGTTCAGTCTCTATCTCAGCAGCCATTTCAGAGAGGAGCTTTACGCATTGAGTTGGAGACCCAGACAAAGAAACAAAGAGTCTGGGTATATGCAAAGGAAATCATTCAGGTGCTGTTGAAGTAAAACCCAGAGATCTATATAGTCTTGCCAGTCACCTTTGTGGCTGCAACCAAATCTCCTACATTTTGATTTTATGGTATCCTGTGACTCGCCATCTGCAAGGATGTCATCGTAATTCTCCAGGCTTTGAAAAAGGGAGATGCATAATTTGTCACTAAAGAATTTGTAGTGGGGAGGGGGTTATGGTTACCACAGTACCTTTGTGTCTCCCTCACAAGTGACAGAAGTATACGAGATTTTATGTGAAGGGATTTAAAAAAAAAATTTTTTTTTCAATGTTTATTTATTTTTGGGACAGAGAGAGACAGAGCATGAATGGGGGAAGGGCAGAGAGAGAGGGAGACACAGAATCGGAAACAGGCTCCAGGCTCCGAGCCATCAGCCCAGAGCCCGACGCGGGGCTCGAACTCACAGACCGCAAGATCGTGACCTGGCTGAAGTCGGACGCTCAACCGACTGCGCCACCCAGGCGCCCCTGTGAAGGGATTTTAAAAAATAGAAAGTCTAAAGAAATTATATGTTGCAGCATTATTAGTTTTCTCATTTCCTCAGAGAGGGTAAATGTGCTGGATTAGTGAAAAGCTCAACTTCAATAGAAAGGAGAAACGAGCTTAATAACACACTTAGAGCGCTTCGGAACCGGTGACCAGTAAACTCCAGCAGCCCAGGTGGTCCCACTTGATATATAACAAAAAGAACTACTGGTTTGCCTTAGGTACTCTTCTGTAGTTCATTTTATCACAAAGAAAAGCAGTATATCGTGATGAAATTTGCAGTGGGGTTCGTGAGCACATGGCTAAGAATTCTTGAGATGTTTTTGTTGCAAAAAGGTGATTTTATAGCACGGGAACTGGACCCATGGGCAGAAAACTGCACCAGGATTGTGAGGAGTGACTGAATACATACTTTTAAGTTTGTGGAGGGAGGGGGATAGAGATAACAACATACTTTTCTGAGGAATCTCTATATGCTGAAAGCAGGGCTTTACTGGACCCTGGAGATGCAGCTATGGTAAGATAAGGTTGCTTTTAGTTTTTAATGAAATGTAAACACTAAGGCATTAAGGCAGCCATAAACTCCTTGAGGAATGTTACACGCCGCATGTCTCTGGTATCTATCTGGGATGCAAGCTGTGGGAGATTTAATTTAAACTACGTTTTTCTTGCCTTTGTTTCCCTCATCACATGGTATGTGGAAATTCACTGGTTTGGGAGTGCTTTCCATTTTCCAGACATGAAACTTTGGAAAGGTTATTTAACTTACCTGATTCTTGGTTTTCCTCCTATACAAATGTATATATAGTCAGTTTTTCTGTATCAAATGACAGTGTATCAAACCAAATGACAGTGGTTTACGGTAATAATAATACATTTACGCTCACTCAAGATGCACGTCTGCTCACGTGTGGCTCAGCTGTGGGTCTACTCCTGCTGTGTTCCGTGTTTCTTATTCCCAGACCCAGGCTGGAAAGCATAACCCCTCTGTGGGGTGTGTCTATTATCATGGCTGAAAGAAAGGGTAAGAGAGCTGATGGATGCCTCTTCCGGCATCTGCACAGTCCTGGCATAGGCCATGTCCACCACTGTTGCACTGGCCAATGAGAATCACACGGCTAAGGTCAGCATCAGTGGAGCAGGGTGGTATACAGCCAGCCAGCAAATCACAGAACGCTCTTACAGGGAAGCAGAGAAGTGAAAAAGAAGGGATGAGAAATCTACTCAGCACTCCAAACCTGTGTGAGTCTCAAATAAGGAAAGGCATATACCAGTGCACTGTGACCTAATGGATGCACTACCAGTGTAAGAATTGCTATCATTTTGAACGGTTTCTTTTACTGTTTTATTTTGAGGATCAAGTCCTTACATACCATTTAAAACCCATCAGGTCTTCATTCTTACCACAAGCCTTTGTAAACTTTCTAACCATCACAGTTGTAGTTTTTTTTAAAGCTACATATTTGTCTTTTTATATTTGTGATTTTAAAATGTTACAAGTATAATCACTTATATTTTCTGCTATCTTAAACCCCTTTCAAGACCTTCTTGGATATCCAGGAGGTTTTTGACTTTATTTTTCCCTGATGATTAAAAATTGTCTTGTAGGAAATTTGGAAAACTTTGGAAGGATAAAGAAAAAATCATAAACATCAATGTTCATATTCCTGGCCTAACACACACACATACAAATATACACAAATATTAATTTTTACTAAATTGGACACCTAACAGTGTATTCTGTGGGGAATGTTTTTCCACTTTACTATATGTAGCTAGCATGCATTTTTGCTGAGTAAATTTTTTTGAAAACATGAACTTAACATTTCGGTATACAATAATATAAAATTACGAAGCCCAATAATATATCAAACATTCATGAACCCACTACTCAGTTTGAGCACTAGACCGTTACAACGCCCTTGAAGCACCTGTGTTCCTCTGCTGCTGCCCTTTCCCTCCCATGGGTAACCACTGTCCTCAAGCTTGTGTCTTGGGTATTGTCATTAGCTGCTGCTTCCTCTTCCTCTTCCTCTTCTTCTTCCTCTTCCTTTTTTAAGTGTTTTCACATAAGTGTACATCTGCACACAGTGTATCACTGAACTTTGCTTCATGTTGAGCTTTATAAAAATGATATCATATGGGGCGCCTGGGTGGCACAGTCGGTTAAGCGTCCGACTTCAGCCAGGTCACGATCTCGCAGTCCGTGAGTTCGAGCCCCGCGTCGGGCTCTGGGCTGACAGCTCAGAGCCTGGAGCCTGTTTCCGATTCTGTGTCTCCCTCTCTCTCTGCCCCTCCCCCATTCATGCTCTGTCTCTCTCTGTCCCAAAAATAAATAAACGTTGAAAAAAAATTTTTTTAAATGATATCATATGGCATGATTTTTCCTTTACAAAAATTACAAAATTAGTTTAAATTGTCTTCTGCTGGCAAATATGTAGAAAGTTAAAAATTTAGGGAGCTGTTTTACAAAGAACTTACATATCCATCTTTGTGTGCATCCCCAGTTATTTCTTCGAGAATAATTTCTAGAGGTGAAGTTGCTGGGTTAAAAGGTTAGAACATTTGTAAGGCTTTTTTTATGACTGAACATCAGGAAATGTGTCCATCTAGATTTTAATAAAACAAACATTCACATTGTGTGGCAGATAATGATAAATCATTACTAGCTTCCCACTTTAAGAGGCAGTAAGAATACACAAATGCCCCAGTGACTTATCATATTAAAAAGTCCATTTTGACTCCCCGAAATCTACTCTGTTCTTATCACACTGTGATATTACCATTCTCTTAGTTCCTAAGGCTGGAAACCTTTAAGACACCTTCTGGCTACTACCCCACCCCACTTTAGCCACCGCACACTTGCCCTGAGTCCTCAATTCCTGCTAGTTCTGTCTCTACCACGTCCCTTGAATTCATCCCTCCCCTTTCATTCTTACAGGCACTGCTTTACCGCAAACCTTGCTAACCTGTCACGTGGACCATTACATGGCCTCTTAACTGGTTGCCTTCTTGCCTTCAGTCTCTTGCCTGTCTAATCAGTCCTTCCCTCTGTTACTTTTTTTCTCAAAACACAAACCTGTCTTTAAAACTGAGACCAAAAATCTTTAATATAACTCTTCATTATCCACATGATAAAACCCACACTCCTCAGTTAAAGCCCTTGATCTAACTTAACCTACTCTCCAGCTTTGCTTCCTCATGATTCATCCTCCCCACCCCACACCACCCCACCCAAAGAACTTTGTGTTTTATACTGTAGCCAGTCTGGGCTGCTTATTCCCTATTTATTTTCCTGTTTTTTCTTGTTACTCCCTCAACTTAAAATACCCTTTCTCTCCCACCCCTTTCCAGCCTTTTGAAATGCTACCCATGCTTCAAGGTTCCACTGAAATGCCAGCTCCTCCATGGAGTTAACATCAGTGTAAATCATCGTAGTTCTCCATACATGACCAGGCATGTTTGTTTCTCTCGAAATACTTTTGTCAGAACAGGACATTTGCTGGGTAAAAAAAGAATGCTGAGTAGAAAAAGCAGAACACAAACTATATGAAACACATCAATTATAAATAATATTATATATGTAAGTATATGTAGGTAGATAATGTGTTTATACATATACATACGTGTCTACCAGGACTGTAGGAATACTTAAGCTTGGCATTTATTAAGCTTACGAATTTTTTTTTTTGGAATCAGGCAGGATGAGTACTTTTTAAGAAAAATTACTAATATAATTTTAACTTCTTAGGTTCATTTTCTTTCATAAGGATGCTTGCTTGGGCTTAAACAGGTTTCCATTTTGAGGCTGAACCATCTTTGGTCCAGTGCAGCAGGCCAGGCAGTGTCGTCTCCTCCCTGTTCCACTGTTGACTGGCTGAGTTGGAGAGGCCTGTTTCCTTGCCAAATCTGTCTAGTCATAGTCACGGGTGATGAACAGTCCCCTCAACTGTAAAATGAAAACGTTGCACCAGATGACTGTTAAATGGATGAGTAGATGATCTTTAAGGTCCTTTCCGGCTCTCATAGTCTGAGATATTTTTTGCTCATGAGATAGAAAAATGCTTAAGGACAAAAGAAAGTGCTGATTTGTTCTCCACTGTAGCACCCTCACTGGTGTCAAGTAGCCAGTTGCTCCTTTGATTAACTCTGAGCTGCCAAAATGTGTTGTGTGGGAATTAATGCATTTGGCTTCTGATCCAGGTGCACCACTACCTGTGGGGCCTTGGGTGTGCCCCCTTCTGTCACTGGGCCTGTTAGTGCTTATCTGTGAAATGATGAAGGTGACACTAGATGCTCTTTGAGGTTTTCTAATATTTTGTAATTTTATAATAGGTATGTGTGAAGTATCCAAAGGTTGTTTTACCCTATAGTCACTAGCCCATGTTTCAAAGTTAAGGAATCAGTAGAACAGGACAATTCACAATATAATTTTCTCTTCACAAAATAGTGTAGATAGCAAAGTGGAGTATCAGGGTATGCAAACAGATATGTGTAATTGAGGAATCTCCTGGTTCCATCACTTCAGCTTATACCATAGTATTTTTTATCATCATGGGTGTTTCTCCAGTCTTAAAATTATTACCTTTAGTAATGTAAACAAAAAAATTTTGAAGATATCTTGTAATTGAAATACTGGCATAGATTTTAACACACTAATTTGGGTCAGCCTAGTAGTACTCCGATCTATCTCAAAATATATGAACTCTAATAATCATTATAGATTTCCTTTTTTAAGAAAGAAAAGTCTTCCTGAAGAGGGCCCCCGCTTAATTTTCAGGGGACAAACTAATCCTTGATATATGATACTTGATTCCAGAGTTGCCTCTGGCAGTTGTTACTATTTAAACAAGTATTTCTTTTCTAGTAATTAGATTTTTTTTTTTTTCATTTTGATGGGTAGTCATAAATATTAACCACCAGCAGTGCAGGAATAATTTATATTCAAATTGTCAGACATCACTCTGTGAACACACAAAATAATTTACATTTATTTAGAGCCTTTTATCCTAAAGTGCTCTACACATATTCCTTTATAATCAGATTGCAAGCTATATATAGGACACTGCTACCTGAAATAGGGCAACAACCAAAGTAATTAAAATAAAGGATATGATGACAAAAAAAGTAGAGGAAAGAAGGAAATATATATTTTACTTGTTTTTATATGCTTTTGTGCCCATAGGATTGGAGAATTCATGTTGACCAAATGCACCAACATAAAAGTGGAATTGAATCTGCTCTAAAGGAGACCAAGGTATGTGAATTACTTCAGGTGAATCAATGTACTTTACTCATCTGTTGAACACTTACTAAAGGAAAACGTGAAAGGAAAAAAAGACAATCCTTGCCTTAGAGGATCTTACATATTGTACCATATTACATTTCAACAGCCCTAACACTTAAACTAACTAAAGAAAGAAAGGTAACTTTATTCAAAAGAAATATAATATATACTATATTACACATTAGAGATATATTTACTATATATATATGTATATATACACACTATATACATATATATACACACACATATATATACACACACTATATGTATACACACACACACACACACACACACACACACACATATATATATTTCATCATTTCAACATTTCATCATTCTTTCCTCTCTGGATTCCAAAGGATAACAGAATGCCAGCCCAGCAATGCTTAGAACTTCCAACTTCCATAGGCTTGCGGCTGCTCTGGCCAGAAATAAGGACTTTTTGGAGGATGTCACAAAGAAGCAAAGTTGGAATGAGAAGTTATGGGTCCCAAGCTAGAACTATAAATTTAAGGACCTTCCTCCAACTGGAACATTCTAGTCATCTTTGAACTGTGCTACAAGAAAGTCATGCTATTCCATTACCTACTTTGTGAACTATAAAGCAGATTCCACTCACGTACAATATAGATATGCATAAGGACTAATGAATTGACTAACACTACCAGGTGCCTTTTTATTTTAACATTCTGCCATGTGTGACTAAAATATTTCTCATTACAGACTTCTTTTGCTATTGAAAATTACAAGCTATCTTTTTCACAAGTGGTTGAGAATTTGTGGGATGGATTGAAGGAGATTTAGCCCGTCTCATACTGTTTTTGAGAAATATATTTGTGAATTTTTTTATCTACTAAAATCCTATGGAATTCCTAGGGATTTTTGGATAAACTTCATAATGAAATTAGCAGGACTCTGGAAAAGATCGGCAGCCGAGAAAAGTACATCAACAATCAGCTTGAGCACTTGGTTCAAGAATATCGTGCAGCTCAAGCCCAACTGAGTGAGGTAACTTAGGAATTATAGATCCCCAGGGATTTACTTCAGTTGGTGACCCCAATTCCCAAACTTGATACAGCACTTTTCATTTGAGAATCGTGAAATGCTTTTCACAAATAGCAACACATGGATTCTCTGCCTACTTTAGGAAGCCACGTGAGGCAATAGAACTTGTCATCTTCATGTTACATGAAATAGAAATTATCTCCTAGAAGTCTTTAAATGCGTTTCTTCATTTGATTTAAATAAATGAAGGCATGTATTGTTGGGGAACATTACTTAGAACAGGAACAGAGTGTCAGGACACCTGGTTTTGTTTCTAAGTCTGCCGTTAATTTACCGTATGAGTAGGAGGAAAAAGAATAGTATGCATTTACATGTGTCAGAGGGAAAAGACATCCTTGCCTTAATGGCTTACAGCCACATAATAAGGAATATGAAAGCAAGACACGTTCAAAGACAAGCAGTTTAATTAATTTAATGAGCAAATTTTTTAATCCTTTCAAGGTTTTAGAATTTCCACCAAAAAAATAAAATACAACCTTCATCCTTTGAAAGCAGCAGTCCTTTGTACCCCAGTTGGGATCTCAAGGCTTTCCTTGGGAGTGATGCCCCTCTTTTCTGTTGTTGAAGGGAGACTAGTAAGAACACCTGCAAATGTCAGTTGAAGACCTTTTTTTTTCTTTCAGCAAAAAGGGGTAGAAGAAGGAAAAAAATGGAAATAAACTTGAGATAACTTCTGTACTTTCAGAAGTTCTCAAAGACCAACCAGAAAATAATCTTCACTTTTTTATTACGTTATTTATTTAACAAATGATTCCCTGGTATACACAACTACCCATGGATGTTTTTACTTCCAAAATGCTGTAAAAGTCTCTGGTTAAAACCACTGTGTATCTGTCAAGCATTGATATTAAATAATTGTTAGATTAGTTCCCAAGAACATATTCCATACTGTCATACCATTTGTTAATCCTTATTAATAGCTCATCCTGATGCTCTATTATGATTGATTTTTTAGAACTGGTTTTCTCTGCATAGCATGCAAATTAGATCGACCAAGAGCTACTCTCCTAAACTGTTTGGGAATAGCCGAGGACAATTTTTATTGTGCACCATGCCCATGTGAGTTACACCATCAGTATGTGAAGGTTAAGGTCATTCATCATTTTATAGTACTTTAGTTTAAGTACATGGTGCCTATTAGCGCTATAAAATAGCTACAGTTAAATGTCACTTTCACAAATGTATTCACAAATGGGGGGGTGTCATAAAATGATATGCAGAAATTGCAAACACAAAGAGGTCATATTTAAGTAATCTGCTTCTGTCTTGAATTTGTCATTAAACAAAATGTTTTCTCCCTTAGGCAAGGGAGCGATACCAGCAGGGTAATGGTGGAGTAACGGAGAGGACCAGGCTCCTGTCTGAGGTACACACTGTGCCCTTGCCCTTTTCCCACCGTCAGCCGAGCCCTGGCTGTTCAGAGCCATTGGTAGTTTAATACTGCTACAACCGTGCGTTATTTCAGTAACTGCTTCCTGTAGCTTTAAGTCCTTTTCTTTAGGAGAAAATCCCTAGTTTTCTTATCAGTGAATCCAGTGATGTATTTATGTACTACTTGTTTCCATAAAATGCCCGAAGTTGTTTTATTCACTTTAACATAGAACGTGCTGTTAATATTAGCACATTTATAACCCTCCTTAATCTTTTTAAAAACATAACATTTATAATTAATATATAGAAGCGTAGGTAAAGCACTGGCTTAAATGGCTTATAACAAGTTTTAATGTTAGTCTGTAAGATATAAGATGTGTTTTTAGTGATTGCTCCTGATGTGTGTGACCCTGAGTATTTCTCTATCCACAAACTAGAAGTGGCTTGTAACCTTTTCCTTCTGGGAACTTCTGAAACATTTGCATATATTATTGTATTTATTTTCATTATCTTGCAAGAGAGTAAGATCTAATATATATTCCAATTTTTTTAATGAAGAGCTGAGAGGAAAAAAAATCCTACAAGATCAGTAACCAGTGTACAAGATTATCTTTGGTTACAGTTCAGTGTAATTGTCATGGGCTTTTTCTATATAATAGAATTAAGCTCCTTTTATAGGGATTATTTGAGGCATAAATAGTTATTTTAAAATACTAAAAATATAACTTTAGAAATATTTAGACTCTAATCCTGTGGTGCCTCTAGGCAAATAAAACGTTATGTAGAAGTAAAGTGCTCACTTAATGTTAGGTAAATTAACACTTGAAGGGAGTCCAGGGAACCATTTAGTTCTTTTGCAGGAGGTAGTTATCCCCAGTTGTAACATTGCAGGTGCCTAAAAAAAATTAATTTGCTTTACTTGAATGAGCACTTGATTCCCAAGGAAGTTTTTACTCACCAGTATGATAAAAATAAAGCCTACTAAGTTACAATAAGTATGGCTTAGTTCTAGTCATTTAAAAATTTTTTGATTTTTTAAAGATAACGTACTATATTAAAATTTTGCTAATAGAAGTTATAGTAGTATAATTTTGAGTATGATATAGAGTACAGATAAGAGCCAATATGACAGCACGATGTGCCTCTTGGAGTTCTTGGTTTGGATAGAGCAGTTAGCATATTTTTATATGCAGCCATATGTTATAAACATTATTTTTAGTGTCCTGTACAGGAAAAAGTGGCATCTTTTCTTATAAGACTATAATATTAAGATACCTAGTAAACCTCGGAAATCCAAAATCTTCTCTGGATGTGTATACTATTTTAATTAGTAACTGATTATTAAAGACTGGCATGGTAGATGCAAGGGGATAACGGCAAGCTTTACATGCCATTAATGACAACCGAACCACTTGCTTTGTCACATGACAATCTGAGACAGTCATTTGGTGAAGTTAATGTTAGGAGCACTCTCAGAAGATTAAAAGCCTAGTGTGTCTGCATACTTTATCTTATTATTCTAATTATGTCCAGAAGAGTCCTAAGATCTTTATATCCCTTTACAGATAGATGTATTATATCCAAATGTTCTTAATACATCATTCAGTAATTTTGGAGATTTTACTAAAATTCAGAGCTCATGAAGACTTTTTTTTTTTTCAATTAAAGGTTACAGAAGAACTAGAAAAGGTAAAGCAGGAAATGGAAGAAAAAGGCAGCAGCATGACTGACGGCGGTGAGTGCACACTCATCCTAAGGGGAAAATGAGCAAGACGAGACTATGTCTTCAAGAAATCTGTTTAACAAAATGGTATTAGAAAATAGGGAATCTGCTTTTTAAAGTGAATTTGAGGAGAGGTAAGTACATGGTACAGAGATGGCATCTGATAATCAGTTTTTCCTTATAAATCAGCTGAAAAGAGTCATTTTTTTTTTTTACTCTCATTTAAGATTTTTTGATTCAAACTGCACTGATTCAGAGATAGAGTGGGAAATATTTAGTATATACTTTGTTATTCCAGTTTTTAGAAAATAATATTTTCTGTTTTCGTCAAATGAGCTTCATTATTCCATTTTATGTACAAAAGAGCACTAAGTGCGTGCCCACACGGCATGGAGGCAGGGAAGGGACGACCTTTGTTTTTCTTCCTCTCCCCCTAGTAGACCTGACTGGGCAGGGGTCAAATAGAGAAGAATTAATAATCCTCTACTAATCATGCTCCATCATGAGCTAGTGACTTTGACATGGCTCGGGGTGATTGCCTAAGGCCCTTCTGTGCTCTAGAAAGATTTTCTAGAGCTCTAATTGTATACACTGAGGGATCCTTTAAAAGGGGATGTATGAAGATTTTGCTATGTTTGAATGAGCCCATTATCTGTGTCTCACAGGTAATTCTTTCTTTTTTCTCCAGTTGTATCTGTTTTCCTTCAGACAAATATTCTAGCCCATAAAAAATATTAAAAGACATCCTCAAATACCCTTTTAACAACTCCTCCCCTAGAAAAGAAAGGAAATTCAGCCGTAGCACATCAAATGCTGCATCATTTCCCATCCTAAAAATCTCAGGTGTTTAAAATACCACCGCAAAACTGTGTGAATGCCAGTACGTTGTTGGCTGTGTTTTTAACCCCATTTTTGTCTTCAGACAAAGTGAGGAAAATGTCATACAATTCTGTAATACACTGATACTCCAAATATACATTTTTATTGCATGTTATTTTCATTCTGCAGCTCCCTTGGTGAAGATTAAACAGAGTTTAACAAAGCTGAAGCAAGAAACTGTTCAGATGGACATCAGAATCGGTGTTGTAGAACACACATTACTCCAATCAAAACTGAAAGAGAAATCTAACATGACCAGGGACATGCATGCGACAGTCATTCCAGAATCTGCAGTAGGCTCTTATTAAAATATACAGTTTTTCATGCTTCTGATTAGTTGTTTTTTTATATCAAAGTATATTTCACGTTGCATAGATTTTCAAAACACAATTAAAGCACGTTCAGTGGGTGTTTTTTTACATATATACACATACCTATTGTATCGTGATAATGGATGGTTAAAGCCTTTAAATTGAATATAATAAGGTGATTAAAAATTCTCACTTTGAAAGAAACTTCCACTAATCAATACGTATGTTAAAGCCCCCACCTGGTGGCATGTTTTTCTTACTGTTCCTTATGTAAGCCAATGTCCATGACCCATGCCTTCTGTAGTGCGGCTGCTGCTGACACCACATGGACCTTTGACACGAGCCTGGCACCTTCAGTTTGGTCCACCTCTGCAGTGACCACAGTTGCCTCTGTGCCCAGTGGCAGCTAATGATGGCTGGGGATTCTTTTTTAAGAACCCAGACTACCCTTGCCTCAGCTTTATGGTTACCTAAAATCACATTTCTTTTAAAAAGCATATGAAAAAACTTCAGTGTACTTATTAACATTTGAAGCTTATTATCTATCATGAGTATGTCATGACTAAAATGATTTTGTATCTTCTCTGATCTAAGGTCACCTAATAAACATTTCAGGCATGTTTGACTCTGTAGTGACAAAAAAAGTATATACGTGTCTCAGTTCTAGTTTTTTCTGTGGTATCGGCTGTACTAAAGAATCATTTATAGCAGAATGGGAGACAGCAAGACACGTGAAGATCAGCCTCCCAGTGTCAGTGATTTTTCCTTACACATCTTACTGAGCAAAATTCTACTCTGGGACTGCTAAATTGCTAAAATAAGCAATACTAGCATGACCAGACTTAACATCTGGGGGAAACTGGTGAGGAGAGCACAAACCAGAAGATAGCCTGCATTTATGTTTTAAAAAGAAGAAAAGAAAATCTGGTGAATTTTGATAAGAGTACTATATTTGTATAGGACAACAAAAATAATAAAATCCCCTTTTCAATTTTTATCGTAATATTTTGTCTCCCCAATTTTTTGTCTTAGTCTTTACTTTATAGGTAACACACACACACACGCAAATATTTTTCTTCATTCTCTTCTTGAGTTTAAGTTTAGTTAAAAGAAAAGGAGTATGTATAAACTTTTCTATGACCCAAGAGGGTGATAATCAATACAATGACAAAGAAGTCAGTTCATTTAGTTTGGGATAATAGGCAGTTTGAAAAACTCCAAAATTTTCCTGCCCTTATTTTATGGTTATTGAGTGGGGCCTAGAAGAAAGAGGGAAACCCAAACTTTGGTCCCACAAGCTAACACTGAGTCCCTTGGAACTTACTCACATAGGTACTGTCATGGCTGCACAGTTTTTTGATGAATTCAATCAATTGCAGAGAATCCTTCTGAATAAATCAGAGCTCTCCATAAAATATACTTTTGCTCAGAAGCAAAGTACACTCTTCACTTGGTGTAAACATGCAGTAATCTAAGAACTCTTCCAATAAGTAGTGTGAGCAACCTATTTTTATTTCTTCTCTGAAATAATCCAGTTTACTCCATTTGAGCTGGTTACTCCTCCTCTGTGTTCTCATAGAACACTGAATACCTCTGATACAGAATTGATTGTATTGCATTGGGATTATCTATTGTCTTCTACCCTAATAGTCCGAGCTGCTTGAGGAGAGGGAGGATGTCTTTTTCATTTCCATAATTCTACTCAAGTACCTCGCACACGGAGCACAGGTTAGTAAAGCAATGGGTGGATGACAGGCATTACCCAGTACCAGAATGTCTCATAGTTCCTATTCCACAACATGGCAAATTTAATGACTTTAAGCCTATGAGTTTTGACACAGTTTTGAGATAGTAACTGTAAATGATGGGGTTTTTTTACCCTGTGGTATTAGATTGGAGTTGGAAGCATCAGTATGGACTCATGGTTTTTTAATACCTACAGATTAACAAATATATAAATATATAGAAACACATGTGTACATATATGCATGCATTTACGATTTCTGTGTCTAAGAGGGCCTGGAATCAGTGACAGCTCAGTAACAGAATGTTTCCCTCAGATCTTGGTTTTTAATTTTTCTACTGAAAAAAAAACCAAAAACAGCCTTCTTAGAAAAACTAAGACTTCTGGGCTGGGGCAGGGAAAGCACAATGTGAATCGGGAATATTTCGTTCTGCCAGAAAGTAAAGAAGGGCTCAAAGAATGATGGGAAAATGGCTAAAGGACACAGATTGAGGGGTGTCCTACCAGCCAATCTGGGACAACTGGACATTAAATAATGATAGTAATGAACTCTAGCCCACAGAATAAAACAAGAAATCATGAGTCCATTCAGATAGAAATTATGAAAATTAATCAAGGAAACCTCACTTAAAATGGAATCAGAAAGCCCTGAAGGGGGGAGCTCTCATGCACATCCCACTTGTTGCAGCCTGCATGACCAGCAGAGAGAAGGAAGATAAGAATTATCTTGACAAGGAAAGACATTTTTTTTCACACAGGAATTTCATTTTCTGCTTTTAAGAAAAAAAAAAAGGAAAATCTCTCCCGGCCCAGCAACAAAGCACTAACCATTGCTTGCAGCCAGTGAGAAACTGCCACAACCTTAAACTGTTGCTCTTTGCAATGAACTTCTGTTCAAAACAACCCTCCCCAATTTCCTCCTAACCTAGTAAAAGCTGACTTTCCCTTTGTCTCTTCAGATTTGCCTGTGGTTCACCAGAGCTTGCATGTCCCATATTGCAATTCCCCTGCTATTTCCAAATACACTCATTTTTCTAGTAATATAAGGGGGGTATTTTATTTTTAATGTTGACAAAATGAATGAATCAATAGAAGAAGAGAGGTCTTCCTTACAACAGAATGATAGCTAATGTAAAAAGAATATTACATTTAGAAATTGCCATCTAGCGATTACCATAGTAATTGTTTCAGGCAAGAATCATCAAAGGATATGTGAAAGTATTTCAATCTAAAATGGAACCAGAAGGGGGTACCTGGGTGGCTTAGTCAGTTAAGCTTCTGACTCTTGGTATTGGCTCAGGTTATGATCTCAGGTTGGTGAAATCAAACCCTGAGGTTGGGCTCTGCACTGACAGCATGGAGCCTGCTTGGGATTCTCTCCCTCCCTGTCTGCCCCTCCCCCCCCCCACTTATGCACAGGCACTCTAAATAAATAAATAAATAAAGCCAGAGGATATGAAATGGGACTCTCACTTATGCTATGCACCCTCAGAACATAATTTAAGAACTGAGAGAATGATTTCTCCTAAATGCCTGATTTATAGAAGACCGAGATTTAGGGCAGCTGGGCAGCTCAGTTGGTTAAGTGTCTGACTTTGGCTCAGGTCATGATCTCACAGTTTGTGGATTCGAGCCCCACATCAGGCTCTGTGCTGACAGCTCAGAGCCTGGAGCCTGCTTCAGATTCTGTGTCTCCTTCTTTCTCTGCCCGTCCCACACTCGTGCTCTGTCTCTGTCTCTCTCTCTCAAAAATGAATAAACATTAAAAAATTTAGAAGACCCAGTCTTATCTCCTGAACAGTGACCATATGCCAAGAGCCTCTCCCCATCCTTAAGCCAGTGAACTGATTGCTCAGATTCTGGCCTTCCCGTCTGTGCACTCCTTGTTCAAAAATACAGCCCTCCCTGAACTCTCAACAGATTCACCTGTAGCTTGCGTGTGTGTCCTGAATTGTAGTTCCTCTGCTATTCCTGAATAAACTCAATTTCTGGTCATTTGAGTTTGCTTCAGTTTACCTCTTTATTTAAGTTGACAAAAGCTAAAACCACTAGGTAAAAGTTTAATGAAAATCTGGATATTTGCATAGTCTCAAACTATTCCACAAAGAAAAAAAAATGGTAACATTACAAAAGAAAAACCCTAGCAGACGCCACTTTAAGTGATCAAAAGTTAACATCAGTAGTAGTGGAACAAATAGACACCAGGTGTCTCCTGAAAAGGGCACACACTTACGTGATTCCTTCTGAAAATGCATGACTTGAATCTAATCATGAGGAAACATCACAGGAATCCAGTGGAGGGACATTGTACAAAATGGCCTATATTCTTCAAAAATGAGAAGGTCATGAAAAACAAGAAAGACTGAGAAACTGCTCCAAATTAGAGACAAAAGAGACATACTTGTATGCAACAAACCATTCCAGTTTGGATTCCTGGACCAGAAAAAACATTTTGTAAAATGACAGGTAAAATTTGAATAAACTCTGTAGATTGGATAATAGTATCAAATTAATGTTAATGTTTTCATATTTGTACTATGGTTATGTAAGGGAATATCCTTGTTTTTACCAATATATAGAAGTATTTGGAGGTAAAGGTGCATCCTGTCAGCAACTTGCTCTCAAATGATTCAGAGAAAAAAAGTGTAAATGTATGTTGCGTTTGTATATTCACATATATATGAATAGAAGGAGGGTGATAAAGAAAATGGGTGAATTGTTAACATTTTGGAAGTCTGAGGGAAAGGCATATAGAAATTCATTGTATTTTTTTAGGAGGTGCAGCTTTTTATTGAAGTATAATTAACATACAGTGTTATGTTAGTTTCAGGTGTACAATATAATGATTCAACAATTCTATACATTACTCAGTGCTCATGGACACAAGTGTACTCTTGATCCCATTTATCTATCTTACCTGTCCCCTCTCTCTGTGCCCCCGTTGGCAACTACCAGTTTGTTCTTTGTATTTAAGACCCTGTTTTTCAGCCAGTCTCTTCTTTGTTTGTTTTGTTATTGTTGTTTCTTAAATTGCACATATGAGTGAAATCCTAGGTATCTGTCTTTCTCTATCTGACTTATTTCATTTAGCATAATGCCCTCTAGGTCCATCCATGTTGTTGCAAATGGCAAGATCTCATTCTTTTTTATGACTGAGTAATATTCCATTGTGTATATATATACATACACACGTGTGTGTGTGTGTGTGTGTGTGTGTGTGTGTGTGTATAGATATAGATTCTACATCTTCTCTATCCATTCATTTATCTATGGATACTTGGGTTGCTTCCATATCTTGCCTATTGTAAATAATGTTGCAGTAAACATAGGGGTGCATATATCTTTTTTTTTTTTTAATTAGTGTTTTCCTATTCTTTGGGTGAATATCCAGTAGTGGAATTACTGAGTCATATGGTAATTCTGTTTTTTATTTTTTGAGGACCTTCCATACTGTTTTCCACAGTAGCTGAACCAGCTTGCATTCCCACCAACAGTACACGAGTATTACTTTTTCTCCACATCTTCACTGACACTTGTTATTTCACGTGTTTTTGATTTTAGCCATTCTGACAGGTGTAAGGTGGTATCTACCTCATTTGCATTTCTATGGTAATTAGTGATGTTAAGCATCTTTTCTTATGTCTTTTGGCCATCTGTATATCTCCTTTGAAAAGATGTCTACTTAGGTCCTCTGCCCATTTTTAATCATTATTGGGGGGGGGGGGGTTGATGTTGAATTATTTAAGTTCTTTATATACTTTGGATATTAAACCCTTTCCATTGTATTTTTTTTACCAATTTTTCTATAAAGCTGAAGTTATTTTAAAATATAAAGCTTAAGAAATGATGGTTCTTGGAGATTATATGCTCTATATAGAAGTTAGCCTGTCTCTGAATCAAATAGAAAATCAACTTGTTAAAATAATATGAACTCCCCAATAAAATTATATGGCCCACTGAACACATCTTATATCTTCATAATCATTGATTCATAGGGAATAGTTTTTGACAATTCTAAGGAAGTTTTTTCTCCTGCCCTCTAGCTTATCTAGGTCAGCATTTCCCATGAGTTCTACACAAAAACAAATTTCTGTAACCAGTAAATTTGAAAATGTTAAAAACAAGTTTCATTTTCTTTAGAACTTCTCATCTGCATTGTGAATCTGCAAATAGCAAATATAGTTCCATTATTATTTTTTTAAATATGTAATCACCTTTTCATCCAAGAACATTCTTTGAGTGCAGATTTAGGTAAATGAGCACGTGCAAATCAGTATACAAACTTAAGATTATTTTCAACCTTTTGTTAGGAAGACGAGGAGACCCATGTTACCCTGGTTCACAACTCTCCTGCGTGGATGATAACATGCATGCAATGCTCTTCGAATGTCAGTAGACTTTGAAGATTTGGGAGACTTTATAGAGAACCTAGGATTACATGGCCAAATGTTTTACTTCTTAAAACTCTTCTATGCTGGCCAAAACAGCTTTTTGTTTTTCCTTTAAAGCAGTCTTTAATAACAACATAATTATAGTAGTTAGAATGTACTGGTCTATTTTGTGGTCAAATAGTAATCATTATCATAGCTTTACCTTTTTCAAAACAATGTGCCTAACAACCAAGTCTAAATCCTAAAACTTTATATTTTGAAAGGAGAAATGGCATTTTAAAGAATGAAAACAATTTGGATTCACTGGTTTGTTTGTTTGTTTTGACAAGATTTTTTTTTTAAATACAGGAGAGAGGAGAATAAGAACCGGGCTCATCTAAATGTGTCCTAAATAATGTGTCCCAAGTGTTAGATTTACATATTTGTGCACATTTGATACAGACATGCAAAGTTCAAATTTGTGATTCACTGACTCACCATCAGCACCTTATTTCAGGGCTGTGTTGGGCCCCTCCATACTTTGTCCTTGTACTGCTTCATACTGCAAGGACCCTTTCCAGTTGACCATCAGTACCCCAGAATCCATCACCTGCTCCTTCCCATCCCCTACTTGAGACGCTACTGGAGAGGCCCCAAGCTCTGTGCATAGCCCCATCTCTATGGGTCAGAGTTAACAACTAGTTACAACTTTCTTACCCTGCAAACATTCTCTAGGCTAGCAACCTCTGAAGTTGCTGACTCTGCTTGGACATCAAAATCAAATAGGCAACTTAAAAAAAAAATTCCCAGCCCTCTTACCCCTCAATCTTACTTGATAGTTCTTTGATAGTTCTTGGGTGGGACTGAGAAGTCAGATATATTAAAAAGCTCCTCAGATGACTGTGAGGGGCACCTGGGTGGCTCAGTTGGTTAAGCACCTGACTTCAGCTCAGGTTCTGATCTCATGGTTCATGAGTTTGAGCCCTGCATCAGACTCTGCTGTCAGCTTCAGATCCTGACTTCCTCTCTCTCTGTCTCTCTGCCCTCTCTCTCTCTCAAAAATAGACATTTTAGGGGCACCTGGGTGGCTCAGTCGGTTGAGCGTCTGACTTCAGCTCAGGTCATGATCTCACAGCTCGTGAGTTCAAGCCCCGCGTCGGGCTCTGTGCTGACAGCTCGGAGCCTGGAGCCTGCTTCAGATTCTGTGTCTCCCCCTCTCTCTCCCCCTAACCCACTTGCATTCTGTTTCTGTCTCTCTCAAAAATAAACATTAAAAATTTTTTAAAAATACAAAAAAATAAACATTTTAAAGAAAAAGAAAAAGCTCCTGAGATGACTCTGATGCAGCTAATCGAAGAACTACTTTGGGGAGCTAACACTGTAAAAATTGTCCCTGCCTACAAGTAAACAGATAAAGCATCTTAGGTCTGAAGAGCTCTTTAAAAGAGATCTAAGCTAGTGTTTTCTTTTCTTTTCTTTTCTTTTCTTTTCTTTTCTTTTCTTTTCTTTTTTTTAATGTTTACTTTTGAGAGAAAGATTGCATGTGCAAGTTGGGGAGGGGCAGAGAGAAAAGGAGGCAGAGGATCCAAAGCAGGCTCTGGGCTGAGAATGGAGAGCCTGATGTGGGGCTCAAATTCATGAGCTGTGAGATCGTGACTTAAGCCAAAGCCTGATGCTTAACCAACCGAGCCACCCATGTGCCCCTAAAGTAGTGTTTCTTAACGTTTGGCCCGTGGACTATCTTAACATTAGCCCTACCTGGGGTGACTTTTAATAGGTACCTGAGATTATTTAAAAGATACTAGAGTTTGAGACATACGAATATTAAAAACTGCCAATTAAAAAAAATCATAAAACCAATGTCCAAAAAGGTTAAGTGGCTTGCCCATTTTCAAACCAAGATTATAAACCTCAGTTTCCTAACTGGTTCTCCATGCACTTGGAGCAGCTCTATGGGAACTTCATGTTCACAGCTCCTGTCACGTATGCTTCCTATCCGAATCCCAAAGCAACAGTATACAGTCACATTTCCATTCATGCCCAATGAGTACTTATTTTTCTCTAGTCCCTATACAAAGGCTTTTGCATAGAATAGTGGATGGGGAATCCAGACACCTTGATTCCAACCACAAGTCTGCTAGTAACTTTCTGCATGACTTTTAGGACATCACTGACCCTCAGTGTCAGTTTTTGGTTGTTGTTGTTGTTGTTGTTGTTGTTTTGTGGAAAGTTAGGAGTAGGACTAGAATATTCTGAATGATTTTAGTCCTAAAATTGTGCAAATTTAAACCTTTAGCAGGCTCTCCTATAGTAAATAATTTGCAAAGGTGTACCAATTCCTAAGAGCTGATTGTCAGATATTTAGAAACTTTGAGAGCAGTTGTTAAACTGTTGGTAGCTTAAAGCCAGCACATAATGGGAGTATTTACACCATGGAAATAGGAAAACACTAAAAATTAGGGCTTTAAAAAGAAGACAAAAACAAAACAAAAAGCGGGTTTACCAGCACACCACTTATAGGCAGTATCATAATGTTCTCTAGACCAGAACCAAATGCAGTAAATACATAACAGAATGTTCCGCCATATTTTAAGGTAGATTATTATAGTACTAATTGAATTAGATCAGATTTGCAAATTGTTCTAAAAAATCATTAAGTCTCCATAAAGCCACTCAGTGTGTCAAATGTGCATCCCCTGTACCATTTTATTGATGTAACTTTACTGCCTTTCTAACTAAACCCAGTTCCTTTTACTGCCTCTCAAATCAATAGGCTAAAGCAGCCCAAGCATCCTCCCTCACGATAGATTCAAAGATCATGCTTGTACAACTGAAAAAAAATGTAGAATGCACAACTAGTCCAATTACTTGCTATAAAAAAAACAACTAATTCAGTTCACTGCATCATTGATCCATTTAATTGTATAGCAGCTTCCTATTGATAACAGGAAATGTCCCTGACTCAACCATGCTGAAACTGAAACTGGCCAGTTTTCCACAACCATAAATTTCAATAATGATTCTACATAATACACAGAGACTAAAAATCGTAGCCAGAGTTTATTACATTTTTCTTGGTTTCACTGACGTATTTCCCTTGCATATGACCTGATTTCTCTTATGCTTCCTGGGCTTCATTAGTCATTAAATGCTAGCCTATACTTACGTTCATGACTGGATATTTTATTTCAGATAGAGATTGTGACAGATTTTAAACTACTTATTCATTTGACTCTTGGAAACCATTCAGCAATCCATGAGCTTTACGGAAGGTGCTGATGATCTGGAAGTGCTACCTTCGTTCATATTTCTGACCACTTGGTTTAGGCAGATGCTATTTAGTATACTCATGGAATACAAATACAACAAAAATGGGATGGATAACTACTATATTTTGGGCATAATAGTAGGTGCTGAAGGAAACAAATAATCAGACATAATCTCTCCCGTCAAGAGCTCCCAGTCTAACGGGAAAGATCTATGCATTAACTAAAATGTTATACTGGTAAGTCTCATAATAGAGAAATAAACTGAATGGTGCTGAAGTTGGGTGAAGAAGTAATTCTAACTTGGAGAAAAAAAAGAAGAATTTATAGAGTTGGTCCTTGATGGATGAGTAAAAACCCAGGAGCAAATTAAAACAGGAATGGCCATGCCACACACACAGAGGGAAAGACACAAAGTCAGGGGGTGCAGAAGGGCATTAAGGGATCAGGTGGCAGAGAGGAAGGATTAAAGGTACACCAGGAGGAAAAGAGGGAAGATGAAACGAAGATTTTGAATGTCAAGATAAGGAATCAAGCAGGAGAAGTGGTAAATCAAGTAGGCATGATACAATAAAACATAATAACAGACCTGGATACAGTGCAACACAACTGAGGAGACAGGAATCCACTGAGAGGAAAGGATGTTTCATCCAGGTCTTTCAGAATTTTGCAAAATGGAAAAGAGGAGAAGCAGCACTCGAGGGAGAGGGGCCAACGTGAGCCGAGGCACAAAGATAGTAATGATGACTAGCATTATCACTATGGATGCCAAGCACTGTGCTAAGCATTTTATCTATATTATCACATTTTATTTTGCTCCTGAGTAAGTTAATATTTCCATTTCATAGATATGAAACTGAGATCCAGGGAAGCCATGTAACAGGCCCAAAGCCACATAGTAGTGGACTCAGGCACTATACCATAAACCTTCAGTCTGAGAAATATAATGATATATGATATGACATTGAAGGGTAACAGTAAATCAAGGTGGTTAGAATGCAATAATTTTTTAAATCACAATTATCATTTATTGACCAGCTACTATGTCGCAAGGAAGTTAATACATGATTCATCACAGTGCCTTGAAGGAAAAGGACCCAAATGACTCAGTTAGTAGCAACCTTAGTAATTCTTGCCACACAAAAAGTACAGAGGGAGCTGAGAAGAGCAGGGAGACAGGACGTCAGGCATGACTGTGCAGAGAAGCATCAGTGAAGAAATGCAAGGAAGTTTGGCAGTGGTGTTGACAACTACACTATTCTATGCCTGCTCCCTTTGACCCTTCTTACATAATACATGTGAAGGAGGAGCCAGATTCAAGGTCAGGACAGAGACCCTAGCTGCTCTGAACCCTGTTGTATTTGAAGCATGTTGAAACCGTCATGTGGATACACTTAAATAGACGGCTGCTGGGGCGCCTGGGTGGCTCAGACGGTTAAGTGTCCAACTCTTGATTTCCGCTCAGGTCATGATCTCACGGTTTGTGACATCAAGTCCCGCTCTGATAGTGCAGAGCCCATTTGGGATTCTCTCTCTCCCCTCTCTCTCTGCCCCTCCTTCATGTGTTCTTTCTCTCTCTCTCTCTCTCTCTCAAAATAAATAAGTAACCCCCCCCAAAAAAATAGCTGCAAAAACTGTCAGTCAAATTTGGCATGGGATATTTTGTAATGGGAGATGGTAGAGGAAACTGCCTAGAAACTAAAACGGAATATGAGAAAAGGACCAAGCTTCTATTTCCTTGGAGGGGACTAGGATGGCAAAGACCAAGTCTGCCCAGGGATGTCAAGATTTAGTCCAGTCTGGAATCAGGAAGTGGCAGTTTTTGAGTGTCATCCAGGGGCTGCAGGCCAGGGATCAGAGAGAGTTAGTATGATACCAAACGCTAACTTAGGTAATGTCAGGTCACGGAGAGTGAGAGCAGGATCTGGTGTTCCTCAGGCCTGGGCTGGTAGGGAAAGCGGAAGTAGGTAGGGATATTGGGTGGGACTCTTTCTGCAGTGACCACACCTTGGAGGGAAATCCCCAAAGCCCAAGATACCAGAAAACCTCATGGCCCTTCAGAAATCTGTCAGCAGCCTCCAAGTATTATTTCCAGAAGGTGCTGCTGATCCAAAATGGCTCCCTTCAGTCAGATTTCTTATTTCTTGGTTTGGGGAGATGATATTTAGTCCTAATATCACTGGGATTATGGACAAGGCGGAGTGACTTTAGCCCAATACACACCAGTTGGCCATTAGCAGGTCAGCCCCACTCATTTACACGTACAGGTGGCTAGCTGGGAGCGGGCAAGGCTGATGTGGCTCTAGAATGTAGGGCAGAATCAGGACCAGAGATGGGAATCATCTACCAGGAGGCTGTACCTCAAGCAGAAACTGAGACTGGGGAAGGGACCAAGGATTGGAAATGCTTACCTTGATGACATGATACTCTACATGGAAAATCCGATAGACTCCACCAAAAGACTGCTAGAACTGATACATGAATTCAGCAAAGTTGCAGGATACAAAATCAATGTACGGAAATGCTTACCTTTAAGAACTGGCCAGAGGAAGGAAATTAAGAAGGATTAATCAAATAAATTAAAAGTAAGTGAGAATAAACTTCCAATGTTTCCCTTTTTCTCCTCCTTCTTCATTTCTTGTGTATGAGTTTTATTTTACACACTGATTTGTAATTGGAACAAACCTTCAAAAAGGAAACTCGCTTCATTGTAAAACGATGGTAAATGATTCCTCCCTCTGGGGAGGCTGTATACAATGGGATAATGTATATGATTGCTCGTATTAGGTGTTCAATGTGTGCTCAAACGCACCACCTCTGGCCCACCTTCTTCCTTCCCTGGGCTTCTATTCCTTACCTTATAATCTGATCTTATCATCAAAATAGAAGCAGGTGTGATTAAATTAGATGTGGTTGATTTCTACATACAGGCTTAACAGTGAGAGAAAAGAAAAGAGTTAAGCCTTTGGTTTCCAAATCAGCTTTTGCAGAGCATTGAAAAAGTGTTCTTTGGCCATCCCCTTTTATGGATGAGAAAATTGAAATAATCAGCTGAACAGAAGTGCTCTCTCCAAATTCATAGTTGCATCCTGTGCCCTGGCAGACACTTTCTCACCCGTTGCTTAGCATTTGGGAAATTCTAGGGAGTCAAAAGAAGCAAGACAATGAATCATTTGGTATTATTATTATTTTTTAAAAAACTCTTTTCCTAGCTGTTAGAAAGGCTTTTTTTTTTTTTTTTTTTTTTTTTTTTGAGAAAGAGAGACAGAGACAGAGCGAGACAGAGTGTGTGAGCAGGCGAGCGGCAGGGAGAGAGGGAGAATCTCTACCAGGCTCCAGGCCATCACCACAGAGCCCACCATAGGGCTCCAACTCACGAAACTGTGAGATCATAACCTGAGCCAAAACCAAGAGTCGGACTCTCACCTGAGCCACCTAGGTGCCCCTCATTTGGTATTATTTATCCTTATCCTCCCAATTCTGGAGCAAACCAGTTCCTAGGAATCACCTTATAGGAAATCTGTTGCTTAGCAATTAGATTTCAGCACTGCCGTTTTACAAGTGCAAGGATGATAATCATCAGCCTGTTACCTTTTCCCCTTATTAGACGTAGCTAGGTTTATGATTATAGGGGTCACCATTAGTTCCACTTCATGGATCCACCTTTCCTGTAATGTGGCTCCTGTAGTTTACCTTAGACACTTACATGGCTTTTAGAACATAGTTCCATGATTCACATGTTAACTCCCTAATGGCCGGGGAGACCCATGAACTTTGACCAACCAAATGGGAAATCTAAAACAGTGCTAAAGTGGCCTTCCTTAACAGCCAGTCCCTAGGAAAGTGATAGATGTTTACACAGTGGCCTATCCATCCCCACCTTGGTGGTCAGGCTGAGCTCCAGAAGGAGAGAACACGATAATGTTGCCACAGTGCTAGGTTCTAAACATGTCTGTTCCTCTTGGCTGGTACCACCCTCTCCTCTAGAGAGGACACCCTCTCCTTCTCCAAGGACCCCTAGAGAGACCACTCCAGTTTCTCTCACATAATGATCTGTGGATGTATGTGTATGTCTGTACACATGCCAACATTCAAAAATGAGAATTTTACATAAAGACCCAGACTCCAGGGGTGCATGGATGACTCAGTTGCTTGAGTGTCCAACTTTGGCTCAGGTCATGATCTCACAGTTCATGAGTTCAAGCCCCACATAGGGTTCCGTACTGACAGCTTGGAGCCTGGAGCCTATTTAGGATTCCGTGTCTCCCTCTCTCTCTGCCCCTCCCCATTCATGTGCTCGCTCAAAAATAAAATAAACATTAAAAAAAAAAAAGATCCAGACTATAAACCTTAACCAAAAATTGGAAGATACCCCAACTCGAAGTACCTATGGTACCAGCTTCTGTTTACCCATCCACTTTCAGGAAAAAAAAAAAAAAAAAAAAATCAACAGATATTTTTCCTCTCACTGAGCCTCTGGAGCTGTTGGAATAGAATCTGTACCAGGCTCCTAAAGCCATCCCAAGGCCACGGGACTAGTGCCAGGGTGGGAATGCATGCTGACAGGGCTCTGACTTTGGCACGGGGCCCCTTTGACATTTCCTGGTTCTTCCAGGGGACAGAAGACCAATTCCCTCATAGGACAGTTCAATGTGAGCCACCTGAAAGGAAGATTCTTTTTGCTGTTGTCATAACTGAAGAATTGATAGCTTTATATTTTATAATCCATATATGCATATTTTACAGATATCCTACATACATATTTTTACACATATGCAGACCTATATCATTTTGATATATCACAGTAGAAAATGTGGATATGTTCTTGGTTTATAGTTCAGTTGCAGACGGGAAGCCCTGGCTTACAGGATGCAGTCTTTGTTTCCTGACATCTGTTTTCTTTCCATCTTGAGGAGGCACCCCATATAGACATTAATAATCATACTCATCTTTAACGGGCCTTATGCTACTGAACAAGCTTGTATTTCTATTCTTGCTGAATGTTCCTATTCATACACAGAGACACACAGGGCAGAGATCATCACTCGGCTCTAATGAAAAGACAACAGAGGCTCAGGTAGGGTAGGCTGCTTAGGACATTCCACGTGGGTGGGATGGAGTCTGAGCAAAGCAGGCCTCCTGGCCAGCAACCCAGGGCTCTTCCCAAGACAGGCACCTCTGTCAGAATCCAGTGAACATTTGAAACATATCTGCTGACTGAATAAACAACTCACAGTCCCTGGCAGTTAGAACATAGGAAGATAAAGCAAAGTATTAAAAATCCATATGCACTATACTGACAGTTCCCAGGCATTGTACTGGAGTTAGAGGCATAGAGCAGCTGTCAAGGTACTCTATAATGAAAAATGGTCATGGTTGGACTGTGCCCCTTTATCTCCCTAGTTCTATAACCCAATTTTTATCAAGGACCTCAGGCCTGAAGAGCTCAAACTGTATTTTGAAGCTTATGTCATTAATATTCACCACCACATTCTCAAAGGGTGCAAGGCATGTATCATTATCTTCACGTTTCAGATGGAAATATGGCAGTGAAAAGAAGCACAGCCATGTGTGCCTGGGTTAAGGATTCAGAGAATGTTTTCTTATAGCACCATCATCCATGTCCGATTCGGCAGTTACTTCCCCTGTAAGAAACAACACTGAGATAAAGCACGTGGGAAGCTGTCATTTCAGCCTGATGTCCCCAGTGTCACAGTCTGACCAAAGTAATAAAATCAAAGCCCCAAGGCTATGATGAAAACGAAAGGCTATGGCAAAGAAGATTGGCAAAAAAGCCATTATGTATTGGCCTGGGTCCTCAAACGTCCTCAGAAAAATATTGAAACTACAGATGTGTATTATTGTACAATAGCAATTAAAGCCTATGCCTCACAGTGAAAACAGTCAGCTTACAACACTGGCCACACAAGATTTGTGTGGGATTTCTGGGATTTTATATTTGATCCCACTATGATCTTTCAGCACCATCTTGAGCACCCATGTGTCAATTTCACTGCATCCAACACTGTTCACTATTTCTCTTTCTACAAATCTCTGTGCTTTTCAGAAAGCAGACCAAAGACACCTGGCATTAATAAGCCCCAGTGACCCTGAAAAGAACATAAGAAATGCCTGCTTTCAGGCGGATCAGTGTTCCAGTTGATTGAGAATTTTCTCACTAATATCTGAGATATTTGGGGGAGGACATGACTTCATAAAAACTGGTGTTGTACTTCTAGGAACTTATCCTACAGGTGCAAAAATCACACAAGATTATTCATCACCATATGTTTGTAATAACAAAAATGTGGGACTAAGTGGCCATTAATAAGAGACTGGTCAAATAAATTATGGTACATCCATGCAGTGGAACATAACTGGGCTCTAAAAGAAAGGATGAAAGAGGTCTTTATGTACCAATAAGGAAAGATCTTGAGGACATAATAAAGCAAGATGCGATACAAATGAGTGAGTATAGGATCCTACTATTTAAAAATTCGGAGGGTGAATATATTTGATCATTTAACATATACTTTTTGGACACCTTTGATATCCCAGGAACTTTTCTAGGAGTGGGGTAATAGTCACTGAAGAAAACAGACTAAACTCCCTGCCATCAAAGGACTTATTCCTATTTGCTTTTATATGCACTTAACAAAATATTTTTAACGACATATAAGAAACCCGTGATCACCTATTGGGACTGTGGCAGGGACTGGACAGACGTGGGACAAGTGCAAGAGAGCAAGTTTTCACTGTATGATCTTTTATATTTTCTAAATATTTAGAATAAAAGGAAAATTTAAAAAATAAACAGGAAAATCTTAAATACCTTTCCCTATTAATCTGAGATGGATTCGCACTCACTAAACTGTCTAAACCTATCTTGAACCTCTTTACCAATTGAGGCTAGTATTACACTCTCTTGTAAGCCTCTTCCATATATTTACTTGTGGAATTTAAATAAAATATCATTCCCTTTATTTATCCTACAGGCATTTCCTTCTTGCTTTCAAAATGCCCCTTTTATCTAATATTCTGCGATTAAATGAGTATATTTATGTTTATTGTTCTCAAACCATTCATTAATCTGTAACACTTAAAGAATCTCCCCATTGTTGTTGCCTTCCCTCATTGAAGACTTCCCATTCTTGCTAAGAAATTCCTTATTTCCATGCTGTTAGTTACATACACTAGCTTCTCTGCTTGCAATTGAGGTGACTGGGGCTCTGTGGAGGACCATTTCTATTGTAAGTCCTGAAGGGTGAATGGGGTAATAGTTGAAACATCAGCAATGTTCTGTTCTCAAGGCTGTCGAATGAGATAGCACTATGAGGACAGAGCCCCATGATCCCCCAAAGGACAGTTAAGATACAACACCTGCTGTAACTCCCTGACATTCCTTGAAACCACACGCATCCCCTTCGTGCCTTCACGTAGCCACCAGACGTATGTCTGGCTAATGTCTAAAGATCCTTTGTGTTCTCTTTCCTTGCTTTGATACTCTTTGATGCTTCTATCTAATGAAATATGAAATAAAGGCTACTGCAGTCTGCTGCCGCTGCTGTTCTCTCACAGAGGCAGCCTGAACGTCCACTCTGTCTAGTGTTTGAGAACTCCTTCAGTTCATGGCCACAGGGCTCCACTTCTTGCCCCGCTAGAGACACCAGCCTCACCCCTCCCAAGACAGACTTTCACCTTCATTTGTATCCATAAACTCCTTACCTTCAGAAAGCCTCCAAAAAATAATCATTCTGGTCAAAACATTTTTTTCTTTTTTCTTTTTTTTTTTTAAAAAAAAAAATCCTGACGAGAGTAAATTGATCTCTTCCCAGCCCTGTCCTTCCTCTGACTCCAGGTTTTCAGCCTCTCATTCCCCTTAGATCTGTAGATGACGTTGTGCTGTGTGCTCTGTGTTGAGTTTCACATTCCAGCCCAGCTCCTAGTCGTACCCATGTGCTTCCTGCCCCTCTTGTCTTACTCGTTCCTCTCACTGCCCAGCTAGATGTTTCCCCACACTGATCCCCCTCAGCCCCTCCGCAGTGTGTAAAAAAGTTTGAAACAATTTACACCTGTTATAGGTCACAGGTTCTTAACATTAAAAGGGTCCTTGGCAGCTAGTTGACCTCCAGCATTCCTGGCGAAGATGCCTCCAATGAATCCTGCAGGCCCCACTTACCCAGCTGGGGATATTCATGCATTTACCGGGGGAGAAGCATCAGGCTCTGCTCATGCATCCCATAATCTCTTTCTAGGGTGACCAACTGTGTGGTTTGCCTAGGACTGAGGGGGCTTCTCAGATGTGGGACTTACCATTTTATATTTTTGAATGTTTATTCATTTTTGAGAGACAGAAAGAGAGAGAACGTGAGTGGAAGAAGGGCAGAGAGAAGGGGACAGAGGATCTGAAGCAGGCTTTGGACTGACAGAAGAGAGCCCTTCGCGGGGCACAAACCCACAAACCATGAAATCATGACCTGAGCTGAAGTCGGACACTCAACCAACTGAGCCACCCAGGTGCCCAGGACTTTCCATTTTAAATAAAGACAGTCCCTGGCAAACGGGGATACACTGGTCACCCTGCTTTTAACCATTCCACACACTATTTCTGTGCGCACCTTTGTTCCCGAAGGCCAGCACTAGTGTATCCTTGCTGGAGAGCCGCCCTCAGGCTGCTAACATCCATCCCCTGACCTGCTCCGCCTGAGAACCAGAAGTGACTGACAGTTTACATATCCCCAGGAAAGCTCTTAACCAGTGACTGAAGGGTAAGGGAGTTTTGGTACTCCAGTATCTAGGACCCTGATGGGGACAATACTGAGTTATGAATTACACCATATCCAGAGCTCCTGGCAGGATTAGATCACACTTAACCTCCATGGGACTTCGCTTGATGTCACATCCTTGCTTGGTTGTCTTCCTCTACTGCCTCACTTGCCCATGCCACCACCATTTGTTTCCTGGGAACACATCCTAATAAATCACTTCATTATCTCAGAGTCTGTTTCTAGGGAGCTCAAATATTTGGTCATCTAGTGCTATGTAGAAAACCACCCCACAATGTCACAGCTAAAACAACCATTTTATTATCTCACAATTTGGTGGGTTGACCGGGCCCAGCGGGGTGGTTCTTCTATTCCACATGGCAGCAGCTGGGGCTGTAGTTATCTGGATGCTCTATGGGGCTGGAATGTCCGAGATGTCCCATGCCATCGACATGAATGTGTCTGAGACCCCTTGGCAGAACTTCTTGTCTTACTTGGAGTCTCTCATGTGGTTGTGGTCAATGGCAGCTAGGGCTAGACTGAATGGAAGGATTCAGCAGAATGCTGGATAGTGAGACTCATTCTCTCCCCATGTAGTTTCAAGACCTCTCTTCTTGTATTAGTGTCCTAGGGCTGCCATAACAAAGTACCACAAATGGGTAGCTTACAACAACAGATATTTATTCTCTTACAGTTCCAGAGGCTAGAAACTCAAAATCAAGGTATCGGTGCAGCCATGGTCCTACTGAAGGCTCTAGGGAAGAATTCTTCCTCACTTCTTCTGGATTCTGGAAATTGCTGCCAATCCTTGACATTCCTTGGATTGCAGCTGAATCACCACAATCTCTGCCCCTGTCATCACACAGCTTTCTTTCTTCCTGTGTGTGTTTTTCCCATGGTCCTCTTATAAGGATGCCAGCCATTGGATTTATGTTGCATCCAATCTAGTGTGACCTCATTTTAACTTGATGACATCTGCAAAAACCCTATTTCCAAATAAGTCTTTTTCATAGGTTTCAAGAGTGCACATGATCTCTCCATATGGTCTCTCCATCAGAATAGCCGAATTTCTTCCAGGCACCTTAGCTTTCCCAGAAACAAAAAGTAGAAGCTACTAGGCCTCACCAAGTACTCACAAGTGCCTTGCAGAACTTTAAATGCTGAGGTTACAGCAGAGGAAAAGATAGGCAAAGTGCCTGCTGTCATACAACTTCCACTGTGGCAGAGGGAATATCATTAGTCACTTCTCTTGCCTAGAACTCTGAGCTAACATGTTGTAGTAGTATGGGAAGAATAATGAACTACATCTGACACCTGGACTCTAGCTGTGCTTTGGGTTCCAGACAGATAAAAGATAATATAGCCTGTCACCTGGCTCAATCACATAATATTCCTGGGCCTCCATTTCCTCATCTGCATAATGAAGTATTTGAACCAGACAATCTGAGGGCCTCCCAAATGAGGTCTCCACCATTTACAGAACTGTTTTCTTTTGTTCAAACAACTTCCTAATTTTCATCTCTGTCATAAAGTCTTAAAAGTAGTTAATGCTTTGGGGGGATGAGTAAGGAGGGGATGAGAGGACAAGAAAGAAAATTAAGTTCCTGAGCAGTTGAAAATTTTCTCTCTCATTCCCCAAGTTATTCCATATTCTTATACTCTTTCTTTTAAATGGTGACACTTCCCCTAAATTATTAACACACAGCTGTGGTTTCCAACTCAACTGACCCATTTGGCAGGAATGACACGCTGCAAATTGTGATCTGGGCCAAAATCATATGATTTTTTATCACTGCTATCTTGAGCATACACCTGTTACAGACACCGCCAGGTGTTAGGCAACAGATGTTCCTGGAATTCACAAAGAAAAACAGGTAACTGTCCCTCTATGCTTCTTAGCATAAAAACAGAATGATATCCATTAATATACTTTAATTGAAGGGACCAGAGGGTCAGCCTACATGATAGCATGTGTGTATTTTGTTCCAAGCAACTCAGTACAGCAGAGAATATAGGGGGCTTTTTGAAAGTGTTAACATTGCTCTTAATAAATTATGTCTCTATGCCAGTGCTTTTTTCAAAGTGCTGTACAGGGACCACATGCATCAGAATTATTTGGGCTGCATATTAAAATGCAGATTTCTGGGCCAGTTTCAGAAATTCAGAGTAAGTAGGCCTGGCATTTAATCACTTCCCCAAAACACACTGGAAATAATACTAGCATCTCATCCTTCCACACAGCTCCCCCACTCCCTGTTCTTTCTTCTAGGTAGTTTGGATTCCAGATCAGAGCTACATAAACTCTGCTCTTGCCAGGCACTAGGAATCAGCTCCGCCATCAGCATCACCACCCCACTCCCCACTCACCAGTCCTGCTGAAGCTGTAGGGATACAAAATCCAAGGGTGAAGCAAAAAAAGTCTGAAGAATTGCCTCAAGCAAGCGTCAGTGATAGGCTCTGACTTGAAGGCAAGGTAGCTGGGAAGACCAGAAGGTCATAGATGCAAGGGAGTGTGGTAAGTATGGTGGGAAGGGGAGCAGCCAGGCCAATATCCCAGGGCAGCAGGCTCTGGCTGCCACGCACTGCAGTGGAGCCTAGTTTCAAGACCCAAGGATGGGTTTCAAGACCAGATCATACCCTTTTGTTATTGGCTACTGAGAAAATTAAAAGGATTATACATTGAGATATTCAGAGTGTGTTAAGAAGTTTACAATAGAAGAGGGAAGTCTTGAGTCAAAAAAAATTTACCTTAAAATTTAATATATGACCTATCACTCAAAAAAGATTTAATTCTTACTATTTAATCTGTTACATTTAAAATTAATTCCTTTGTGTTTTCAGAATCATTCATCTTATTCATTCAATGAATAGTTATCAATGACTGCAGGAGGTACAATGCTAAGCAAAAACTGACTTGGTTCCTGCCCTTATGGGGTTTCTATTCCACTAGAGAAGAGAATCATTGAGCAAATAATTACATAAACAAAAGCATAACTACAAACTGCATTAAATGTCCTGATAATGAGCCTTGTGGTGTTATAAGGACATATTACAGGAGAAGCTCACCTAGTCTGGGAAGAAGGGCCAAGAAGGTGTCTCTGGAGAATTGACATGTGACCTAAGAAGAGAAGAATGCATAAAAGTTAACCAGACTTGGTGGGGGAGGGTGGGAGCATTTCAGACAGAGGGAATAACATGTGCAAAGACCCCGAAGTGGACCAAAAATGTCTAAATGAAAGAAGGCAAGTATGCCTGATACAAAGAGTGAAGAGAAGAAGATTCACATGAGTCTGGAACTTCAGACACAGACCAGACTTTGCAGCACCTTGCTGGTCTTGCTAAGTAGATAGTTCTTTAGCTATGAAAAATGAGAACCACAGAAGCATTTAGGCAGGTGATGGTGTTGTCAACTTAGACTGCAATGTCAAGAGCAGATGAAGAGGGCTAAAGCTGGATGTGAGACCAGTCAGGGTTCTATGGCACTAGGTTAGTTAAGACATAACAATGGCTTGGGCAAATGAGGTGGCTGTGGAGACTGAGAGAAGAGGACGATTTTGAAACTCATCTCAGAGATATCAGTGACAAGACTTAATAATGGATGGGACACTGTTGAAGGAAAGAAAGGGATGAGTCAAGGATGATGCCCAGGTGCCTGATTTGTACCACTAAGTGCAGGATTGTGTCCTTCACTGATGGAGGGAGGGTGCATTTAAGAGGACTGGGTTTGGAGGGGCAAATGCAGTTGGCTCTTACACAACATGAATTTGAACTGCACAGGCACACTTACATGTGGATTTTGTTTAAAAAATATGGTACTATAAATGTATTTTCTGTTTCTTATGATTTTTCTTAATAACATTTTTTTCCTTTAGCTTACTTTATTGTAAGAATGCAGTACATAATACATATAACATATAAAATATGCTAACTGTTCATATTTACCAGTAAGGCTTCTGGTCAACAGTAGGCTGTTAGCAGTTAAATTTGGGGGAGTCAAAAGTCATATGCACACTTTCAACTGCACAGGGGTCTGCACCCTTAACTCCTATGTTATTCAAGGGTCAACCACAATTGAGGTACCTTTAGGATGTATTTAGTTTGAAGTGCTTTTGGGACACCCAAATGGAGACCTTGAGTAGGCAACTGAGGTTTAGCAGTCCATCCATACTTTGGTGACAAGTGAACTTACAAGCGTGGATGAGATCTCTCAGCGATTCCATATAAACCAATGGTGATATAGCATAGTGGTTGAGAACAGGGGTGTTGGAGTAAAAGTGTCTTGATTTGCAACCCAGCTTTGTCACTTTCTAGCTGTGCAATCATGAAGAAATTACTCAAATACTCTAACCCAAATTCTCATATTCTATAAAACAGAGACAATAATGTTCCCTATTTTATAACACCATTGGGAGTATTAAGTGGCAGGATGGATTTAAAACTCTTAATATGGTTCTCAGAATCTAGTAACTATTCTATTAACCAGTCATTAAATGTGGACTTTAGTTCTTCCAGAGAGCACACAGAGTTAGTAAGTAGGACATAGAACTAAGCCTTGATGAAATCCAATGCTTAATGGCTGGGATAAAGAAGGATGAAGAACAACCAATTCATGGTCAGAAACTGTGCTGTCCAAATCTCCCCACCAGA
This sequence comes from Herpailurus yagouaroundi, assembly GCF_014898765.1. NCBI lineage: Eukaryota > Metazoa > Chordata > Mammalia > Carnivora > Felidae > Herpailurus > Herpailurus yagouaroundi. Next base: position 55,795,881 of record NW_024412403.1, on the reverse strand, counting down.
GAAACTAAGTCAGCAGCCCCATGTGGAAGTTGCTAGGATGGGTGAACCTTTTCAAAGTGACTAGAAAAGGAGCCCAGAATCCTTGAAAGGAGTGCAAAGTCAAAGGCCTAAAAAGGTCTAAAAATAGAGGAAGATAATAATGCAGAGTCAGGAACAAGCTGGAAATAGGCCTGCGGCAGGTCAGAAACCAGGGAGTAAGGGGCTGGGAAATGGCTGCTAACCATGGGATGCCCAGAGCATCCTATTAAGGGTAGATGAGCAGGATGGGAGAAGCCCCAGTATTTCATAAGATTCTTAAAGTAGATAGATGTCTGCTGCTCAAAATCACCTACCATAAAAATATTTTAAATTGTCCTAAATATAAACAATAAAATAACAGAATTTAATAGCCCTTCTTGTTCAAGTGTTTAAGAGTATCCTACGTTATATAAGTTGAGTCATGACACAGTATGAAATTTTGATGCTTACACATTATGTTACTACATTACTCTTTTTTTTTTTTTAATTTTTTTTTCAACATTTATTTATTTTGGGGACAGAGAGAGACAGAGCATGAATGGGGGAGGGGCAGAGAGAGAGGGAGACACAGAATCAGAAACCGGCTCCAGGCTCTGAGCCATCAGCCCAGAGCCCGACGCGGGGCTCGAACTCACGGACCGTGAGATCGTGACCTGGCTGAAGTCGGACGCTTAACCGACTGCGCCACCCAGGCGCCCCAACATTACTCTTAAAAATACATATTCTTTGGTATTCTTGATTAGTGTTATTGTTTGAGGATATATCAGACATCAGACAGCTATATTTAAAATGTTCTCAAAATGTTCTTCGATATGATGATAATGACAGTGGTAATAGTGGTGTCATCAGTGTCATTATCAACGATGTCCAGTGACAATAGGATCCGGTCAAATGTGACACCTGTGTTATGAGAAAAGGTATATATGTATATGTGGGGTGTATGTGGAGGGGGCCTGGGGGTGAGGAGAGAGAAAGTAAGAGAGAGAGGAGCATACAATGGCAAGAAAACTTAATTAAAAGCAAATTTGGATTGACACCAAATATATAGCAATAGAATTTGCATTATTAAAGTATTGATATTGGCTCATGCTCCTGTAAGTCTATTCTCATTATTATGATAGCTTCCATTTCTCCCATTAGATTGATGAATTGCTGAAGAAAGCAAAAAAGTGAATTTGTCTCAGTAAGTGAAAATCATTTGATTGAGTATAAATTTCTTTTGGTCCAGCCTCAATACTACAATAGTCACAGGTTGAATATCAAATGGTCTCTGGCCCAGGCTAATCTCAAAGACAACCATGTAAGCTTATTCAAAGGAAGAAACATTATTACTAAAATTTAACAAATATCTTGGGAAATCTTTAAATAGGCTAAATCTACCTTAATTTTTTTCCCTGAGTAGGAATGTTGTTCTGAAAGGTCTCAGGCTGACACTGTTTACTTATTGATTGCATATCTCCTATGGTGTTTTCAGCATTATAGTCCCAGGGATCATTTTTTAATGCGGCTTTTAAACTATTTTAATGAGGGCATTATAATGTATTAAAGTCAGGCAGAAAGTGAAAAGTAACTATCTCTCCACACACATCCATAGGCATACATACACTTCAACAATAATCTCTCTTCCTCATCCTCCCCCCACCCCCTCAGCTCCCTCTTGCTGCCCTGACTCTCTTCAGGAATCTTTGGTTTTTACTGGAGTTTCAGAGCAGGGTAAAAATCACTCATTCAATCCTCACCTTCTATTTCCACTCAGTTAAGAACCTGGCAAAAGGAGCAAGTGGAGGATCATAGCACAGTTATCAGCTTTACCAGCAGTAAAGCCAGATTGAATAACACTGCACAATCCAAGCACAGTATCAGCTTTATGTTATGGGCCAAAGAACACAGGGCACTTTGTTGCACTTTGCAGAAAGTGCAGCTCCAACCTACTAGTTCTCTGCTCCAGGTCTACACCTGGACATCCACTGGACAATAACTTCTTATCCAGCCACAAGTGGAGAGGCAAGAACAAGAGTCTTGGCTGGACCCACCAGGGATAAGCTAACCATGTGGACACTTGAGATAGGCACATGCAGCTCCTAGGAGCATTGAGTCAGAGAGACCAAGAGAAAAAGAACAAATGACACAACATTTAAATTTGCCCAGTAAAGAAATGTGGCCAGATAGATGGCATGCTGTCCCTACATTCATCAATCAGGAAAACCATCTTCTTCTCAAGAGAAGAACTAAGGAAGCAGGAAGGGGCAGACTATATAGCACCTTTCCCAAGAGGGCCACCGATATTCTAGAGCCATGTGGAGAAACTATTATATTTCATTACTTCTCCAATGCAAATAATACACAATTGTTTTCCTTTCATAACAAGCACTGGTTATAGATGACCCAGAAATCCAAGGATAGAAAGGACTTTAATGAGGTAAAGTTTAATTATTCATGTTTACCATTTTGGTGATTATTAACCCTTTTTTCAACTGGCAGTGAAGGATTTCTGGAGATCAGCTAATTCAGTCACTCTGAATAAGCTGATACAGTTTGTTGTAAATGTGTTTTGCTTCACAGACAATAGTGCTGTGATGGAATGGTTAGTCCATGAATCTGTGAATAAATGAATAAATCACACACCTGTTAAATTGTGTGCTGCACATAATGAAGGGGTTGGGATGTGTTGTGTTTTTTTTTTAAAGCAAAGTGTTGCTTCTTTCCATTTGCTGCTCCTAAACAATTTCTAAATGTAATGTCTTGTACATCTCCCCTTTTAGTGAAGCTCAAAGTAGTTCACGGAATATGAATTCTAACTTTATTTATTCTCTCCATTAATTCTCAGAGTTGCAAATACAAACACTGTGATTTGGCATATGAGCATATTAAAATATATCAACATTCTGACCCTGTACCAAGTCATATTGTAAGCAAAATATGGAGAAATAGAGCAATAGTCTGGCTGGCACCATCAGCATGCTGTTCATCTGGGCACGTACCCTGTGGAAGTATGTAAGGTAGGCAGCATCCTAGAAAAACCCACCTAAGCCTTGGAGCCTCAGGCACCAATTCAGGAATACCCAGCATGGATGAAATCTTCATGCCAGGAATGTGGTCATAGTATCCACTTGGCAACCAAAGAAAAAAAAAAAGCCATGAAGCAACTGGGTTTTCAAATCTGTGCATGGATCCCTTCTGAGTCCTCCCCAGTATCTTATAGCCTTAAAACAATCTCCTCTTCCAGAGTAGGGATGTGTACTCCATTATGAATGAGGACATTACATCTTTAAGCTAAACAATAATTACAACATTGATTTCATCCTACTTTGTACCTATTATTTCCCAAGATATGCAGGGAAAAGACTATAGGCTTTGGAGCCAGACAGTTTAGCTTTAAATTCATGCTCCACATTTTAGTTTTCATTGCCAAGCTACCTAACTTACCTGAATTTCTTTACTCATCCAAAAAATAGCAGTACAATTATTATAGAGTAGGGATGTTGGGGGAATTAAATGTGTGTGTGTGTGTGTGTGTGTGTGTGTGTGTGTGTGTGTGTGTAAATAAAACATGTAACACATTTGGATTGAAATAAAGTCCTAGAAGTTAGACACTTTTACTGGGCTTTAGCCACTTCATGTATTAACTTATGTATTGGTCCACTTGGTCTATATATATTTACCTATAACAGCATCAAAAGAGGTTTTTTAACTTGAAATATCATAAAGCCAAAAGAAACAGGAGGAGGGAGAAGGAGAGGGAGGGGAAGAGAAAAAGGGAAAGGAAAAAGAAAAAAAATGAGCCAAAGATTACTGAATGCCACATTACTAAGATCTACAGTTGCATTGATAAACTACATATACATATACATAATTATATACAGTGTATTTCTGATACAATTTATGTAGGGGAACAAAATTTGCCACCCCAAAATATGTCTCCTTAGCATGAAAATTATTTTAGGCTGATTATTTTTAAGACATGGGCTCAAGAAGTTTTTCTTTTTTGCTACTCCCTTAACTGCCTGAAAGAATATAGAGGACCTGCTCCAGGAAGGGAGTTATCACCATGGATAACTACAGTATAATACAAACTAGGGGTGGAAGACAGGGAGGAAACTAGCAAAGTCGGTTTGCTAAAATTCCTTCTTGTGTTCCATTGCTTCTGTATAGCCCAGCAAACATTTGTTTACCAAACATTTACTCTTCCTGTCAATTGCCTTTATTCTTTTCTGTGAATTGTCCCGGCTCCCTTCCCCCTCTTCCCCCGCTTCCCCCTCCTTAGCTCTAGATGGCATATAAGCCTCAATTGCCTGACTGCCTGTGGCCTTCATATTCTTATGGAGCCACCAGCCATATGTAATTAAGTTTGATTTTCTCTTGTTCATCTCATGTCAATTTAATTGTCTCATGTCAATTTAATTTTTAGACCAGCCAAAAGAATCTTGAAGGTAGATAAAAATTCTTCCTCCCCAACAGTTGGTGTAGTCAACAGGATAAACTTTAACTGACTGAATGCTGCTCACTCCAGGACTGCTGCGGCTGAGAGATTCTGGAACTTCTAAGAAAAAGGCCAGCAGAAGGTAAGATTCTTACCACACCAGTCTCCCGACCTGTGCCTGCAGGGTCTAATGGAAGCAAGAGTAGTGAGAGTCCTTTTCTTTATCTAATTTAGATTAGTAGGAGAAAATATTTATGGAACTATTTCCTTGGGTATAGTGACTTTGGCAAAAATTTTTTATGAGTATTGTTATTTTCTATTGATCCTTTTCCTCCCAGAGATGGTCACTGTTTGTTGTTGTTGCTGTTGTTGTTTTTGTCTCTGTTTTTTGTGTCATTTGTCACAAGAAATGGTGAACCACAGTTCTGATTAAGTTTTCCTCTCATCTTTTTCTATGTATTGACAGCTTAGTTTTATGACCAGTGAGAATATTCTCTCTGGTATCTGCCATCTAGAGGATGCTTATACTGGCATGCATCTGGCAGGCAGCCCAATAGATTGTGGATCCAATAGCCAGCATTCTTTTTGTCCAAATGTGCGAGTCTCAGGGGAATTTGTCATAAGGGGATCCAGTGCATAAAGGTCCTTTTTCCTTTCAACCTTCATTGTCACTAATTTGGCCAGACAGAAATGTGGGTTGCACTTTATTTGCAGCTAGATAAGGCTGGACAGAAATGTGAGTGTCACTCCATTTGTGGCTAGATCTTTCTTAGGCTAAATTTAGGAGCAAACTTTCTGGATCTTCTGAGGACTGTTTGTTTTTGTTTTTCACTCTCCTTTAGGGACACGTCTTACATCCATGGTCAAGCCATAAACAGGCTTAGTGGTTTAAGTCACTATTGAGATGAATATAAGATTCTTCTCATCAATGGCCAGACAATGGATCTCTTAAGTTGACTGTATTTGAAAGAAAAGGTTTTGGAGAGCTCCCATCCTAAACAATTGTCTTATTGGTATAATGGCTAGCCTTACAGACCCACTTAATAAGATGAAAGAACAGAAATTTGACATAGAACAAAAATCAAAGTCCACTCAGATCCCCTCCTATTTGCCTTCAGACATTTGCAAGTATTGTAAAAAAAAAAAAAAAAAAAAAAAAAAGGAGAAGAAAAGAAAAATAATGAAAGCAACTGTCCTTATCTTACAAATGTTTGCAAAACTAAAAAAAAAAAAAAAAAAAATCAACTCTATACGCAATCCAAAGTCCATCCATGCCTTTTTACCAATTCTAAAACCTCACCAATTCATCTCAAAAGGTTTGTCAATTATTGGCCTTAGGAAACCAAAGTCCTTCTTGGAGGAACTTGTATTCTTTTTCAGTCCCTTGAAAACATAAATCTTACCATGTCTTTGAAATGTAACATCCCAGGAGGTATCTAAAACAATGTCCATATTTACCTAAGACTAAAGGAAAAGAAAAGAAAAGGAGTCTTTTTAAAAATACAAACTACGAAAAGGGCTCTCTTTCCCAAACTCTAGACCATAGCCTCCTGAAGATTACTTCCAGGGACAAATACAAATCTTAAAAGTCTTCTCTACAAATAGTAAAAGATTTTAACCATTTTAGTGAGTAATGTAAATTATCCCAACTATTATTTATAAACTAGTAAGTCTATATTGTTTCAACACAGAAACAATAACAGGGAGCCTAGGTGGCTCATTCAGTTAAGCATCCAACTCTTGATTTTGGCTCAGGTCATGCTCCACACTGAGCATGGAGCCTGCTTGAGATTCTCTCTAGCTCTCTCTCGCTCTCTCTCTCTCTTTTCCCTTCTCCCCAGCTCATGTGCACTCTCTCTCTCTCTAAATGTAATAATAATAATAATAATAGAACTATAAAATCTCTGTGCTTGTCTATATGTATGTCTATGTCTATATATTAAAAATACAGTGTTTTTCTACTTCTAGATGGCATTACCAAAATTAATTTGTAAAAGAGCTCTCTATTTAACTGGCTTAAAGAAAATTAAACACTTATAAATTTAGTATTCATAAAAATTCTCAAAAATAAAATAGAAATTTAATCCAAATGAATTTCAGGTTTATATGGTTTAGAAAAATATTCAGTATGAAAGCCAACTTAAGGTTGTTAGTTTTATTAAAATAGGCATGTCTTAGAGTTATCAACATTCACTATAATAGAGACATACAACTTTTTATTCTACTTGAGTCTATTAGTCAAATAAGTTTGTTATCTCTGTTGTAAAATTTGTCAGCAAAAAATAACTTAGAATGATGGCTGATTTTGTCCAATGTCTCATAAAGGTTTCATGGGTAATCTAAACATAATTTTTGGGAGCAAATGATTTAGAGAGATGTGAGATAAGAGTTTGCAGGTGAACTTTTTAGCAAAAATTATGTTTTACAGTATGTGTACTTAAAAATAATTTCCAGGGAGCCTGGGTGACTCAGTAGGTTAAGCAGCTGACTTTGGCTCAAGTCATGATCTTGCAGGCCATGGGTTTGAGCCCTGTGTCGGGCTCTGTGCACATAGCTTAGAGCCTGGAGCCTGCTTGGGAGTCTGGAGGGAGCTGGTGTCTCCCTTTCTCTCTACCCCTCCCCCACTTGTGCTCTCTCTGTCAAAAACAAACATTAAAAAATAATAATAATAATTTCCAAAATCTTGACAACCTGAAACTTAAGAATTTTGCTTAGTTAAATTAAATGAGGGAAATTTATTGAATACCTAGATCATCTCCAAAGAAGATAAAATAATGAAACATTAACTACTAAACATAGGTTTATCTACTTTTGGCTTCCTTATTACAGAAAAATTAAGATAAATTTGGGTCTGTTAACAAATATGTTTTATGAAGATGCATGTTTCTAGAAATTATGAAATGTATTCATAAATTTGCCAACCTAAAGAATGCTGATAAACCTAAAGAATGGGAAAAGATATTTGCAAATGACATATTGGATTCAGGGCTAGCATCCAAAATCTATAGAGAACTTCTCAAATTTAACACCCCAAAAACAAATAATCCAGTTAAGAAATAGGCAGAAGACATGAATTGACACTTCCCCAAAGACATCCAGATGGCTAACAGACACGTGAAAACATGCTCAACATCACTCATCGTCAGAGAAATACAAATGAACACCACAATGAGATACCACCTCACACCTGTCGGAATGGTGAATATTAACAACAGGAAATAGAGGATGTCAAGGATGCAAAAAAAGGGGAATCCTCTTACTCTGTTGGTGGGAATGCAAACTGGTGCAGCCACTCTGAAGAACACTATGGAGGTTCTTTAGAAAGTTAAAGATAGAACTACTCTATGATCCAGCAATTGCACTACTAGATATTTATCCAAAGAATACAAAAATACAGATTCAAAGGGGCACATGCACCCCAATGTTTATAGCAGCACTATCAACAATAGCCAAATTATGGAAAGAGTCCAAATGTCCATTGATTGATGAATGAATAAAGAAGATGTGGTATATAAATACAGTAGAATATTACTCAGCCATCAAAAAGAATGAAACTTTGCTATTTGCAACAATATGGATGGAACTAGAGTGTATTATGCTAAGCAAAATAAGTCAGTCAGAGAAAGACAAATACCATATGATTTCGCTCATACGTGGAACTTAAGAAACAAAGCAGATGAACATAGGAAGAGGGAAGGAAAAATAAAATAAAATAAAAAAAGTAAGCCAAACTATAAGAGACTCTTTTTTTTATTTTATTATTATTATTTTTTTTAATGTTTGTTTATTTTTGAGAGAGAGAGAGACAGAGTGTGAGCTGAGAAGGAGCAGAGAGAGAGACACAGAATCTGAAGCAGGCTCCAGGCTGTCAGCACAGAGCCTGACATGGGGCTCGAACCCACGAACTGTGAGATCATGACCTGAGCTGAAGCCTGGCACTTAACCGACTGAGCCACCCAGGCACCCCAAGGGACTTCTAATGATAGAGAACAAAACGAGGGTTGCTAGAGGGGAGGTGGGTGTGAGGATGGGCTAAATGGGTGGTACGGCATTAAGGAGGGCAGTTGTGATGAGCACTGGGTGTATATGTAAGTGATGAATCACTAAATTCTACTCTTGAAACCAATACTACACTCTATGTTAACTAACTTGAATTTAAGTAAAATCTTGGAAGAAAAAAAATAAAGAATGCTGATATAAAAATTCCCAATTGATTACTAGTTTTCACTAGATATTAAAGTTTCTAAGAATTAATAATTCTAATTAATATATGTGGTTAAAGCTACTAGAAATAATATGGGAGGTAAAATGTATTTACAAGGAAAGTAGACATACTTTGGGAAGAAAAGTATGAGGTATGAAGATGCTTTTGTCAAGGAAAATAAAGTAAATTTGTCCTAAAGTAAAACTGGTTATGGAAAAGAGGAAAGCACAAAATCTAATGTAAAAAAGAAAGTTGTACAAGGTTTGTGGAAATGGGATCTTTGAAAAGGAATTTTAATGTATAGTCCAGCTGGGTAAAATAAAAATAAACTTATTTAAGAATGAGTTTTAATATCAAAAGTACGTTAGTGCAAAATTAGAATTTGGTTTTCCTATCTGTTAAAAAAAACAAGTTTTCTTGGACTATTGGTCTGCTCTTTATAATAAGAGATTATAAAGGGTTTCTCTTTTTTCTTAAAGTAATCTGCCTAGAAAACAAAAATGCTGGGTTTTATCAAAATAATGTCCTGTGCTTCATGTTGTCTTAATCAGGTCCTTGATTATTGAAGAAAATGACTCTTCTTAATTTTAAAAGAGCTAAATTTTTCCTTTTTATGGTCATTTAACTTTCTGCATTTGCCTAAAAAATCTTTGTCATCATGGTTAAGTGGATAACTAAGTATTGTTTCACAGAGATTTATGACCCAATTTGATAAAGCGTTTTACATTTTTGATATTTTTGACAAACTTCTCAAAAATCAAAATCTAGATGAAGTCTTTTTGACTTCAAAATAACTTTGGGATTTCTTAGATGGTTCCTGAGAAATCATAAAAGATTTGTTCTTTCTCCTTACTAAAGATTTAGATATTAAACTAGTATCTTATTTGATATTGAGTAGGTGTATTTGATATGTTAAATTACATAGGAAGCAGTGTCAAGTGGCTATATTGTAATAGGTAAATATTATTAATGTAAGTGTTCTAGAAATTGCATAAAATTCTTAAAATTCTTAAATATCCTGGTATAATGTTATCAATCATAATTCTAGTTATTATCCTAAAATGTTGTGTCATAGAAATAACCAAATTTCTTCATCAGTTGCATTGTAATGAACTCTAATCAGACCCTTAACCATACTACCTTTAAGCTTTTTTTATTTATTCATTTACTCAGATGCTTTTACAAAAAGAATTCCTACAAAAATGCTCATCGTAATAAAAATTCACGGAAAAGTCTGTAGAATACAGGTTTCTGATAACTTTAAGACCATAAAACTGAAGTGGATAAGAATTTCCAGAACTAATGGAAAAAACTGGATTCCAGCAGAACAAAATAATATGGGGCTGAATGCAACTGATAAGAATAATTACAATTTTGGTGATGTTTATTGCTGATTTTTAAAAATGTTTTGCTTTCAGGGCACCTGGGTGGGTCAGTCAGTTAAGTGTCTGACTTTGGCTCAGGTCATGATCTCACAGCTCATGAGTTCGAGCCCCATGTCAGGCTCTGTGCTGACAGCTCAGAGCCCGGAGCCTCCTTCAGATTCTGTGTTTCTATCTCTCTCTGCCTCTCCCCAGCATGCACACACACACACGATTTAAGCATATTTTTTCTCTTGAGCTAACTATGACTTACAGCAATTTGATAAAGTGTATCTTTGAGAACAAATTGACACAATTGGAAACACTGGTTATATTACCAAGGCTTTGACTGGAATGTCATAGTTGAGACAGATGGGCATAGACTCAGACGTGACCAGACAGCTTTAAGGAACTAAGGTTGACTTTATGGAGCCAATAGAGCCCCTTGGAAATATGAACCTGATACCTTGCCTACGGAGTTTCCAGTAGCATTCCCAGGTGAATAAAAAGATTACTTCCTAGCAGCTGCAGGAACCTCAAAAGGAATTAACCCAAATCTATAGATATTGCAGGCAAAGTCTGATGGTAAGTATTTGGCTTGGCTTCTTAGGCTCAAGAGGCTGATAAAAGTTCAGTCTCAAGATTCTTTATAAAAAGTTCCAGTAAAGCAGATTTAAAAGAGTCTATACGGAAAAAAAATGAATAAATAAATATAAAAGCCTAAATGATCAATTACTATCCTTGCTGTACTTACACAGATAATCAGGCCAGGCTTAGTAAAATTAGACTTATTTTGCAAACAGATTAGTATTATTTTGGCTACCTTTGGTAGGAATGAGGTGGGAGGTATTGGAAACGCTGTTCCAATAGCACACCTTTGTGGATATTAAATTCTAATACTGTTCATTTTAAACTGGACTACATTATGAATTCTTCTAGTTTCCTCTGATACCTGGCTACAACTCTCTAAACTAACATTTTCAATTTTTCTCCCACCCTTTTGACTTGCAATCATTGAGAACTAAAACTGCCTTTTCCTAAAGCCCTACAAACTGAATATGAATGCTTTGATACAAACTTTAGAGAAATTACCATAGCAGCAGGTTCATAGCAGTTGTTGTGTGGCCACTCAGAAAGATTACCAGAGACATTAAAACTGCAAACCAGGAAAATATATAAGATTGCCACTGCTTGCCTTCATTTCATCTAAAAATGCTCTAAGCCAAACATCTATAAATCTTCTTGACTGGCTATCTTCAGAACTCAGAAACTGGGTTTATAATTTGCTCCAATCATTAACCATTGCTTTCTTTCTGTATAAATTTCCATATAAATTAAAAAAAATGTTTTTAATTTTCCACATAGATGTCTCTTATTTAATACCCGATTACTTGAACCATAGGCCTAACTTTGGGAGCACACCTCCATCACTGCCTCCTGAAATGAGTTTAACTGAACTGACTGACCTACTGTTTGGGCTAAGAGACTGGTTCGATGAGAGGAAACAATCTACCAACTAATTTCTGGACTTTGGAACTTCCAGTAACAAAGGCAGGACTATAGAGGAATAAAATTTGCCACCCACAAAATGTGTCTCTTTGGCATGTGGATTATTTAGTCTGATCACTTTTAAGAAACAGAAGGCTCAAGAAATTTTTCTTTTTTGCCACTCCCCTAACTGCCTAGAAGAATATAGATAGAGGACCTGCTCCAGGAAGGGAGCTATCACCATAGATACCTATAGTATAATATGAACTAGGGGTGGTAGACAGGGAAGAACTTAGCAAAGTCTGTAATAATTTCTGTGTCCCATTATTTCCGTATGGCCCAGCAAACATTTGTTTACTCTTTTCCATTTTCCTGTGAATTGTCTTTCTTCCCTTTGAAGTCCCAAACCTTTACTCTCTTCTTCTTATCACTGAATGGCATAGAAACCTCAACTGCCAAATTGCTGTGGGCCTCATATTCTTCTGGAGTCCCTCTAGCTATGTAACTAAATTTGATTTTCTCCTGTTAATGTGTTTCATGCCACTTAAAGTCTTAGACCAGCCAAAAGAATCTTGAAGTGTAAAGAAAAAATTTTCCTCCCCAACAGTTACACTTCCTCCTAAGAACTGAAGACTCCCACAGGATTTATAGAGAATGCCATGACACTTTCTGTATAATTTCCATATATTAAAGGTGTCTGTGGTTCTAGAAGATCAAGACTATACTCCTTAACCATTTACATTCAATGCTGAGTAGCTTTATAAAGCATTTAAAGGGATACTGAAATCTCTACCTGTTACCTTCAGGTGGCATTTTCAGAGGTTTGTCAGCAAGGTCCTCTAGCATTATAAAATAACTAAGTAGGAGACATTAATGAAAGCCATCTGAATTCCAAAATATTTCATGCCTCTTCTCTCACCCTATCACTTTTCTAGAGGTCCTGAAATTCTTAGCATTGTTCATTCAGTCTTCAATTCACAAGTATTTATTGAGGTCCTCCAAATATTTTTTGTTTGTTTATTTATTTATTTAAGTAATCTCTACATCCAATGAGGGGCTTGAACCCACAACCCTGAGATCAAGAGTTGCATGTTCTTCCAACTGAGCCAGCCAGGTGCCCTGAGATCCTTCAAGTATTTAATCACAGATCTATGTGGTAGGAATTCATATAATGGTATATGTATATGAATATACATCTATACGCTCACAGAGCTCAAAGTTGAACTGCAAGAGAGACAAACAAATAATCACAATAATGGGTGCTAAGTGCCATGACAGAAAAAGTACACCTTGCTTAGGAGTCTTACTGGGAACATCTAGCCTGTGGAGATGGAGGGAGCCTGGAGATACTTCCTGGAAGAAATGGTATTTTAACAATCCTATGGTGCCACTCTTTTGAACTAGGCATTTATTTACTCTTGTTAAAATGCAAACCACTTATTCAGAAGAAAAAGACTTTTAGATTAAAACAAACATAAAAACTGTGAGCATTAGGAGAGATTAATGTCCACAAACTGAAGCCCTGTGCTTAATTTTCCTTTTGCAGCCATCTAAAATTTAACAATTTTAATATTACCTCAAGGCATGCTTCTGTGGGGGAATTTTGTGTCTGCATAGAGTTGGGTGCCTAGGGGTAAGGATAGGGCTTAACAAGCCTCAAGACACTGAAACAGGATGCAGGCTAAACCAATAATTTTCCCTACATTAAAGTTTTGCTAAAAGCCTACTCTACTTTCGAACTAGTCCTTGCAAGTCCCACTCATCACGGAACATGCTTCAACTTGGCTTCTAGATAGTGAAAGTGAAGTGTGAGAGGAAAAATATCTTCATAAAATCTGACAATATGTCTAAGGTAGTTGTGCGCCAAGACAAGCTTGGCTGGAAAAATCCATCTTGTTTTCCTAAAGGTTATCTCTATGACCCCTCCTTCTATGTAAATTGTTTATAACTGCGTGATTCTAAAATTCAGCATAAAAATTGGTCATTCATTATTTGATTACATGAACATGTGCTGGCATCTACATTACTCATTCCTATAGCATTTTAGAAGTGCCAGTAAAATGAGTCTCCTATTTATTTCTAGAAAAGCTTTCAATTAAACATCACTGCAGCACAAGTTATACAGGCACTCTAGGATATAATAAAATCTCTAACCCTAATCTCAACCTGTGTCTTTTTTTAATCCAATTCAAAACATTTCTCAAGTGATTTGTTTCCAAACAACAGGAAGTTTGGTCTTGTGAAAATGAAAAGAAGTGACTAGCAACTAAGAATTTTCACTCTACTCCTTTTCCTGCTGGGAGACATGTGAACTCTGTGAGCCAGGATCCCTATCTCTCCTCCTGATAGTGGGGTGTTTGTGTCTGTGTGTGTGCATTTGTGTGTGTGTGTAGGTGAGTGCATGCATGCACACATGCTCTTATGTTTGGAATGAAGAGAGATTAAGTTTAGAGTTCCCATTTTTGCTGTGGGACAAAGATCTGTCCCTGGTGTTCCAACATGAAAGTGTGGAAGTGAGGCATGCTTCATAGAAATTATAACAAAGATCTGAATAACATTTTACACATTCACTTTTATTTTATACAAACATCAAACCTCTGAGGAAAGGAGGTTAGTTACAGATGCTTCTCTGTTTACAGACTTTCAACCTATGGATGTTCACAGATAAAAATAAAGCTCTCCTATGAGAACACACTACATGGTACCAGCAGATAATGTTTGCTGCTGCCTTTTGGATTATAAAACTGCACTTTTTGCCATCAATACATTTTGCTGTTTTTGTGTTTATTTTGAGACATTTTTCCAAACATCATTAACCACATCAGGTCTAATCAGTCCAAGAGCAGTGGTAGTGTTAGACGCCCTTGTCAAGATATATAATTACCATGGAAACAGAAGAGATTTTTTAAAATTAAAAGTGGTCAGAAAAGGAGGAATTTTTCACGTGAATATTGAATGAATTATTCAAGAGTAGAAATGATTCTGAAGGACAAAGAACAATCATGGAAAGTACAAAAGTGCTGTTCCTGTGCCAATGGGCAATACCAACAAGAGAATGGAATAGGGACCCTGTTGGAATCTCATGTTAATTCCAGAAGGGGCCAAGCATCAGAGAAGTTTAAGGATTAGCAGATGAGGCCCTGCTGCTAAAACTCTGGTCTCTGGCCTCTTCCAATGTGGTTTCCATCTACACAAGGGGTGAGGTGGTGAGAATGGAAGCTGGGCTGCTAAAGCAGCCCCAGACACTAGGAGACCCCCCCAAGGAAGGCAATTGTCTTCCTCCAGAGACTTCCAGTAGATGCTAATTAGGATGATTTGGGGGAAAACATGTCACTCACTCAATCTTTCTTTGTGCCAAGCATTATTCGCTTAGCTAGGCCCACATGACATAGGAGATGTATGAATAAGAACACTAGCCTTAATTAAAAGCTTTAAGAAACTGATTCATGCTCCTATTCTTGGAAATGCATTTGGGACTGCAAGCTTAGTCACTTTGGACTTTTCAACAAACAGACTCACTTACAACTTGATTGTAAGTAGAGGAGTTTCTATATTAGTATTTCTAGTCTACTGATGAGGAAAGTGAGCTTTGGAGAGGTTAAACAGACTTGCTCTAAGAAGTCAGAAGTGGAATGAAAATTCAGTTCAGCTGTTGACTTCAAACCAGAGTTCTCTTCTACTTCATCTTAATTCTTTATAATATGGTTGAACATTCTATCCTATAGATGGACCAAAAACTGATTCCCCAAATTTCCCTCCTTCAGCTCCTAGAAGCAAATGGCATTCAACACCCTAGATTATCTTTTTTTACATATGATGAGACAAACTTTCTAGCAACCCACAAAGTATGTTACTAAAATATGGTATCATGATCTAAAATTAACACATTATTAGAGTTTACCAAGGACTTAATTCTCTATTCTACTAAGAAGCCTGAATATCACCAAAGGATTGTCACTTTGGCATGTGACCTACTTAAAGACATAGAGATAGTTTGGAACTTCTGGAATTTGTAGTAAATATGCTGTACATTTTGAGTGTTGTTAATCATGAGAAGCCTAGAGATTTCAACTTCTGACATTTGCACCTTTAAGTATAATTCATTGTCCATTTAATTTTAGAATTCTCATTTTAGTTTGTGGTGAGTTGTTGGGTTAATCCTATCGTGAATGGTAATGTATTAACAGTATCTTGGGTCAAAATTATCCAATGACTAGATTTTAAGACATAGGTCCACAGAAGCTCAAAATAAGAATTTATTTTGCTAAAGCTGTTATATGTAGAATCGACCCTTGCTCAACAAAAGTACTTGTAAAGAGACACATTATTATTTTTATAAAGTTTTTTTTTATTGGAAAGTGGGAAAAAGCAGAAGAATGAACAGAGTATTTTCACCTTTGCTCAAAAACATCTGAGCATCACTTTAACCTCTAAAATATGATTACTGCTAACCTTTAAGTATAAATGCCATTGACTACTGGCTACCTGTTCAAGAGCCGCTCCTAATCCCTTTTTCCCTGCTGCCTCCCACCATAGAGGTTGGAAAATGAAGTATGTGCTTTCTTCATTTTTCTTAAAGCTGGAGATAGGCACATGATCTTGTCTGCCCATGAGATGAAAATGGAAGTCTTCTGGGGGAGGCTACTTAAATAGCTTTACTTTCCTGCTGAATGGGGATACCCCATTTCCACATTCCCCTGGCATTGATGACGTGCTTGTAATTACAACAGCCATTCTGGAACCATGAGGAAAATAGCAACAGGATTATGGGGATGCATTGTTAAAACCCTGAACCTATGCTGGCAGTTGCCTACCTACAAATTTCTTATTATGCAAGAAAAAAATAACCCCTATTTATTAAGGTCAATGGGTGTTGTTTTGTGTTAGGATTCAAAAGCATTTTCACTAATGCTTATGTACAAGCAAGTAGGAATTTAGGTGCTGACTTTTGTGTATAATTCTTATTTGCAACATTGCTTTTGGGTGAGGGGAGTGTTCTGACTTATAAATAAAAAATTTGGAGCATAACTCCCTTAAAGGATAAACAAGTCCAAGTGTTCATTTTCATTATGTCTCCCTTACCTTCATGCTCTCGCTAGCACTCACACACACATTTGTGCACACACACCTGCTCAAAGACCTATATTTGCCCCTATTACCTAGCGCTGGGATGATAAATTGGTTTCATCTCAGGCACCAACATTGATAGATTGGTAGTGGCTGTCTGGATCACTATGCTGAGAATAATTTTGAGGCAGACAACACAACTCATGAGGAAGAGTGTTGTGATCAATCGGCTAAGTCTTCCATGAATGTGAAAAATGGGCTGGCAGCACCTGTATTTTCTAATAGTTGATCTGATCCAGGGTATCAAATTTTAATTGCTCAACCTACTACCATCCTTTCTCTTCTCTTAATCCTGTTGATAGGAATTTAGCATTTCAAGCTGGGACATTCATAGTCCTTATGTGGGCTATAGTTTACTAACTAGAAAGTGAAGGTATCCTAAATAAAACAATATCCACCTAGGGTACTTAAGTTGGAATTGTAAAGAAATTCCAATTAAGAAAAATTTAATATACACTGTGCTGGCCATGGGGGTGTACCATTTCCTCTCTCTTAAGAAAGAGCTTGCAATTAAGCTGTAAGAAGTGCAATTAGCTGACAACATCCAATACAGTTCCTGCACAACTCACCTCAACTTTCAAGCCAAGGCCATGTGCATGTCTAGGCAGACCCAGACATTGAGCATGGTGGAGATAGGGAGGTTACATCCTGGCCATTTATAGCCAATGCAGGGCTCCACTACAGGCAATCTCTGTTCTGGAACTCATGTAGTATTGGCTAAGTCTTCATAAGATTTGTGTCATTATATCATCTGTCTGAGATATTCCTAGCTTGATTCTGCTTCTTTCTGCCTTTCCTTTCACAAGTGCCATTCCAGCATCCCTGCCCTACTCTGCTCCTTCCCCCTTTATCTTTCACAAGTGGTACTCTGTCCTCTTCACACACACCCAATTCCATCAGAGTGTTTCCTGAAGGACCCAAGCTGATACACACACCTACTCTGGATATGGCTACTTAGATTTACAGGCATTTATATTAAATGTACAACATTCCATAAGACACAATGTGCTCTACTGGCTTTGGCATTAGGGAGTGCAGATTAAAATCCCAGACACTTATCAATAAGTGACATCAAATTAGTGTTCTCATTTTTATGTTTTTAAGTTTGTTTGTTTGTTTATTTTGGGGGAGAAAGAGATCACGTGTGCAGGGAAGGAGCAGAGAGAGAGGGAGAGAGAGAATCCCAAGCAGGCTCTGCACTGTCATGAACTATGAAATCATGACCTGAGCCAAAATCAAGAGTTGGACACTTAACCAACTGAGCCACCCAGGTACCCCATGTCCTCATCTTTAAAATAAGGATGCTAATGGTGATACTTGATGGGACTGTGTGAGGACTGAATGAGATGATAACATGAAATTGATTTCTAAACCATTAAGCAGTACATACATTTTAGTTATCACTATTGTTATTATTCCAAGTAATCTTAAATATCACTTACCAGCTGATCAATTAACATTTTTTTTTTCTTTTTACAAATCTTTATTGTGCCCTTACCATGACACTGGTGCTGACCTAGGAGATGAGGTGGGCAAAGTCCCTGCTCTGGTGAAGCTTACATTTTCTAAATGAACCAAGTACATACAAATTTCATTTTTAAAATACTAATAAGTTAGCAACAGTTCACAAACAGAGAAGGCCATGTCTGTGTCAGTTCAAGTCTAATTGCAGTTTGGTCTTGTCCCAGGACTTGTCTTTGCTAATGTTTCCTGCTGAACTGCCTTTCTTTCTCTTAGTTTCACCACTCTTGATGCTGTGAATCCTGCAGGAGACTAATGGGCCAGGGATAGCTTCTTATTACACCCAGGGCTCAGCTGGCCCAGCTACTTGCCTTCTACACTTACTATTTTTCTCTTTGTCTTTCTCTTTTTTATGACCCTAACCCCCTTCACCTGAATTTTTGCTACATCTCACCTCTCGGCCCCTATTTCTCTTTTCTTCACTTTCCCATTTCCCCTTTGCTGTCACCCTCAGTGAGAGAAGCTGTTTCTTCAGATGGCCTTGTCCTTTGGTTAGAGAGCAAACCTCCTGGTAGAAAAACAGGAAGACACACCTCTCAGTAAACAAGACCTCTGCTTCTAACATTTCCTGGAGCCTTGTAGCCACAGGAATCAACATGTGTCTTGGAGAGGTCTGTTCACTTCAAATTAACTCAGGGCTCAACGAGGCAAAGAGGGATGTGGCCATCCATTGCAGGCTGTGGTCAGGGCCAGCTGGTTGCCAACCACTGAGAGGCTGGCTGAAATGTAGCTATGCTGAGTGTACAATGTCAAATGTCTGCATAAAAGCAGAACCTTCTGGTCCAAAATATGAATATGTCATCACATTCTACACCCATAATTTTTAAAATGGATTTTTTATGGGGCACCTGGGTGGCTCAGTCAGTTAAGTGTCAGGTCTTGATTTCAGCTCAGGTCATGATCTCACTGTTCATGAGATCGAGCCCTACATCAGGCTGTGTGGTGACAGATCTAGTGCTTGGGATTCTCTCTCTCTCCCCTTCCCCCCTCATGCTCTCTGTCTCTCTCTCAAATCAAACATTAAAAACAAACAAACAAATAAAATGGATTTTTTAATTTTTAACTTAGTGTCTAGAAGCCTATATAGATGAGTGGCTGTCAAATTTTTTGACCATGCTGTACTGTTAGAAATATATATATATATATATATATATATATATCACATATATACATATGTATATTTGTATACACACATATTTAAATATTTGAAACAAAATTTTCATAAAACACTACTTACCCTTACTACATGTGGAGCACAAATTGTTCTATTTTTTAATCTATCATAATAGCTTTTTAAAAATGCTGGTCTTGACCCTAGGATTTTTTTATTTTTTTGGTGCCATTTGTACTAAATGTGGTAAAGGACACCCTCTTGGACTAATGTTTTTAAATGAATAAAACAAAACTCATAGGATTACAAAGGTAATTAATTACTTTGAAATACGGTCCCATCCTTGAGCCTCTGGGGGTAGAGGGAGCCACGTCCATGGACCCCAGATTAAGAAACCCTGCATGACTAAATTGATTTCACAACCAACTGCTAAGACAGGACCTGAGGTTTGGAAAATATGGCCGTGGACAAAGCCTCAGAACATTTTGTGGTAATTAGATCTTTATCATCGTGTCCTGATTTAAATGTTATTTTTCCTCTCTTTTCCCATGCTCCCACTCCAGTCACATCCCTGACCACTACCCTGCACACATACAGATCTTCAGGTCATGTATCTGGAATGAGATAAGGCACTAGACTACTGTGTCCAGCCCCTTCGATCTCCCCAGTCACACTCTCTGACTGCCCCCTCTGTCCCTGCCCCTCCAGCCCCTGTCTCAGAACTATTGCAATGGTGCCATTATCTCTACAGTCCAGTGCTCACATTTGTGGCTTTTGTGGTTTCCTTCCCAGCACTGTGATCCAACAGGTGCATTCCGCCCTAGAATAATGGTAGAGGCTGGAGGTGGGACAGCCCAGAGCCCTTGATCTTTATTTTCTCCCTCTTCAGTGAACCTTTTCTGGCAGGTGTTTCCCTCTGATAGGTGTCTCTGCCTCCCACCACCAGGCAGGGACTCAGGGACTCCCAGCCTGCAGCTACAGCTCTAACTTGGGTCACAGTGGCCTGCTGAACACACCGTACCCCAACCCAGAGCAGCTCAGCAAGGGGGTACTGGGAGGAAAAATAGTTACTGCCGTAATGAATTATGCCAGTACCTTCTCAAATGGTTTACTCCTGTGGTTTCCCCCCAAATTTTCACACTCCCATGAACAAAGAAGGAAGCAGAAGAGGAAGAAGAGCCTGTATCCACTTCCTTTTTGGCATGAGAATAAGTCAGTCTACTCTAGAATCATTCTATCAACAGAACTTCTTGGTCCAGAATATGAACATTTTCACTATACCCAACACTCACAATTTTAAAAATAGATTTTCTGGTTTTTTTATTCTAATGTCTAGTATCCCATAGACCAGTGACTATAAAATGTTGGGTTCTTTGGTTTTGGGTGTTGTTTTTTTTTAAACCATGCTTTACAATGAGAAACGCAAACATACAGAATAGGGCCTTGGAGGCATTCAAGCCTACCGCTTCATGTAGATAGGACTATGAAGCCCTGAGAGCAGATGGGACTTGCCCACAGTCCCACATCAGGAAGGAGCTGACTGGGGCTCATATCCTGCCTTCTCCTCCAGAGGTCTCTCTCCCTTGCTACCTGCTAAGGAGGTTTCTACTATAAAATCCACACAGTAGAAATTAAGGTTTTTTAACCTGAAACTAGTAACACTGTATGTTAACTATACTTGAATGAAAATTAAAGTGAGAAACTTAATTTTTTAAATTCATGCCTTACCACCTTTCCCTCAAACATGCTTTTAGAAGTTGAAAGGTCACAAGAGCCTCATAAAATTACCCAGAAGAATTGAAAAGGCAATTGACAGATGTCCTTATTTCAAAATCTGTTTTTCGTGAAGATGGCTTTTGCCACTCCGATGAAATTATAATTTTCTTTTTCTTCCCTGGTTTTCTTCTAATAGTGCCTAGGCCTTCATCCTTAAAATAGTTTGTATGTATTAATCACACTATACTCCCCTTTTTAGCAAATAAAATTCCAAAACTGTTTTTTAATCATCTTTTAACCCTTAGTCCTTCTCCCATCTCCTAAATCACTTTTCATACCCTATTCAATGAATTGCACAATTATTTTTTCAGCTTCCAAATGGTTTGCTATTGTATGTGTCATAGTTTTCTTCTGAATGAGAAAACCCTTATTTCACACAATAGTGCCATTGCTTTTATTCCTATCTCTGAGGGGGTAAAGATCAAGAACCAAACAATAAGACTTTTATATACAGCCACTGCAGAGCTGTCCTGAAGGTCATGGCAAGCCTCAGCCATTGTGTGCTTCACCTTGGGAGTGCTATCAAGAGGCACAGAATGGCAGCGATCCTCAGGACCACAGAGTCTACTCCCTTCATTCCACAGAAGAAGAATCCAAGGCAATCAGGTCATCCCAGAACCATACAGCCAGCTAGTGGCATAGCAGCAGACCCAGAACCAAACCTCGGGCCTCCCTCCCAACACACCGTCTTTGCTACTGTCCGGTAAGTCCCAGGAATTCCTCCTGAACTTCCCAGGTTCATCCCAAAGTAGAAATGTAATCCATCTGTGTTTATCTCAGCAGTATGAAGAAAAGAGAATGTCACGACTCCTGGCTCAGCAACATGAATTTACATAATAATTTACATAGCCTGGTTGACTAGTTTCAAGTTTCTCCAACTCCAACCTCCAATCTGTCTTCAAAAGTTCTTTCATGGGGGCGCCTGGGTAGCTTAGTCCCTTAAGTGTCCGACTTCAGATCAGGTCATGATCTCACAGTTCGTGAGTTTGAGCCCCACATCGGACTCTGGTCTGACAGCTCGGAGCCTGGAGCCTGCTTCAGATTCTGTGTCTCCCTGTCTGTCCCTCCACTGCTTGCACTCTGTCTCTCGCATTGTCTCAAAAATAAATAAACATTAAAAAAAAAAAAAAGTTCTTTCATGTATCAGAATCCAGACGTTGTCAGCAGGATCATGCGTGTGACCTTGTGGTGGCCAGAGGATGGGCTCTGGCATCAAACCTATGCAAGTTATTAACTTCCCTCTGCCTCAGTTTCCCCATATACAAAACAAGGATACTGATAGCACCTGTTCATGCTGCTGTTTTTGAGGATTAAAGGAGATAATGCATGGGAAGGGCTTGGTATTCATAACAACTCAATAAATACTAATGATTATTACTACCGATAAGGATTACTACTTGATAGTGTGTTAATAAAAATTTTTAAGGAAATGTAAAAGAATACTTACCACATCTCCAACATTGGCAGTGTGATGCAGCAGAAATCATCCTAGGCTATGAACTGGGAAATCAGAGCATCAGACCCAGCTCTTCCACTAATGAGCTCTGTGGCCAACAGGAAGCAGGCTCATCTCTCTGGGTCTCAATTTTTTAATCAGCAAATCTAATTCTAATATCTAAATGGGGAAGAGGGACTTCCTGAGAAGTTCAACTTAACAGACTTAAAACCAGTCAAAGCAACCCCATCTCAAGCCAGAAGAAGGTGATCCTCTGCCAAGAATTACCATCCTCTTTGCAGTGAGAAAGCTGGTTCCTTGGTCTACCTCCATGAGAAAAACAACTGCTGGGACATCACTGTCCCCGAAGCAACCCAGGAATAATTTCATCCTCGCCTTCATATGAGCCACCTGCCTGAGCTTAAGCCAGAGAAGAGAGCAGATGAACAATGAATGTCACAGCAATTAGTTTTGGCAATTAGGCAGGCAATTAGTTCTGCAGCATGTAGAATGGGAGGAGAAAATAAATCAGCGCTGAGAGGTGACAGGGAAATATGATTAGGACAACAGGGTTTGGTGACACCCAGGTGGAAAGGTGTGCAACAGGGTCCCAGCCTCCCTTTTCCCATCACTGCTGTGACAAAGGAGGGTGCTTTCCAGAGGTCTTTGGAAATAGCTGTTTAACGGAAGGGGCTTTCAGTTCACTGTTCTAGTCCCTTTCTCAGAGTCACCTCACACCTCCAGTGTTCATTCTTGGCTAAAGTTTTTGCTAGTTTCTCACCAGGAATTCTGCTTACAATGTCAAATGAATGGACCAGTAGGTCCTGGGGATTTCCTCCTTAGCTGAGAGTGTTTGTTTTTTTGTTTTGTTTGTTTGAATAGCCTTGGGAGTTCTTCTCTAGAGACAAATTAATTCCACATTTTGCTTGGGTTAGAGGGAGATATGACATAATTGTATCATATAGTGAGGGGAAAAGTGAGCTTTAAAGTCAAAGATTGGGTGCAGGGGGCACCTAGGTGGCTCAGTCGGTTGAGCATCTAACTCTTGACTTTGGCTCAGGTCGCGATCTCACGGTTTGTTAGATTGAGCCCTGCAGCATGGAGTCTGCTTGGAATTCTGTCCCTCCCTCTCTCTTTGCCCCTCCCCTGCTCACATGCATGTGTGCTCTCTCTCTCACTCTCTCTCAAAATAAAATGAAAATGAAAATTAAATTAAATTAATAAAATATAATAAAATAAAATAAATAAAATAAAAAATAAAGTCAAAGGCCAGGGCTTGGATTCCAGTGCTGCTACTTGCCGGGCTCTGAACTTTCATTTCCTTAGTTCCAAAATGGGCATAATAATGAGGTTGTCAGGGCGCCTGGGTGGCTCAGTTGGTTAAGCATCCGACTTCGGCTCAGGTCATGATCTCATGGTTCATGAGTTCGAGCCCCACGTCAGGCTCTGTGCTGACGGCTCAGAGCCTGAAGCCTGCTTCGGATTCTGTCTCCCTCTCTCTCTGCTCCTCCTCCACTCATGCTCTGTCTCCCTCTCTCTCTCTCTCCTTCAAAAATAAATAAAAACACTTAATAATAAATAAATAAAAATAATGAGGTTGTCATGTAAAATGCATTACAATTTGGTAGCTCTTCTCCAAAGACATTTGGCCCAAGTTAATTTCACATTTTGGCCCAAATGCCTTGAAGAAGAGAATCAAGTGTCCAAGGAATGGCTGGGCATCACCATCAGGTAAGTCCCTTCTTACCCTGAAATTCTGAACTGGAATTTCTTTTTTTTTTTTTTTTTTTCAAAAATTTTTAATGTCTATTTTTGAGAGAGAGAAAGAGACACAGTACAAGTGGGGGAGAGGCAGAGAAAGAGGGAGACACCGAATCTGAAGCAGGCTCCAGGCTCTGAGCTGTCAGCACAGAGCCTGACATGGGGCTCAAACTCATGAAGTGTGAGATCATGACCTGGGCCGAAGTCTGACGCTTAACCAACCCAGGTGCCCCCTGACCTGGTATTTCAAGCTGCTTTTCTCAGGATAAAGAACTGAGAATAGCTTAGGAGACAGAAGTGAAATGAGGAGTGTGGTGATGTGCAAAGCACAGAGCACAACAGTAGTTTGTCCAACACGTTCATAGCAGTTCTTAGGGAAAGTCTGGGATTAGACCCTGTGGTAGATTTCACACTGCTCAGAACTCAGGTGGGGATCTGATGACCTGCTTAATCAAAGGCACCTTCAGGTTTTGTGAGGCATGAAGCTTACACAACTTTTTTTTTTTTTAAGGATGCAGACATACAAATACAAAAGGAGGAACAAAAGTGAATATTTACTTAGAATGAGAAAACAGATCATGACAGATTACAGGAATGCTGAAGAATTAGGTCCCTTTCTTCTGAGATCTCAAGTGATTTACCAGAAGTGCTGACGTAGAAATGTTTCTGATTGTAACACAATCCTCTCTTCCCACCTGGAACCCTCTATAACTCAGTAATTCAGGCACTCACAGGGGCCCTGCAAGTGAGGGGAACTGCAGCTTACAATTTATTACCTTCATGCTATATCTTTCCTGCACCTAAATGCATTTGCAACTATGCCACTTACACAAGTAGTACTGAAATACCATTAATGGAAAACTAAAAAAAGGGGAAGGCTTCCATAATCCCACCATTTTAACCAACTACCTGTTTCCTTTTTCCATATTTCCTTTTTCCATATTCCTTTTCCAGTCTGTGCTCATATACACATAATATATGTACTTGAAATCATGGTACAGACACAATTTCATATTCTTTTTCACTCAACATGCTACCATTTCTCTATGATGTTCCATTGTCTTAATCTATGTGATATTTCAAGGCTGCATAATAATCCACTATCCTGCCATTGTTAGAAATTTGTATTATGTAAATGAGAACTATGAAGATAGGAACAGAATCTTAGACTGACTATGACAGTTCTAACCACCACATAAAAAAAAATTAAAGAAAAAACCAGAGAAATTTAGCCGCATTGCAATTCACAGATGCGTAAATAATCTGTCAATCTAAAGAAAAAAAAATCAGCCAAACCAATTATTAGGTGTGGGCAGGTAAAGAAACTAGCAGCAGGTTGGATTTCACTCTTCAACTAATTTCTTCAGTTAAGCAATTGAAAATCCAGTGCGAATGACCCTTCTTGCAGGGTTACTGAATAGAATAGAGATTGCCGTGTGACTGGGTACTACAGTGGACATTTTTTTTTCCCTAAGGAGTATTTCCTAATGGAAAGTAATCCTACTGGAGTCACAACATGCCAATTCTATGGAAATAATTTAATCATGCCAATTAGAATGCAAATTGTTCCACAAAACACGATGTGGACCCTCGCTCTGAGAAACTTGTGAACAAAACATTTCAATAGTGCTCAGTAGTTTTGCCTTCCTGGGTCGAAATTAGGAGTCAAGTACAATGTGATTCATAACTTCAGGGAACAATTGCTGTGGGTGGACTCGAATCACCCACGTCCCCCTTCACACCCAGGCTACACCTCCTTACCTTTTACTTTCTCAACTTCTCAGTGGGGTATAGCAAAGAAACCACGGTGTGGGGGACTGACTTCGTAAAACTCCAGTATAAAAAACTTGGGTGGTAAAGATGTGGCAAGAGTCAAAAGTTCCTATTCTAAATTCATTGGGTGTCATGCCAGGTGGCAACATTGGGGTTTGAAATGTCTTTTCTGTGGCTTGGAACTGTCTCAACAGCCCATTTAATTCATACGTAAAGTTGATTACAACTTATTACAACTCATTTATAGCTTTATACCTAGGTGGGTATAAGCTACCAAAACTATGGCTAAATCATTTTTAGAATGCACTTTCACATTAATCAGTACAACTCACCTTATTTTGAAGTTCCTGATATACCAAAGGGTGTTTCAAAGGCCCCCTGTAAGATTTTAAAGCTGCATCTCTCATGTTTTCATATTAGGAGCAGGACAGAGGATCTGGAGCAACTGACTGGAGGCCAGGCCACCACTTGGGCTGGAAGCTTCTTCAATCCTATGTCGTAACAATGTTGAGGCTTAGCCTCTCCCTAAGCCTCAACCTCCAACATCCCCTTATACTTTATGGCTTCCATGCCTTGTATTGAGAGGCATTATTTGGGGGAGCAGCTACAAAGAACTGATTTCACAGGGTCTCCTAAGGTATTGATCTTCCCTCTGCATCAGTGACTCACCTAATGTCACAGGGCTAGTGATGATCAAAGGGTCTCTGCCTGGCAAAGACAAAACTGTGTACTCTTTTTTTAATTTTATAGAAGCCAACATCTATGTGAACCAAAAACAGGGAATGACACTCTGACCAGCCAATTTTCTCATTGAAGCTTTTGTAAAATAAAATTTTCTTTGCTTCCTATTTTTATGCTGTCTTATAGTGTTGCTGGCACGGGTAACAATCACACTTGGCACTTCTGTCGTGCTTTTCATCCAAAGATTTCAAAGTGCTCCACAACAGGATTTCATCCTCACTGCAGGCCAGGGAGGAAGGTCAGCTCTATCATGCCTCGTGAGCAGATGGGATGCCGAGAGGTGATGTGACATATGCCTGCCATGCAGAGCTGCAGGGGCAGAACCGGGTTAGAGCCCAAGCTTCCTAATTCCTAACTCAGTCTACTATTCACCTGTCCTAGCTGATGTGGCCTCTTCTTCGAAGGGCTGAACATTAGGCCCAGCACGACACGTTAAGAACAGCTTGTTAAGTGTTTTACTGGAAAGCTACCATGCCAAGGTGACTGACCTCAAGGAGAAACTAGAAGCCCAAATAAAAAGGTTTGACTTGTTTTTGAGGACTACTTTTCAGACTTTAAGAACTTGGCCAAATAAGCCTAACGACTTAGTGCAAATCTCCCGAATGAAAAATGGCTACCAGATTTCAAAACTTGAAAATATCAAAGTATTGGCAAGAAAGTCAAGCAACGGGAATCTTATATTCTGCAGTTGGGAATGTAATTAGTACAACCACTCAGGAAAACAATTTAGCAATAGCTTGTATATTTGAATGGGCACATAGACTTCAACCTAGCGACTCCTTTCCCATGTATATACATGTATAATACATATATGTATACATATAATACATGTGTGTATACACACACATATATGCATATATATGTATATATGTGCATATATATGTGTATATATATATATACACATATATACATATATATATGATGAATTATTATCCAGGGATGACAATTAATGGATTATATCTTCACATAAAATATGGATAAATCTCATATATAGTACTTAATAAAAAAAGCAAGTCTGGGGGCGCCTGGGTGGCTCAGTTGGTTAAATGTCTGACTTCGGCTCAGGTCATGATCTTGCGGTTTGTGAGTTTGAGCCCGCCATCAGGGGCTCAGAGTCTGGATCCTGCTTCGGATTCTGTCTCCTTCTCTCTGCCCCTCCCCTGCTCACGCTATCTTTCTTCTCTCTCAAAAATAAATAAACATTAAAAATAAAAAGCAACTGAGAAGATGAGATAAAAGATTAATCTATTTTTGTGAAGCTCAAAAAATATGAAAACTAAACATATGCTCAGAGGTGCAAACATATACAGGATAAAATTGGTTTTTAAAAAACAAGGGAATGATAAAGGCAAAAGCAGGATGGGAGCTCCATCTTGGGAAAGGCAGAGATCAGAGACTGTGCAGTATATTAGTCAGGATTCTGCAGAGAACAGAAGCAATATGATATGTATAGGAAGAGATTGATGATAAGGAATTAGCTCGTGTGATGAGGAAGGCTGGGAAGTCCCATGATGTGCCATCTGCAAGCTGGAGGCCCAGGAAAGCCAGTGCTGTAATTCCATTCCAAAGGTCTGAGAACCAGGGGAGCCAATGGTGCAAATCCCAGCCAAGGGCAGGAGACCAATGTCCCAGCTCAGTAGGCAGGCAGGAAGCAAAATGGGCCAATTTTTCCTTTCTCTTCTTTTTTGTTCTATTCAGGCCCTCAACAGATTGGATGATGCCCACCCACATTGAGGAGGGCAATCTACTTTAATGAGTTCACCAATTCAAATGCTAATCTCATCCAGAAACACCTTCACAGACACACTCAGGAATAATGTTTAATCCAGGGCACCCCACAGTACAATCAGGTTGACACAAAATGAGCCATACAGGGAGGAACAGAGAGTAGTTCGCATGTTTCAATTCTTACGTTGGGTGGTGGATTCATAGGATTTTTTTTTTTTTTTTACTATTTTTCTTCAAAATTACATGCGTGTTACACACATTCTTTTCAAATATTACAAAATAATGTTAGGTCTGAAGAGCTAAGAGTGAAAAAAAAAACATTTAAAGGAAATCTTAGACCTCCCCCCAGGATTGTGTGTATGCATGCACATGTGTGCAGTTTAATACACTGCTTGAGATCATAAACATCCAAAACTTTTAAGGGTCACTATTTGAAAAACATCCATCTATCCGACGATAAACCAAGAGAAGTATTCGAAATAAGCATGAAATTAAAAAGTCATTAGAGTTAGTTTGTAAACAGTTGTATAAATTGAGAAGACATTGAAACTCAATATAAAATCTGGAAAATATGGGGCTCCTGGGTGGCTCAGTCAGTTGAGTGCCTGACTCTTGGTTTTGGGTCAGGTCATGATCTCACAGTTTGAGAGTTTGAGGCTTACATCAGGCTCTGTGTTCACTGCACACAGCCTGTTTGGAATTATTTCTCTCTCCCTCTGTCTGTGCCCCTCCCCACTCATGCTGTCTCTGTCTCTCTCAAAAACAAATAAATACACTTTTAAAAAAATCTGGAGGGATGCCTGGTGGCTCAGTCAGTTGAGCATCTGACTTCGGCTCAGGTCATGATCTCGAGGTTTGTGGGTTTGAGCCCTGCGTTGGGCTCTGGGCTGACAGCGCAGAGCCTGGAGCCTGCTTCAGATTCGGTGTCTACCTCTCTCTCTGCCCACCACCTCCCCCACACTCTGTCTCTCTCTCCTTCAAAAATAAATAAACATTGAAAAAAAAATTTTTTTTAAATCTGGAAAATATATGAACACACAATTTATAGGAAAGTTCAAAAGAGACTTAAAAGAGGTTTGAACTTCATTAGTAAACAAAGAAATACAGATTATTTACAGTAACTTTTTTTTTTAACCTATAACATTGATGAAGATTAAAAATATATTCAGTAGGATACCTGGGTGGCTTAAACATCCATCTTTAACTCAGGTCATGATCTCACGGTTTGTTGGAGCCCTGCATTGGACTCTGTGCTGACAGCTCAGAGCCTGGAGCCTGTTTCAAATTCTGCATCTCCCTCTCTCTCTCTCTGCCCCTCTCCCACTCATGCTCTGTCTCTGTCTCTCTCAAAACTAAATAAACATTAAAAAAAATTTAATAAAAAAAATACTCAGTGCTGGCAGTTCAATGAAACCATCATAAATGCTGATATATAAACCTTTTCCAAAAGCATTTTGGAGATAGGATTCAGTAGCTCTAGTGAAGCCCATAACTTTTCACCTAATAACATCTTGGAAACTTTTCCAAAAGAAATAATTAGAAACACAAAGATGTTCCTAACCATATTATTTTTAACAGTAAACATTAGCCTAAATACTGAAC
Organism: Herpailurus yagouaroundi; assembly: GCF_014898765.1. NCBI lineage: Eukaryota > Metazoa > Chordata > Mammalia > Carnivora > Felidae > Herpailurus > Herpailurus yagouaroundi. The sequence continues at coordinate 55,765,815 of NW_024412403.1, read as the reverse complement.
AATAGGAAAACGGTTAAATAAAGTGCAGTACATCCTCAATGGAAATTAGGCAGCCATTAGCAATGGTGTTTTCAAAAAGTATTTACTGGTATGAGAGAATGCTCACACTAAAGGAAAATCAGGATACAAAGTTATTTATATGGCACAATTGTAGATTTGTAAAATACACACACATACACATATACACAAATCAAGGAAAACTCACGAGAGAGAAGGATGAAATAGTGATCTGTGCAATATGAGCTCATGTGTGGTTTTTAGTTTCTCCTTTATCAGCTTCCACGATTCCTAAATTTTCAAATTTAATGATACAATATAAGTATTTTTCCAGATAATAAGAAGTATCTGCAATAGAGGGGCAGGCATTTCCTGGAACCCAGCGGTGCTGGGTCACAAAGTGTGCATTGTGGGTCGCTCACCTTATCCAGCTTGCATGGGACTCTTCCAGTTTCAGCAATGAAAGGGTCACATCCTGGGAACCCTCTCAGCCACAGATAAAGTAGGCATAGTTGGTCATTCTACCATTTGGCCTAAAGGAATCACTGAAGTGAAAAGCTTTCCCAACTGTAAACTGCAACAGTAGTCTTGATAATTCCTTCAGTCTCTCTATAGAACTGGCTATTTTGACCTTGCAGATTTATGAAGCCTTTTAAAAAAATTTTTTTTAACATTTATTTTTGAGAGACAGACAGATCATGAGTGGGAGAGGGTCAGAGAGAGAGGGAGACACAGAATCTGAAGCAGGCTCCAGGTTCCGAGCTGTCAGCACAGAGCCTGACACGGGGCTCAAACCCACAAACCATGAGATCATGACCTAAGCCAGAGTCAGATGCTTCACTGACTTGAGCCACCCAGGTGCCCCTATGAAGCTTTTTAAATAAGTCACATCTTTTTTTTTATTATTTAAAAAAAATTTTTTTTAACATTCATTTATTTTTTGAGAGACAGAGAAAGAGCAGGAGCAGGGGAGGGGCAGAGAGAGAGGGAGACACAGAATCTGAAACAGGCTCCAGGCTCTGAGCTGGCAGCACAGAGCCCGATGTGGGGCTTAAACTCAGGAACCATGAGATCATGACCTGAGCTGAAGCTGGACGCTTAACCGACTGAGCCACACAGGCACCCCTTAAATAAGTCACATCTTAAAGAGCTTGTTGAAAGCAAAGCAGATTGCATTAACGCTAAATAGGCTGGTTAAGCGACATTATACGAGCTCTGAATGTGTGTTCAAATAGGTCAGGAAACAAGAACTACCTCTTGTCTTTGGGAGAAGAAACCTATTTATCTCTCATTTCATTTTTTGTGCTGTACATATTCTTTCCCTTTGCAAGAGAGGGAGTGGCAGGTGTATCATGTCACCAGAGGAAAAGTGAGCTCTGGGGAATCAGCTTAGAGGGTGAAATGAACTTGCTGGTTAGGGCTAAAGCTCTATGGAAGAACAAAGAATTGGGTCTGAAATGCTTTTTTTTTTTTTGCCTGCCTTTCTTACACAATCAGGACAAATCCTCTCCCATGCTAAATCTACAGGAAGTTCTTCTACATCTTTGCTTGGAAAATATCTTGAAAATATAATAGAACTACAATACTCAATGTGCTAGGAGCAATCTCTGCGTCATGGAGGAGAGCTGCAGTGGCTAATCAGGGGGTTGTGGGGATATCAGATGCCCGTGTCAAGCCTTGCCACTGTAAGTACCATTGGCCAGTCACTTAGCCACTCTCTGTGCCTCAGTTTCCTCACATATAAAATGTGGATGCTGGGGCGCCTGGGTGGTTCAGTCAGTTAAGCATCCAACTTAGCTCAGGTCACGATCTCACAGTTCATGAGTTCAAGCCCGAAGTCAGGCTCTGTGCTGACAACTCAGAGCCTGGAGTCTGCTTCAGATTCTATGTCTCCTTCTCTCTCTACCCCTTCCCCATTCATTCTCATTCTCTCTCTCTCAAAAATAAATAAAAAAATAAAATGGAGATGCCAATAGCACCCACCTCATAGCATTGTGAGGATTAAATATGTTCACAAATAAAAGCTTGAAGCAGTGCTGGGAGATGAGTGTACAGGTGGTTTACTAGAGAATACTCCTAAAATCAGCACCAGGGATAGCTGAAGGAAAGAAGCTGAGGAGAAGGAGAGGATGAGCCGTGATGAAGTCTTGACAGAGCCTTAGTGGGGATGGCCCCAGATGTGTCGTGATTTGGGGACAGTGGGTATTTGGCCTCGATACCCCTGCAATCCATTAGATGGTGACCACTCTGAGAGGGGGTCATGAACCGGGTATGGCAGCTGTGAATTGCCTCTCAGGTTTCCTCCCACAGACCCAGGTGCTAGGATCTTAAATCCCCAGGGATCTGAACCCCCCTGAAATACTACAGGGGCTTATCTGATAGTTTATCTTATCTGCAGAAAACCCCCTTGGCTTTGTAGAACATTCACTTCCTTAGATTTTACAGTGATCTAGGATGCTTCCACTCCACCTTCTGTTTCTGTCACATTTACTTAGGATCTGATTCCTTAAAATTTATGGTGAATATTGTGATGTGCTCCAACCTCCCTTTAGGAACAAATGTTAAAGTTATCCTTTTCCAATCCTCTTTATTTTTTGAATATTTCAAAAAAAAAATAGTAAACACACAAAAACAAGAAGAAGGTGCACTTGGGTGGCTCAGCCAGTTAAATGTCTGACTCGATTTCAGCTGAGGCCATGCTCTCACAGTTGTGAGATCTGCATTGAGCTACACACCCAGCATAAAGCCTGCTTAAGATTCTCTCCCCCCCCCCCTCACCCCCCCCCCCTCCCCCAGAGTCCTGGCTTGCATGTGAGTGCTCACTCTTTCTCTTTCTAGAAACAAACAAATGGGCACCTGGGTGGCTCAGTTGGTGAAGCATCCAACTTCTGCTCAGGTCATGATCTTGCAGTTCATGAATTCGAGCCCCGCATCAGGCTCTGTGCTGACAGCTCAGAGCCTGGAGCCTGCTTTGGATTCCATGTCTCCTTCTCTCTCTGTCCCTCCCCTGCTTATACTCTGTCTGTCTCTCTCTCTCTCAGTCTCTCAAAAATAAATAAACATTAAAAAAATTTTTTTTAAACAAACAAATGAACAAAACACCCAGAAATATTCTCAGAGAATTCAGAAGCCCACCTTGAAAGTCAGAAACAGGATGAGGAATTGTTCTAGACTAAGAGACTAAAGAAATATGGTGACCAACTGGTTCAAGGGGAAAATATCTATCTAGCTATAGATATAAAAAACCAATATGGCAAAATGCTAATGATTGTTGGTCTGGGTCAAGAACACTATATTCTTCTTTGAGTCTTTCTGTGCATTTTGAAAGTTTTCAAAAAATATAAATTCAGGGGAAAGTAAGAAATGTCTGCTTGTTGAAATGTCTGTTGCTTGGGTTCTTATTTATTTTCAAACATGTTAAAACAGGAAAGAGAATCTACATGGCCTGAAGGGCAGCAAATAGGTTCAACACTAATACTAAGCCCTAATTTCTTATAAGTCAAGCAGGAAGTAATAGAGGCAGACATGTGGGTTTTAAAATAAGACACTTTTTGGGGCGCCTGGGTGGCACAGTCGGTTAAGCGTCTGACTTCAGCCAGGTCACGATCTCGCGGTCCGTGAGTTCGGGCCCCGCGTCGTGCTCTGGGCTGATGGCTCGGAGCCTGGAGCCTGTTTCCGATTCTGTGTCTCCCTCTCTCTCTGCCCCTCCCCTGTTCATGCTCTGTCTCTCTCTGTCCCAAAAATAAATTTAAAAACGTTGAAAAAAAATTAAAATAAGACACTTTTTAATTCTCAATGAAATTCTGGAGAGAAACACATCATCTGTGAGCACTTAGGAAGGAAAGCAATGATCACTAGGAGACAACATATGTTCATGAAGAATAGGTCATGCATAATACACCTTTCCCAGTGGGGAACATCAAAGATATAACTTAATTACAACAAAGTAGTTGAAAAAGCCCATCAGATTGGGTATGTCATTAAAATGGAGAAACGTTAGCTGGGTTGTTAGTTGAGCTTTCCTTTCTATCTATCATTCTTTCATCCCTTCACTCATTCATTATCAATCATGTATCCAGCACTGTGCTAGGCAACCACCCCCCTGGAATTAACAAACACATTACTGTCCACCTAGACTCAAAGGACATTTCTAAAGATGCTTCTAAAGTTGACCTAGGACCAAATGCATCAGGATCACATGTGGTACTTGTTAGAAATGTACATTCCTAGAGCCCCATCACACGCTTACTGAATCAAAATTTCTGGAAATGAGACTTGGGAATTTCCATGTCCAGATAATGTCCCAGATAATTCTTGGTACACTGAAGTTTGAGAACTACACTAAAGTTCTCTACCCTCTGTTTTGAAATCTTACACATATTAATCAGTGAATTAGGTGAACCCCAGTATAAATTTTGCCTATCAAATTTCTGACTCATAGTTGGAGGAAAAGCTGATAAACTGTATTAAAGAATCAAACTGGAAAAAGACCTTGACAAAGGAGAATGATGGAATGAAATTAACAGTATAAAACTTAATAGGGTTAAATGTTAAGTTCTGCCTCTAAGTTCAAAGAATCAACTACTTAAATACAAGGTAGGAAAGCTCTGGACTGACAGCAGTTCACTTGAAAAAGATTTAAAGTTCAATGAGAGTCAAAAATGTGATATTATTTTTTAAAAAACTCATACAAATTTTAGGGTGCATTAATAGAAACTGAAATTAAGGAATAGAGAGGCAAGGTTGCACCCATCATATTTTGCATTGCAGAGCACATCTATTTTAAAATATTTGAATTTTTTAAAAACCACTGTCAGACTAGAAGTGTCCAAGAGAAGGTGACTAGGTAGTAGTCTTAAACCCGCATCCTATTGAAGAATTAAGGAACAGAATACATTTCACATAGAAAAGTGAATGTTCACATGTCATGATAGCTGACAATATGAGACTAAGAAACTATTGAGTTGTTGAAGAAGGAATTTATTTTTCTGTGTGGGTCCACAGGACAGACCTGAGAATATACGGGCAAAATTATAGGAAAGTTATTTTTGGCTTAATCTAAGAATTAGGGGGCTCTAAATACGGTATGGGCTGTTCCCTTTAGAGATGAATTCCAGCAGTTGGTTAAAACAGAGGATTCCAATTAATAAATCAATCAAGGGAGGTCTAGCATGGACCAGTGGTGATGGTGGGCTAGAAAGTAAGGAGTATGTTTAACTCAACCTTCTGTAATTGAAATACAAAAAAAAAAAATTAAGTGAAAGAAAAATAAAAAAGGACACCTGCCTTACATAGGCAGTCCCTTCAAATATTCCATTCTTTAAATTTTTATATAAGTTTATCCAGAATTTTGGATGCCATGAAAAGCCTTCAGACCCTTATCTGGTTATATCAGTTGTTCATCCTTCTGAAGTCATCTGTTTCTGACATCTTTTAGAGGGGCTGTTTTGGAAAAGGCAAGAATGCCCATGACATACTTCCACCATCCCACAGAGGAAACCCAACCGTGGTGAATCCTTAAGCTGACAGGATTTCAAACCTTACGCTGTGTTAGTCAACAACAGCCAACCTCACCATAAGCGGAAACTGAACTGGAGGGCAAACAACGTGGAGGTTGGCTGGTGCTCTAAGAGGTGGCTTGTCACAAAATCTATGTTAAAATAGAGAGATCATGGTGATTAATTGAAGGGATTATATTGCTTATTTTGGAGAGTTTTATATATAATACACAAACTGGTTGGGCATTTGGAAGATGGAGCAGAGGCAAAAGATATACAGAAAGAAAGTTGTAGAGGCTGTGAAAGCCCACTGGATATACCTAAATTATTAGTAGGCAAAAGCCATAGGGAAGCAGAAACCAAAAACTATGGCAAGGAGTGAGGACCATGGTTGGCGGGTGGGAGTAGGAACCGCTGAAGCAGACATACTGGCCCTTGCCAGAGTTCTCCTAAGAGCAGAGGCAGAAACATTGAACTGCTGAGGTGGTGTCCAGATAAATCATTCACCAGAGCCATCTTGGGTGTGTTTAGCTAACTCTGTTCTCAGAACAACATTCCAGTCTCCAACAATGTCTGTTCTGCAGTCCTTACTATTGTCCTTAAGGACTATTGTCCTTATTTCTCTGTAAATCCTATTTAATACTTCTCTGACTTTTCCATTTTACCAAGGAAAAAGAAAAGAAAGTGTGCTATTGGTAGTTTGGGACATGGCCCAAGCAGTTTATCATCAGTTCAACATTTCTTTACAGTCCCATGGTATTTTTATCTTTAAAATTTCGAGAAATTTCCATCCTCCTCCTTAAGAGATCTGCACTAGTTTCTATACCAAAATAATGTTTAGCCCATTGATTTAAATTAACAACTTAGAGATATATCCCTTTTTTATTTTTTCAGTTCCTTCCCATAACTCCTGGCTGATAACTCATGTAATCTTCTGAGGTATGGCTACCTCAGTTTGAGAAACATGGTCTTGCAATAAACCTACATTAGTTGAGGTTATCTGAGTATTCCCTGAAGATTGTAACAACTGCAGAGGTTGGTCTCAGGGAGATACAAGTGTGTGTGTGTGTGTGTGTGTGTGTGTGTGTGTCCCATTCCAGAACCTCTTCTTATTCACAAAGGCCAGAATGGACAATATTCTAGATGTTTCAAATATGTGTTAATTTTTAATAAACACATGCTATAGAAAAATTGAATTTAATGTTCAAACCCAAATATATTTATTTGTTGATTTTTTTATCTTTCTGTAGATTGAAAGTAATTATATTTTTGCTTGTTTTTCTTAAGTCAGTGTTGATTGCCCCCACTTTATTGTAGGCCTGAAGAAAGTCCACCTTCTTTCATATAAACCTCACTGAAGAAATAATAGGAAGAAAAAGAAGAAAAGCTGAGAACATGAGCAATACAAACAAAACCAAGGATGAGGATCAGACCTAAAACTTGGTCAAGGTGTAGCATTGTAGCTAGCATAATTTTTCCACTACAGTGTATTTAAAAATCAATTATGATAAAAAGTGTTTTTATATGAAGTGTCATTTTTAGTTACTGAATGTTATTATTATGTATTAAAAATCTATTAAAAACTAGATTTTAAATTAAATATTAGATCTCAATAAACTAAATTTAAATAATTAAACCTATTTTTTAAGTTCATTTATTTATTTATTTATTTATTTATTTTTTTAGTAATCTCTACATCCAATGTGGGGCTCAAACTCATGACCCGGAGAGCAAAAGTCATATGCTGCTCTGACTGAGCCAGCTAGGCTCCCCTAAATAATTAAGTCTAATATTAATGGTGAGGGATTACAGGGAGGAGGAAATCCATTGTGAAACCCATATTTTATTTAAAAATTTATACATAAATAATGTGTTGAGAGATTATGATTCTCTAAGTCACCTTTTTGCCCATCGCTAGTGTCTACTTTCTTTAGAAACTGGTTTGTACTTCCCAGGCACTATAAACATCAAGTAAAATTTACTGAGAACCCACTAATAACTGTTTACATCAGTTAAAAAGCCCTTACTGGACAGTAACGGGCATCAGACACAGTGAGGGAGGAGCACTAAGATATGGTCCTATCCTTCAGGAGTCCACAGCCAGCAGAGAGGAAGGGACGTATAAACACATAATTGCAGTGGAGCATGACACATGCAAGAGGGGAAATATGTGTAGGGCACCCAGTCAGGAGTCTTCATAGATACAGTGGCTCCAAGCTAGGATTTTGACACAATATCAGGTAGGGCTTTGACAAGTGAATATCCAAAAGAGAGGTTCCAAGCAAAACTACTTACTTTGTGCAGAGGTGTGATGCAGCATCGGGTATTAGAGGGACAGCTATTGCTTCAGTGTGACTGGGAGATGTTAAAGGAAATAAACTACAGCATGAGTGAGAAAAGAAATAGGGTCAAGGCTAGATTTGTCATTTCTTCTCTCTGCATGACCTTAGGCAAATTACCTGACCTCTATAAGCTTCAGTTTCCTCATTTATAAAATTTCTTCCTAGAATTACTGTGAAAACCAAATGACATAAATTGAAGATTATACATAAGGACTGGCTCCCCAGTACTCAATGAAGACTAGCTGCTCATGGTGTTTGTGGAAGTTGACACAGTTAAATACAAGAATGGGATGCCAGGCCCAAGACCTCACAGGACCACCTCAAACACACTGCCATGCCAGTATCTATAAACTCAGTGTGTGTGTGTATGTGTGTGTGTGTACGATGGATGTGAGGGTAGGAGGGGGGGAGGGAGGGAGGGAGGGAGGAGGGAGAGAGAGAGAGAGAGAGAGAGGGGAAGCTTAATCTTGGGAAGCAGGAAACTCATTCCACCTGTGTCTACTACTCTCTGACACCCAGATTATTATCATATTTAAGCCACTTTCCATAATAAAATGAGTATGTTCAACTGTCCCTTTCTTTTCATCCTAACACCTGGCTTGGACAACCACAGAGCTTAGAAAGATTGCTCACATTTCTCCTCTACCTCCCTCAGAAATCCACTGGAATATTGCAGATGAGTGTACCTGTCCAGCCAATGCCTGCTAGGGTAAAATATAATACACTGTTTTCACACAAAGAGGTGTCTATAATTAATGTATGCCACATAATGACTTTGGAGATAAGTATATATCCATGAGACCATCACCACGATGTATGCCACAAACATATCCATTACCTCCAAAAGTTTCCTCCTGACCTCTTCTTTTTTGGTGATAACAACAGTTAATAGCTACCCTCTTAGCAAATTTTTAAATATACAATATGGTATCATTAACTATAAGCACTTGGCCATACAGTAGATCTCTAGTAGGACTTATTCATATTGCATAGCTGAAACTTTGTGCCCTTTGACTAATACCTTTCTGTTTCAGCCTCCCCTCAGCCCCAGCAACCACCATTCTATTCTCTGCTTTTATGAGTTTGACTATTTTAGATTCCTCATATAAACGGCATCATGGCTGCTGTATCTGGCTTATTTTGCTTAGCATGATGCCCTCCAGGTTCATCCACGTGGTCACAATGGCAGCGTTCCCTTCTTTTTTTAGGGCTGAAAAATATTCCACTGTATGTTTATGCCACATTTTTTACAATCTATTCATCCATCAATGGACATCTAGTTTGTATCCATGCCTTGGCTATTGTGAATAATGCTGCAATGAACACGGCAGCAGTGCTGACATCTCTTTGACCTCCTTATCTTAATTACTTTGAGAATATACCCAGAAGTAGGATTTCTGGGTCATATTCGGGAGTTCTATTTTTAATTTTTTGAGGAAACCCCAAGCTGTTTTCCATAGTGGTTGCACAAATTTACATTCCCACCATCAGCGCACAAGGGTTCCCTTTTCTCTGAAACAAAATGCACTCTTAAAAAAAAAGTTCTCACAATTAAAGTCCAATTGGACACCTCTCTGTTTTTTGATAGGATAGGCAGCTTGAATTCATTTATCTGAAAACCATTCTCTCTTAACCCTGCCCCTAAACTTGCATCTCCTCCTTTGCTCCCTATTCTGGTCAGTAGCATCATTATCTATCCAGAACTCTTTGCAGGAACTTGCAAGTCTTCCTTGATGCCTCTCTCTTTCACTACCCACACTCAATCAATGACTAAGTCCCAGTAGACCTAAGTCCAAAAAGCAAACCTGTCTTCTTCCTTCCGCTTCTCCTGTGGCTTCCTCGGTTCAGGTCCTCATTATTTCTGTGTTCAGGCAACATAAGTGTAAAGGCCTCCTCACTGGACTCCCTGAATCCAGCAGAGCCTACCCACATGGTTACAACCTCTACTTGAAATCATTTCAAGGTGCTCTTTCATCTACAAAATGAAGTACAAATAGGGTGGACGAGGTCTTGACTGCTCTGACTCTGCCTTCCTATCTAACTTTATCTCCCACCACATAACACTTTGCATTCTGTGCTCTAATCATACCAAATTACTGGTTGTTCCCCAGAAAAGCTCTTCCAAGGCTCCATACTTTCATACCTACAAATCCCTTTGTCTAGAACTTTGCTACTTTTTTTTTTTTAATTTTTTTTCAACGTTTATTTATTTTTGGAACAGAGAGAGACAGAGCATGAACGGGGGAAGGGCAGAGAGAGAGGGAGACACAGAATCAGAAACAGGCTCCAGTCTCCGAGCCATCAGCCCAGAGCCTGACGCGGGGCTCGAACTCACGGACCGCAAGATCGTGACCTGGCTGAAGTCGGACGCTTAACCGACTGCGCCACCCAGGCGCCCCGAACTTTGCTACTTTAAGAGTGGTCCATGGACCAGCAACATCGGCATCACCTGGGAGCTTGATAGAAATGTAGGTTCTCAGGCCTCACCCAGACATACTGAAGCAGAATCCACATTTACCACAATACCCAGGTGATTCTTAAACACATTAAAGTTTTAGAGTACTGCACAGAATGCTCTTTCCACCTTTGTTCATCGCACTGGTTCTCAGGCTTAGAGACCCAGTACCCCCTTTTTATATATTAAAAAAAAGCAACCTGCCTTTTACTATCTTGAAATAAATGTTGTGATAATGTATCTATGCTCATAATTTAAAAAATTCAATATAATGTTTTAATAATAATGTGAAAAAAGGCAAGTAATATAGAATAAAACATATTTCTATATGTAAATGGTGGGGCACAATTATACTTAAAAACATAACAAAGTAATGAAATATTTGCCTAAAATCACTGGGAACGGATACAAATGAAGACCAATTCAGGTGTATTGCATTGGTGACACAAATACCATGAGCAATGAGACAGTTAGTGATGCGACTTTTCAGGATGGAGAATGACTCTTGGCAAAGTTCCAAAGAGCAAAACACAATCTTCCTTTGACTCACAAGGGAGTCATATATTGCAAAATTCAGTTTTTAATAAAATTGTGCAAGTCATACTTTGTGTCTATACATGACAGGAATCAGGTTTTTGTCTCAGGTAATTATAACCAGATTTTCACCTACGTGAATGTCTGGTGGGACATTCAAATGTCTGTTGGATGCAGGGCGATGCTGTCTTATACAGGACTAACCCACGCATTGCAGGGCATCTAGCATCTTTGGCCTCCATCCACTAAATGTTAGAACCATCCTCTCAGCAGTGCCACCACCAGTAATGCCCCCTGAGATTTCCAAAGTTCCTGAGGGGACAACACCTCTCCTGCTGAGAACTGTTGGTCTGCCAAAACCACTTTAAGACCTCCTTCAAATCTGTTTACCCAGTTTCTCTCTCCGTCACTGGTGTTACTCTGGCTCTATGCTTCAGTGGTACTCTTAGCTCCCCCGAACATGGTTCTGGTTCAGCCCTTTGAAGTACAGGACTTTTATACCCTCTAGGGGATCACACAATCTTGTGTGATCTTAAATCACACAATCTTTTGTTGAGTAAATGCTTAACAAAAGTGGTTGAATAAATGACTTAAAAAACAAACTAAAAGGAATGCCTGGATGAGTCTGTTGGTTAAGTGTCTGCCTCTTGATTTCAGCTCAGGTCATGATCTCACAGTTCATGAGTTTTAGCCCTGCATTAGGCTCTGCACTGACAGCACAGAGCCTGCTTGGGACTCTCTCTCTCTCTCTCTCTCTCTGCCCCTCCCTCACTCATGCACACCTTTCCCCTCTCTCTTACAGAATATATAAACAAACATTTAAAAAAAAAAACAAAAACAAAAGAACTTTGAGAGCATGTAAATTAGAGACATTTTCATCCATAACAACTGAATGTTTTCTAATATATCTATTTTATCCTGAAGATAGTATGATAAAAATGAACATTTGGTAATTTTTCTTTTGTTTTCTTTATAACTGCAAGTATTTTGGTAATCTTTATTCTTTTTTTAATTTTTTAAAATTTTTTTACAGAGAGAGTATGAGCAAGAGAGAGGAACAGAGGGAGATAGAAAGAGAATCTCAAGAAGGCTCCATGCTGAGCACAGAGCCCAACGCAGGGCTCGATTCCAGGACCCTGGGATCATGATCCTGGCTGAAATCAAGGGTCGATGCCTAACTGACTGAGCCACCCCAGCACCCCTCTGTAGCCTTTATTCTTTTATTCGATGTACTCAGTACCAACTGTGTGTCAGGCACTGAGCTGCACATTCCTTTGAGGAATCTATGATGCATCATGAGAAAGAGCAAAGTACACAACTTGGTATATTTAAATGTGAAGTTATTTTATTTTTTTTAATTTTTTTAATTTCTTTTTAATTTTTTTTAACGTTTATTTATTTTTGAGACAGAGAGAGACAGAGCATGAACGGGGGAGGGGCAGAGAGAGAGGGAGACACAGAATCGGAAGCAGGTTCCAGGCTCTGAGCCATCAGCCCAGAGCCCGACGCGGGGCTCGAACTCACAGACTGCGAGATCGTGGCCTGAGCAGAAGTCGGACGCTTAACCGACTGAGCCACCCAGGCGCCCCTAAATGTGAAGTTATTTTAGCCTCCTGTGGCACCAACCACCAGGAGTAATTCTGACCAGGTGACTTGAGATCCACATCTTCTATATATAATAGTGCAAAAGTTCACATTTTGGTGCTCTCATATAAAGGCTATATGAAAAAATATGTGATTCATTCACTGATGACACTTAAAATCTCTCAAAAAAAAAAACACAACTCAAAAATCAAAAACTGAAGAGAGGCATTTTCTCAAGGTTCATTGTTATGGGTATACTGATATGCCCTCTGTGGGGTGACTTGGGGCCCTTCTACAGACCTGATATTCACCATTAAAATCAGCCTTTCCAAATGGGATGGCTTCATCACAGTATTCTTCTCCAAAAGGTGATTGGGAATATTATTTTTTCTTCACTAATATGCTGAATTTGGTACTTATGCCCTCAGGAAATTTACCACTAAAAAATATACTCCTCTAGTTCAAATAGGTAATAGCACAGGTCTTGAATACATTTGTATATTTAAGGGCTAGTTGTGGGGATGGTGGTAAAAAATTAAAACTAAAATACTTTTGACAGCTCTAATAGTTAAGAATTACAACATATATATCTGCCTGGTTCTTCTCTGTCCCAGAATATCCCACAGCTCCTGGCATGTCTGAGGCATATAACAAATATCTGTCAGATGAATTAATCCATGCATACGTAAATGAATGGTCTATATTTCCACTTATTCTGGGCTTCAGAATTTTTTTTTTTTATTAAGCTTTAGGGAAGTAAAAAATGTTAAGGAAAGCAACTGCAAAGGGTTTTCCTTCCTATCCCAGAGAGAATGCAGTCTTTGGAGGCACCGAAGCTTCTTGGTCAGGCAATGCTGTAACCTCTATCGAACCTAGCACAAAGGTGGCCTTTCTTTGTTTTCCTCCTTCTCTTCACTGGTTTCATGAGCTGGTGCCAGCCGAGTCTAGATGGCATGCGCTTTACACTTGAATGAAACACTCCCTGCCCTCGGTTCTGGGAGCTCCACTCTGCTGCCTCCATCTGCTGCTTCTGATAAATGCTCATATTCTAAATATATTACTATCAGCTCACTCCCAAAGTGGTTTGCCGGCTCTCCATGCAGCAAACAACCCCACTGGCACAGAGCCACTTCTTGGGTAGAAAGAATTTGGGCAGACAGAAGACATACCTCCCAGTGAGGAGAGATGAGAGAGAAGAGGGAGGAAATGGCCTGGAGAAGCTAATGACAAAGACCTTGGCTATGTCCTGTGGGTCTCCAAGGGCCACCAAATCAGCTTACACTGCCAGGGGTACCTAATGCAGGGGTGAGTGGGTCTGAAGTGTAGGCATTCTGAGAGAGCAGCAGAGGTTAAGTTGAAGATGACGCTTTGCTTTTTCTCTGAAAATGAGTTGAATATTCTTAGCCTGGTCGGCTGACAACCCTCCATTATGAATAACCTCCAGGAAACGAAGATTCACAGGAATTTGCCTCCAGCCCTTTAAAGCCTCCTCGGGCACATACACGATTTAAGCTGCTCTTCCAACTCCCCCTGCTAGTTTCAGCTGCCAGTTGCCTCCCTTTCGATGTTTCTTCCTCCCAGCAACTGATCTCTAGCCAGCATAATCACCAATTGCATTTGGGAAAGATGGAGTAATGCAGTGTGGAAGGTCTCCCTGAAGAATGCGTTCACAGCAGAAGCCACTAGGGTAGATGTTTATTCTCTCACAGTTGTGGAATTAAGAAACATCTAGTGGAGTTAAGAAACATCTAGTCCAATTCCTTTATCCTAAAGGCATCTTCAGTTATCATGTTCCAACAGACTCCCGATACCCCTCCCCCACTTCCCCACCACACCTCCCCTTCTCAGTTTGCCCATTTTGGTAGTGGCAACTTCATTTCTCTAGTTGCACAGGCTGAAAACCCTGGAGTTATCTGGCCACAACCAACATCTATCTGGTCCCATGGCAAATCCCGAGGGTTCTACCTTCAAAACATAGCTACTATCTAACCCCTCCTGGCCACCTCCATTGCTACAATTTTGGTCTGAGCCACCTTAATCTCCCCAGTGGATTACTGCAATAGCCCAAGGACCAGCTTGTGACAAATCTGGTCTGCCATCTGCTTTTGTAAATAAAGTTTTATAGACACACAGCCATATTCATTGGTTTACCTGGTGCTCCAACAGCAGTATCAACGAGTTGCAACAGAGATCTTGTGGCCTGCTAATTTACTATCTCTGGCCAACCCCTGAAATAACCCACTAAATGGAAAGTTGGATAGTATCACTGCCCTGTTCAAAATCCTGTCACTCAGGGGCGCCTGGGTGGCTCAGTCGGTTGAGCGGCCGACTTCGGCTCGGGTCATGATCTCGCGGTTCGTGAGTTCAAGCCCTGCGTCAGGCTCTGTGCTGACAGCTTGGAGCCTGGAGCCCGGTTCAGATTCTGTGTCTCCCTCTCTCTGACCCTCCCCCATTCATGCTCTGTCTCTCTCTGTCTCAAAAATAAATAAACATTTAAAAAAAAAAACAAAAAACAAAATCCTGTCACTCAGAGTACAAGTCCTATTAAGCCCTGCGTAAACTGCCCCTGCCATGATCTTCTGACCTTATCCCCTACTATTCTCCCCTGTGCTTACTGTCACCTGATCACACTGTCTGTTCCCCTGCCCCTAGGCCTGTCTTCCTCCCCCTGCTCTTCCTCAAATAAGCCAGGTGGGCTCCAAATGCAGGACCTTGCATATATTGTCTCCTCTGCCAGAAATGATCTCCATGTTGACATCTGCCTGACTTGCTCACTCTTTACTTTTTCTTCAAATGTTACCTTCTAGTGAGCCTTCCCTGACCACCTTATTTAAAATGGCATTTCCTGGGGCGCCTGGGTGGCTTGGTCGGTTAAGCGTCCGACTTTGGCTCAGGTCATGATCTCACGGTCTGTGGGTTTGAGCCCTGCATCGGGCTCTGTGCTGACAGCTCAGAGCCTGGAGCCTGTTTCAGATTCTGTGTCTCCCTCTCTCTGTGACCCTCCCCCGTTCATGCTCTGTCTCTGTCTCAAAAATAAATAAACGTTAAAATAATAATAAAATGGCATGTCCTCCCCATCCCTTCTCATTGCTTTACTTTTCTCCACAGCTGCTACCACCATTTAGTGTACCACACTTCCCTTTATTTATTTCCTATGTTGTCTCTCCCCACCCTCCCACTAAAACACAAGCTCTGTGAGGGCAGGGTTTTATCTGGTTTGTTTTCCTGATGTACCCACAGTGCCCAGGCATGTACTAGCTGTTCAATAGCTCTTTTTGAATAAATACATACATACATACTTAGAAGTGTCTCAGCAGGGTATCTGTAAACACTCCTGCTTAGGAGAAAGAATCACCAGGAGCTCTAGGCAGAAATGACCTCTGTACTTGGGGAGGCACTTTATTTCCCACTTTCCTACTTTCTCTTTTCCATCCATCTTATTTCTCACGATGTAACTAGCATACTTCTTCTATTCCTTAAGTCTATGGCTATAGTTTCTGTAGCATTTCAGATCTCAGTCTTTTCTGTTCTGCCTATCATCATTAAAACATATCTCTCTGGCTTCTATTACCAAAAGACTCTGGCCTGTTCTCGTCTAAGCTTATAAACTCATTAAAGCCCAAATATTAATGAATAATAATGTCTCTACCTCCTAGAAAATAATTTGCATTTAAACAACTTTCAGTGCCTCAATCCAAAGCGACCAGTGATGTGGGAATTCCCAGCAGGCAAAAGGCCTGGGCCAGCTAGGGTAGTCATGGAAAGGTCCCTCCAGCAAAATCAAATCACAGCCCATCGGCAGCTGTCCACTTTGCCTCTATAAGATGAATCCAGCCATGTATATCCCCATCAGACTATGTGTGCACCCAGATACACAGGGTGTCAATTAGAGGCACTGAGAACATCTTAACTTGCATGGAAATGAGACTGTCACTTGTGATATATGTGCACACTTACATATATTACTATCGATTTCTTCCCTTAGTGCTTTGATAGCTTTTCATCTAACTTGTGGTCCCACTGGCACAAAGCCACTGCTTGGGGAGGAAAAGGAAGCTGGGTAGGCATAGTATTCAGCCCCCAAAGAGGTGAGACAGGGAAAGCGGATGACTATTGGAGCACAAATTACAAGCATGTTCCATTGGTCTTCTGGGGCCATACTTACAATGCTTCAAAACACAGTGTGGGTTCTGAGAGTACAAAGGAGGAAAAGATTGAGAAGTGCAACCTTTACACGAAAAAATAATACCAGCAGCAATAACAAATTTGTTTCATAAGAGTAGTATGCAAGGAAAGCAGATTTTCTTAGGCAATCCAGTACTGCCAGACAAAATTAAGAGAATCATCTATACAACTGAAGAGGAGGAATATATCCATTACCAAATCTGACTGATCTGTCCATCAGAAACCCTTCTAACATCTCCAGAGGAAGGAGCATTCATGCACACCTATGGGCAAGAATGCTGCTTACCTTTTTAGTACAGAGCAGATTTAGATGACCCTTTTATCTTAGTTTATCAGAACCAGCTGCAGGTGATCTAGCCCACGTGATTTTTGAAAACGAACAAATAATTTTCTTTTGAATTATGATAGAGCATGACTCATTTCTCCCCTATTCCACATACCACCACATAGGTGCCTCTGAATCTGTCATCTGGTGAAATGGGTATTGATTTGTCATTCCTCCAGGGAATCCTTGGTTTCATTTACTTCCTTCTCTAGACAAAGAGACACATTTATGTGACTATATGAAAATTTCTACATTTTTATCAAAATGGCATCTTGTATGGCTAAAATTAACAACTCAGGAAACAACAGATGTTGGTGAAGATGCGGAGAAAGGGGAACCCTTTTGCACTGTTGGTAAGAATGCAAACTGGTGCAGCCACTCTGGAAAACAGTATGGAGCTTCCTCGAAAAATTAAAAATAGAACTACCCTACAACCCAGCAATTGCACTACTAGGTATTTATCCAAAATCACAAAAATGCTGATTCAAAGTGGCATATGCACCCCAATGTTAATAGCAGCACTATCAACAATAGCCAAATTATGGAAATAGCCCAAATGTCCACTGATTGATGAATGGATAAAGGTGTGGTATACATACACACATGCACATGCACATACACACACAGACACACACACACACACACACACACGGGAATACTACTCAGTGATTGAAGGAATGCAATCTTGCCATTTGCAACTACTGGATGGAACTAGAGGGTACTATGCTGAGTAAAATAAGTCAGTCAAAGATAAATATCATCTGATTTCATTCAAACATGGAATTTAAGAAACACAAAAGATGAACATAGGGGAAAGGAAGGAAAAATAAGATAAAAATGGAAAGGGAAGCAAACCATAATAGACTCTTAAATACAGAGAACAAATTAAGGATTGCTGGAGGGGTATTAGGTTGGGGGATGGGTTAAATGGGTGATGGGCATTAAGGAGGGCACTTATTGGGACTTGTTGGGATGAGTACTGGATATTATACGTAAGTGATGAACCACTGGGTTCTACTCCTGAAACCAATACTACACTGTATGTTAGCTAACTTGAATTTAAATAAATGAATTTATTAAAAAATGGCATCTTGTAAGTGGAAACTCACAAGACATTAGCCCAGATTTCACATACTAAATATCTGGATGCGCACACAAAAAAGGCAGCTTGTAAACTACCATGAAACCAATTTCTTAAACTACTTGTAAACCCACCAACTATAGAACTAAAGTGATCCTCAAGTCACTCTGAAGCACACTTTGGTTTCTATCAGTACGGACGTAGTGCATGTGCTCTTTCACCATAAGATGTTAGAGAAACCTGCAGCTAATACAAAACACCCAGTGGGCCAAGAGACAACTGGGGTTGCCAGGGATTCTACACTGTACCCACCAAATCCAAGGAGACAGAGGCACCGATGACATTTTTACCAAGATGGATTATCTCCTAGGAGGAGCACCGGACTTCCAAGGTCAGGCCTGAAGCCAGTGGTTCTCATATTTTAGTATAAACCAGAAAGGCCCGGAAGACTCCCTGAAACAGTGATTGCTAGGTCCCACACCAGAGTTTCTGGTTTGGTAGGTTTCAGGATAGAGCTCAAGGATTTGCATTTCTAACAAGCTCTCAGTGGCTACAACTGTTGCTGATGCAGGTACCACACTTGGAGAACTACTCCTATAAGCATAGTGTTTCTATAACATTTTCCTTTCCTCCTACTGTTGTTGTTCATGGGGCCTGTGGTTGGGGAAGAGAAGGTAGAAGTTGCAGCTGCAACAATAGCACTTGGCACATGGGAGCCTTCAAGTCCAGGCTGCCATTCAAGACAGACAAGTAAGTGAGGTTACGGGCACATGGAATCAGGCAACCTTTCTCATGATTCCAAATATGTACATCTGTCTTGTCTGGCAGTTTGATCCTAGTTTATCCACTTCACTTTTAAAGCCCATCTGATGATAGTTTGAGTCCGCTGGCCCACACCCATAGCAATTAGACCAGTATTAGGGAAGAGCAGATTGGCAGATGCACGCTGAGAACTCATGTAGCATCAATAAGCAAACTCGACGAAGCACAGTGTCTTGAGTAATTTTGCACAAGTGGCCATGGACGGGCAAGGGAGAGCACACCTAGAGAGCACTGTTTAGGCAGAGAACAAAGCTTTCTCAACAGACATTCCTGGCTGCTGCAGGTGGGGAACTCTTCTGAAACTGGAGAGGAGACTATCAGCCTGACATGCAGACAGCTACTCTGCAGCTAATTTCAAAGGACATTCATATGCTCTAGCCTTTACTCTTTCTTTTCCTAGAAAACTTGCCCCTCTAAGGATACAAAAGGCAGTCTTTGAAATCTATTTCTTTCTACACCTTGCTCCATAGAGGAACAATAGTGCAGTAAAACGTTGCCAGTGGAGCTGGGACTAAGAGGTACAGTGAGGCCTCAGAGTGGTTTTGGCTAATGCCAGTATTCAAGGGTATTTTTGTATACAAACAAGGAAGTGGGGAGCTGCCTTAGCTGCTGGGAATATTTCTGAAGGGCTGGACTATGTCATTAAATGCTGTAGATGGTATCTGTCAGGAGAGATGACACATTTATTTCTATTCTCGTTGTACGTTCTTTGTAGGTCAGCCAGAGCTCTGCTTTGCCTCATCCTTACTCTAGGGCCCAGGCCGACAGAGCAGACACTGTCTGGAGCATTGCTGATTGCCATGATGTAGGGAAAGAAAGAGTGGCAAATTACATGCTAGGTTTTATGCTTTTGTCCAGAAGTAATACACTTTACTGGCTACAGTGGGTTGAATAGTATCCCCTCAAAATTCATGCCCGTTCCTGGATCTTCAGACTGTGTCCTTATTTTGAAACAGGAAACTTTGCAGGTGTATTTAGTTAAGTATTTGGAAATAACACTGTAATTAGGGTGGACCCTAAATCAAATGACTGGTCTCCTTATAAGAAGAGGGACGGGGCACCTGGGTGGCTTAGTTGGTTGAGTGTCTGACTTCAGCTCAGGTCACGATCTCGCAGTTCATTTGTTCGAGCCCCGTGTCGGGCTCTGCTCTGTGCTGACAGCTCAGAGCCTGGAGCCTGCTTCAGATTCTGTGTCTCCCTCTCTCTCTCTCTGCCCCTCCCCTGCTTGGACTCTGTTTCTGTATGAATAAATGTCAAAAAAAATTTAGAAAGAAGAGGGACATAGAGATATTAAAGGCCATGTGAAGACGGAGTCAGAGATTGGAGTGTTGCAGCTCAAGCCAAGGAACTCCAAGGACTGTCGGGATCCACCAAGAGCTAGGAAGAGGCAAGGAAGGATTCTTATCGAGGACTTCAGACAGAGCATGGATCTGTTGACACCTTCTTTTCAGACTTTGAGCCTCCAGAACTAGGAGAGAATACATTTTTCTTAAGTCTCCTCGTTTTTTGGTTTTAGGGTAGACCTAAGAAAACTAATCCACTGGGCAAAGTAAGTCACCTGTGATACAAACCTCTCTGGAGCTCAGTTTCTTCACATACACAATGGATATGAACAACGCTTCCCTTACTGAGCTGTTACAAAGATAAAGGGAATAAATATGAAAAGAACCTAACTATGGTACACACAATAATGCCTCCCAAAGATTGTCAAACTCTAATTCCTGGGAATTTGTGAATATGTTGCCTTACATAGCAAAAGAGAGTTTGTGGATGTGATTAAGGTTACAGACCTTAAAATAGGGAGATTATCCTGGATTACTGAGGGGTCCAATCTAATCACTTGAGCACTTATAAAAGTAGAAGAGGAAGGCAGAAAAGTCAGTCATAGAAATGTGGCAGAGGAAGGGGAGGCAGAAGAAACGTGATAACATAAGAAGGATTTAATGTACCACTGCTAGCTCTGAGATGTTCAGAGACCACATGCAACTACACACAATGACCCCAAAGAGGCCTCTAGATGGTAAGCAGCCCCCCTAACCCCAGATGGCAGCCGGCAAGAAAATGGGGACCTCAGACACTGAACTCTGCCAACCACCCAAATAAACCTGGAAATGGATTCTCCCCTAGAGCCTCCAGAAGGGAAAGCAGCCCAGGCAACGCCTTGATTTTAGCCCTGTGAGACCGGAAGCCAAGAAACCAGCGGAGTCCAGTGGACTTCTGTCCTACAGAACTGTAAGATAATAAATGAGTGTCGTTTTAAGCCCCTAAATTTGTGTTAGTTTGTTCTGCCAGCAATAGAAAATAAATGCATTAGCACAGTGAGGTCTTGGTGCATAGTATGTACCCACTACATGTATGTTATCTGCCATCAAAGGGCAGAGTTAGGCAAGATACAGAGGGGCCTTCCCAGGACCCCAAACATTACATGCTCTCAAAGAAATAAGCCTGCTGTGATTTTACAACCTAACCCAGAAGCTGGCTTTCTCTCGTGCTTTCCAGCTGTCATGTGTGGGCCCCCTACATGGGTAGCCTCCAGCAGCAGCAGCAGCAGCAGCAGCAGCAGCAGCAGCAAGAACAGGAGGAGGAGGAGGAGGAGGAGGAGGAGGAGGAGGAGGAGAGGGGGAGGAAGAGGAGAAGGAAATGCTGTTTCCCCTGACTTAAGTAAAACACACCTGTGCACATCTGACATCCAGAAGGAAAGTTACACCAGAGCCAACTGTCAGCACTCTGGTAGCATACTTCTCACCTGGAACCATTAAGTCCTGCCATCCTTGTATATGGAGGCAGTTTCTGTTCCTAATATTTGCTCCTAATTGAAGCACAAGCAAGGATGAAGAGCATTTCCTGCTGCTAAAGCCTTCCTTCTGTCCCCCTAAGCCAAATCCATCTCTCCAACCACATGTCAATATCTCCCAGCTGCCTAACCATCCAAACCTAGTCCTTAACCAGAGAGCACAGACTCTCCTTGCTACATCGCTTTATTTGATGACTGGAGCTCCTATGCTTTAATAACTAGGTCAAGTTGAAATAACATCCTAGGACACTGGGCCCTGAGCCAGGTGTCAGAGATGTGGGCCACTCGGCATTCAATCACTAACAAAGTGTTCAGAAAAGCAAGAGGATTAAGGGCTACCCACTGGGCACAGACATGTGCCTCTAGCTTGAATCAAATGTAGACATTTTGCCAAGTCCCAGTACTTCTTCAAGGCTCCAGACCAGCAACTGGTGATCCTTTTGATAATAATTTTCATTTCTATTCTAGGAGAACCATCTCACTATAAGGAGACTATAATATTAAGAGCTAGTATTGTGTGCTTACTGTACACCAGGCACTGTTTAATATAAGTGTAAAGTGTTCACTTATTACACTGTTAAGGCAATTTGAAGATTTAATTTCTATTATCTTTATCATCTAGCTTTACAAATGAAGAAACTAGGGCTCAGAAAGTTTAAGTAACTTGTCTAAGGTTACCTGGTAATACATGGCTGGAGCTGTAACTCAAAGCTAGACTAAAGTTTTCTATATACTACATACCACACTGATTTCTTTAGGTCTCAACCAGGCACTGTGCCAGGCCCTGGAGATGCAAATATACCCAGGAAAAAATTCATTTTCTCCTAGCTGACATGATAGAAGAGGAGACAGATATGTAGAAAGATGTATTGATATATTTTATTAGCAGCATGAACAAAGTATGATGGAAGCGGTAATTAAATCCTTTAAGTGGTGGAGAATTATAGGAAAGAGGAAAAGTAGCATTTGGGAAAGGCTTCTTGGAAGAGACAGAAAAAGGACAAGGGAGATAGACATAAATGAGAGACAGAGAGGAATTATCACATATAAGTGTGGACAAAATGCTCATTATCTCTCTCTACCCTTGTTTCTTCATTGCTAAAATGGAGATCATAATATCTGTTCCAAGGCTGTTATGAAGACTAATTTAGGTGATAAATCTAATGTGTATTACCTCTGTTTAAAACATTCTAATGTGTATTACTCCCTTGCCTTCCACCCTCCCCTCCACGCCCCCCCCCCCCAAAAAAAATCCCTTATGTAAAGATAAGATGAGCTCAAAATCCAAATAAAAAGGTTTGGGAGCACTAAAAGGGAAACATAAATGTAAAGCGGTTAGATACTGGAGAGAAGAGCCCAAGGTTATCTAAGAGAGATTTGGATTCTATCTCTGGAAAAGGCCTCCTCTTGCTTCACCATCAAAACACATTCCCAAGAGTAGAAATAGTCACCCAGGTGGCCTCTCATTCACCTGACATGAGCCTACTGCATTTTCTGCACACAGCTACACTAAGCTCATAGCCTCGGCAGCTCCTAGTATGAAACAGAGTATCCCTCAATCTCTACCTCTGAAGATTGGGGACAGTCCTTCCCAGTCACTCTTCAGCTTTAGGGGGGTCGGTTGGTCTCAGGGACAGCTGACAGCCTTATTTAGCCAACCAGCTGCTCTGTGATACACAATGTCCCGAATGCTCAAAGTCTGGTGGATGATTCTTTTGTATCCATATAAGCAGCAGTTGGAGGAGAATCCATCAGTCCCTTTGGTAGCCTCAGGGTGTCAAGGCTGCCATTCAAATCATTACCACCATAATTATTAACCATTATTTTAGTGAGATATCTGCTAGGCAACTGTTTTTCTTTTTTTTCTAATCATTAAAAAACAAATTTCACTGGAAGAATGCTTGCCTCAAGTCACATCAACACATTTATTAAACCCCTTCTGTTTTCACAGTTCGATAGGAAGTCTTGGAGGAAATACTTAAAATATTCTCTGAAAGAATCGATAATGCTGTGCACAAGAGGTCCAGACCAAAAAAATAATAATTATTATAGAAAAAAGTTACACACGTATACAATATACTGCTACAGTGTCGGGGGGCGGGGGTGGCAATTGTTATTTCCTGGATTTTATTACGACAGGGATGGGGTGCAATGGAAGAGACATCACGGGTAGAGGCTTTGGAGAAGCAGGATACTGTGGTGAGAAACTGCTTTCCTTTCCAGCGGATAAGAGAAAAACAACCAAGGGGAGCAGACATATATGCACCCCATTAAGGTAGCCACCGGAGCCGGACTCTTTAAGGAGTTAGTTCACCATTTAGGGTTAAGTGTTACCTGGGTTACACTCAGGAGTAGTAACTAACTAAGGAGTTAGTTCACCATTAGGGTTAAGTGTCACCATTTAGGGTTAAGTGTTGTAAAAGGGCTTTCGCTTCAGGACGAAGGATGATGATTCAATGACACAGTCAAAGGCCTTGTCCACATTTTGAACCCATTTTTCAAGCACGCTAACCCCGAACGGTGTAGCGGGCTGCAGGAGTTGGGGTCACTCACCAGGCTCAATTGAGGATCCTGGGAAGGGACGTCTTGAGTGTGTCAGCCAACGTTTACAACCGTGCCTGACTGAACCTGGGGGCTTGGCGTCAACCACACCTGAAGATGTTTACCACCACGAAGGAAGGTGCTGGAGGAACCCTGTTCAGAGGAGAAACACACTAAAGAACAAGGCGAGAAAGCGCGAGGGGAGCCCACAACCGCACCGGAAACAAAAGCTTGTGGGGCAGGTGGACCGAAGCGGCGCCCAAGAGGGCGAGCGGGACCTCGCCGCAGACAGGCCCGCCCCCTCGCCCAACACTCAGAGAGGCGCCCCGGGCTCCCAGACTGTCGGGAAGCGTAGCGACGCCCCTACGCGAGTGCGCTCGCGTTGAGGGGTGGGGGGGCCGAGGCGGCAATTAGGGGGCGCAGGCACAGGTTCGGGCGAGGACGCGGCAGGAGGGGCTCTTGTGGGCGGAGACGCCCAGGTCTGGGAGCGCAGCGCCAGGCGGCGCTCCCGAAGCGTGACGGTGGGCGTGAGAGCGGAAGAGGACCGTTGCAAGGAGGGCACGGGGCCCTGGGTGGTGTGAGAGGCCCGAGAGAACCGCGGAGAGGGCGGGGGCGAGGAGGTCCCGGGTAAACGTAGGAACACACGCTCAGCCTCCTGTGGCGGCTGGCGAATACACCGTGGGGGTGGGGAGTGGAGGGTGGCGGGACGTGACCCGCAAGTCCGGCGCGTGCCATTGCGGGGGAGCGGGATCCAGACCTCGTCGGAGCAGACCGGAGCGCGGACTCGAGCCCGCAAAGCCGAAGGGCTTCGCGTCAACAGCCCCGGCGGCGGGGCGGGGGCGAGTGCGCGTGCGCGTATCGCGCGGCGGGAGAGCGGGAGGGTGGGAGGGGAGCGAGCGGGAACGGGGGGGGGGGGGGGTGGCAGGAGCGCGCGTGCGCACGGCCAGGCAGCCTGGGCGGCGGGTCCTGCCAGTGACGGACGGCGGCGGCCGGTCCTGCTTGTGACGGCGGTGGCGGCAGATCCTGCCTGTGACTGCTTCGGTGGCTGCTCCAGACACCTGCGGCGGCGCCGGCGGCGACCCCACGGCGGCCGCGATGTGGCCCCTGGTGGTGCTGCTGCTGGGCTCGGCTTGCTGCGGTGAGTGGACCCTTTTTCCTGGGTCGGCGACTCGTGTCTCGGCGCCCCCGCGGCGCCCCCGCGGGTGTGTGGGCTGCGCCCCGGCTGGCTCGGCGTCGCCCTGGAAAGGGTGGTCCGAGCGCGGGACGCTCGGGCCCTGCACGCTCCTGGTGCGAGCGTAGGAGGGCCCTCGGGTAATCCTGCGCCCCCTTCCTTCCTTTCCCTCCTCTTCCTTTTCCCCCCTCGGTGGGAGAAGAGTTCTTCTCCTCCACACCCCCCCCCCCCCCCGTACTCCACCTCCAGATGCACACCGAAGAAGGTTCTCAGCCGTGCACCTCGCGCAGAAATTAACTGTGGAGAGAAAGGGCGCGATCGGAGGCGAGGGGTGGCAACTGTTGGGGGCCCCCCTCTTTTGCACCCCGCTTCCTCCTCTGTGTTTAAACGCATTTGGGGATGAAGGAGGGAGAGTGGGAGGGCCCGGGCCTCTTGCGTTAGAAGTGCGCATTTTGGCGAAGTCTGCAAGATGGGATTTCTCCTGTTTGCCCTCCCACTTGAACATAGGAGTTAAGGAAACATAAAGGACACAATTAAATTGCATTTCCAACCCAGCATTTAATAGGAAGAATATTTTGAGTGCTTTTTTTTTTTTAACTCTAGAAATAAGCTACCTGGAAACTCTCGCTACCCACCCCCACGCCCTATTGCCCGTTCCAAGTTTTTCTACTTTATTTGGGCGAACCGTCTTAATACAGATTTCGCTTGAAATATGAAGACCGTAACCTCTCTAGAGTCCAAACATATTTGCAGCAGAGTGGGATTTGGTGTCTTTCAACGCCAAAGGCGTTTGGTCCCCCCAGGCTTTTGGAATCCATTATGCTTTTTTTTTTTTTTTTTTTTTTTTTTAACGTGTGCTTCCTCTGTAAAAAGTGAAGAATAGGAATTTTTGTGGTTCTCAGGTGCCTGTCATACTTCACATCTGTACAGTCTTCTGTGAACTTTTTGTAAGATTCAGAACTGAATTTGAGTAAAAGTAGGAAGCAATTGTTAAATTCTAGAATGCTAAATTAATTAGATTTTAAACCGATTATTAGCCTCCTTGTGTCATTTATAAAGGTTTGTGACTTCAAGCCACTTCCATTATGCCTTTAAATCCTTGGTTACCACTTTCCTCAATCTCTGAAACATCCTGGGTTGTTGGAGCTGTTAATGATATCTTTATTATCTAAAGAGTTATTAGATAAGGTAGTATTTTCTTGTTATCATTAGTGGCTTATTGCCATTACTATTACTATACCTAAAATAATACTGCTTTCAGAAACCTGTTGTAGGATGAGGAAGCCTTCATGTTGAACCAAATTACAAATTTGTAATAAAATATCAATAACTCAGACCATTGGCATCAAAGCTAGTCTGAAGAATAAGAAGTGTAAGTCATATAGTATTTTAAAAACAGAGGTCCTGTTTTCAAGCAGATCGGAAAGAACTGTTATAATGGTACTTTTGGAGATAGGATTTTTGTTAGGCCATATTTAATAATAGTTAAGATCACATGTAATTGGTACTCATTTACATACAATATAAATATGCTCAAGTCCCCACAGTCACAGAATTCACAATTTATAGTATTTTATTGTAGTTAGTTAATAACCCGGAAAAAAGATAGAGGCATTATACTTTTGAGTTTTGTTGACTATAAAACAAGAAGTGATCGTGTTTGTCATAAGATATAATAGATTTTGTGTGTGTTTAATATGTGGTTTTAAAAAGGACATGTATGAAGATATGTTAACAGTCTCAGAACACGAGTAATTACCAACCAGGGTATTTAAGAGACTGAGTTTAGAATCCAAAATGAGTAAGAAAGTCACGTATTTATAGGTTTATTTGTACTGAAGTTTGATTTTGCTTTCAGTTTCATTTATAGATGACTGTTAATCGAAGGCATTTTTTTGAAGACACTACAGTTTCAGTTGACCTTTGTGGTAAAAGAAGTTATCTAAAATGCTCCTTTCATCTGCTTTCAGGCAAACTGCCACCCCCCTGTTGGTTTACAAGATGCAGAATGAATTACTAGGCTCCTTTCCTCCCCCCTCCCTTATAAGCCCAATTATACTTTTTTTTTTTTTTAAAGCACATCAGCAGTTTCAGTAGTTTTCAGCAACTGGCAAATAAAACTTTACTCAAATAATGGCAGGGACATTAACTGTCTTTTCAGCGGTTGAATGATTTTTCTTTGTTCAAAGTGAGTTTTTAAAATCAACGGTACACTGATTAAAAAACATTTTTATTATCTACGTCTGGTAGTAACGTGTCTTGCTTAAATGAAAATGTTTTCTTTTCTCTTAAAGAATGTATTACTTTTAAACACAAGTTGCCATTTTAAGGAAGTAAATGCCTATTTAAAAGTACTTATTTATGGGGCCTCCCCAGCAGTCTAGAGGCAGTGTGTTAAAGCATTACACTAAATGCCTACCATTAGGACACTTGCTCATGCTGTCATCTGTATTTTGGCAGATGTTTTATCTTTGCCACTGAGCTGTTAATGGAGATTTGAAAGACCAGGTTCTAAAGAAGAAAAATAGGTGTTTTTCCCAAGTTTGATAAATATTCTAAGTCCACAGTAATCACTCATGTTATTAAAACCAAGTTTGTATTCCTGAATGTTAGTTCATCTATAGCTATATAGGCATTGTTTTTAATACTTTAATGTTCTTTTTGTGATATAATTTTCCTATAACCATTTCAGCCATATTATAGGTTTTTGCTCTTACCTTTTTATATAAGATAAAAATCTCTATATTTTTATATCTTGTGTCTCACTCAGACTAATATAGTGCACTCTTGGGTTGTCATAAAGCTACTTTTACTTTGTGTCCTGGTGCAGATAGTAGTTCCATGACAAAAGAGCAAAAATAATAGTGTAGGATTGATTTTGTTAAACTCATGTAGTACTAAAGTACATAGAGCACCCAAGAAATTTGATCCTGATATACCTAGACTAAGGACTTTTCCTTGTAGTTACATAGAGTTGAAATGGGAATTATGAGTTCTAAACTCTGAATATTACATTTGCTATCTGTGGAACAGTTATATAAGACTCAGAATCTGGTCAACCCCAGAGTTTGAGATTAAGAGAATAAAAGTGCATATTTGAATACATGTCACACTTACAGTTAAAAGGTAAGGTAAGGCATTTGGCAACTGCAAGGTCTGTCAAAACTCCTTTCTCCATTTTGAGCAAATATGAGCCCATGCTATGCTCTAAGCACTTTGTAAGGCCCTCTTGTGTATAACAGATAAATTTCAGATCTTTTGCTTCTCAGTAACTTAAAATGTAGTATATAAAGGATAGGAAATTTTGTTTGTTTTTATCTCCTGGTGACATTTAATATATTTTAAGTGCTTGAGAAGCCCATAATTCTGGATGTTACTAACTTGAAACTTTCTCTCCCTTGCAATTCTAGGTTGACCACTTCTGTCCTTATAAGGCCACTTTAAATCTAGTGGGGGATTACTGAACACCTTGTGGACACCCCTACTTTCCTCCAGGCCTTTTTTGGTCTCTGTTGGGGAGAGAGCTGTCTAGATCCTCCTTTTTGACCCTAATTCTAACCCGATTCAGTTTGAGACTCCAGGTCTTCATACCAAAGGCTTGATCTAATGGCAAAAACTGGTAGGATTCACTTTGAGCTGTTGTCTTTACTCATGAGCTTTGCTTCATTTACCTTAGTGACTATTAGGCTTCTTACCCCATTCCTGAACATCCATTTCAAGCAGATAATTAACTTCCTACTCTACTGCAAAAAATAGTGATGTGTGGTGTGGACTCGCTCAGCTTCCCTCCCACCATTACTAAACTTATCTGCAATATCTTAAGCGGCCTTCATCTCATTCTCCTCCCTCCCCCAGTTTCAGAAGTATACCCATTCACCTTTCCAAGGAAAGGTTCACCTGTCTACAGCTCTTTCACTTCCACCATCTTGGAGACTTGCCCAGACAGCTTAATTCTTTCATCTTAGATCTCTACCTTTCCATTGGCTTCTTCCACACATGCTCAAGTTTTACCCCTTTTGGTCTTAGATCTTTCATCTTAGATCTCTCCTTCTCCATTGGCTTCTTACACACATGCTTAACTTTTACCCCCTATTACAAACAAAGAAGAAAAACCAAAAAACCTTGCCCTTGTCCCCTTCTCCAGACTCTTTCTGTTGCTTTCTCTGTCTGCTTTCTTACACTGCCAAATCTGTTGAAAAAAATAACTGCTTCTTCCTTCTTCCCACCCATGCACTTCCCAGTGCATGATGTTTGCTCCCACTAGTCTGCTGATATTGGTGTAGATAAAGAAGCTAATAATGTAGTTTTTAATCTAGAGGCTGTCTTTACTCATACCATTTAAGAACTATTTTGTTCATATAAAGACCCTTCTTTGGTGGTCTGCAGTGGTATTCTTTGCTGCTCTCACTTCTTTTTCTCACTTCCTTGATTTGTTCCTCTTTAATGATTTTTCCATAAATCTTGGTGTCCTCCAACATTTTTTTCTCTTCTTCCTGCTGTTTGCTTTGCAAGTACTCTCTGGGCAATCTTGATTATGCTCACAATTTTCACTTTCCAGCTGTTATCTTGGTGATTCCCAGGTATTAATAGTTCTGACCTTTCTTCTTAAATCCAGATCCATATGACCTGGGAACTATTGGACATCCTCATTTCATTTTACTGCAGGTACTTTAATACCTAGCCTATTAAATATTGAAAGAATATTCCCCTGGGGCGCCTGGGTGGCACAGTCGGTTAAGCGTCCGACTTCAGCCAGGTCACGATCTCGCGTTCCGTGAGTTCGAGCCCCGCGTCAGGCTCTGGGCTGGTGGCTCGGAGCCTGGAGCCTGTTTCCGATTCTGTGTCTCCCTCTCTCTCTGCCCCTCCCCCGTTCATGCTCTGTCTCTCTCTGTCCCAAAAATAAATAAAAACGTTGGAAAAAAAAAAAAAAAGAAAGAAAGAATATTCCCCTGTAAATGTCCAAAACTCTTTTCTCAATAAAATCCACAATCTAATGAGTTACACATACTCTTAGTAAATAACTTTAATTCTTTCCTCTTTCCCCTTGTTTCCCACATCCGACATATGTTGATTATATTAGATTTTTACTGTAATGTTTGGCTTTCTCTCCAGGTGTCAATTACCTGGACTATTGCAGTGGTGATCTCTTAGTGGGCCTTCCTTTCCTATCTCCCTTCCTGTCCTCAGTTTACCCTTCATACTACTGTACTGTTTTTTTTTTTTTAATTTTTTTTTCAACGTTTTATTTATTTTTGGGACAGAGAGAGACAGAGCATGAACGGGGGAGGGGCAGAGAGAGAGGGAGACACAGAATCGGAAACAGGCTCCAGGCTCTGAGCCATCAGCCCAGAGCCCGACGCGGAGCTCGAACTCACGGACCGCGAGATCGTGACCTGGCTGAAGTCGGACGCTTAACCGACTGTGCCACCCAGGCGCCCCTGTACTGTTTTTTTAATGCAAGTAAACCTGAGTGTTTTGCTGTTGCTTATATTATCCAGTCCCAGCTCCTCAGAGTGACATGCAGGGAAGCCTTTACAGTATTTCTTTACCATCCCTTGTTCCTAGTGTTCACTTGAATAATCTTCTGCCTCCTGTTACCCACTTTCCTTATTCCTCTGTGTATGTTACATACTCTGCCTGAAAAGCCCTTCCTTTTCTATACCGTTCCTACTCCTCCTTCAAGACCTAGCTTAAATACCATCCTCTAGGAAGATCATTACATTCGTGTAATTCTTAAGAAACTCTTCCATGCAGTTTGCAACTGACTTGTTCCAGATTGTCCGCTAAACTATGTTGCTTCTCAATTCCATAATGATGTCTATTGAAGTGAGAAGCAGTGGAAGATTCACTGGACATATGAAAGAAGAGTGAATCCTTTTTGCTACAGTGTTTAGATTTTGATTTCTTGGAATTCATACTTTACATTGTTTTACATTCATAGGGAATGTATTGCTTTGTATTTGTTGGACCCTGGATCCATATATAGGATACCAAATGAAGACACTGTTCATTGTTTCTCTAACTTCTGAGACTAATGGAGATTTCGGTTAAGGAAAACAGTAATTGCAGGATTCAATAGTTGAGTGCAGTGACAAAACTTGAACAGGGGGCAGTATGAGCAATAAGGAGGGGATGAATACGACTGAGTAGTGGTAGGGAAGGAGGGGAGGACAGGACTGAACATCTCCATTGTGTTTTAGTAGGAAGAACCAAAAGTAGCAGACTATAGCTGCCATTTATTGAACATTTCCTATGTATGCAAAAGCACTGCACTAAGAACCTAATATTTATTATCTCATTAAGTCTTAAAATCTCTATGATGTATACACTGTCACTACACATTTTCTGGATGACGAGACTGAGGTACAGAGGTTAAAAAACGTGCCAAAGGTTATACAAGTATAAAGTGCTAAGTCTTGAGCCAAGGTCTGACCTCAGAGTGTGTACTCTTACCTGTACACGTTTGCCAGCATGTGCAGAGGTATGGGGATGAGAGGGCATTTGCAGATTCATGGAATTGTAAGAGGTCATTATGATTGGAGCTTAGTTTGGAAATGAGAGAGTACAGGAGGTGGGGCTGGACAGGATCTTGAAGGATCTAGTTTGCATTCGATGATAATGCACTTAGAATTTAGCTTGAAGGGGGCGGGGGGTGTTGTTAAAGTGTATTAGGCAAAAGAGTGCACATTTGCATTTAGAACAGTTATTTTGGGAACTGTGGAAAATACATTGAGGCTAAGATGGGAAAACACTGAGGCTGGAGGTAAGGAGCTAGTCAAGAGGTTACGGCAGTATCTCAAAAGAAAGATGATAAATGTCTAATTCGTACAACAGACATTGGATTGAGGAACCATTAAATAATAGGTTGAGCCTATCAAGAATTTTTCATGGCTAAAGAGAGGGAGAAATCTAGCATGATTCTTACTAGGTCCAGGTCTTGTTGATGAATAGGTAATAGAAAATACTTTGGATGGTGAGTATTTGGGAGGGGGATAGGAAGAGGGTAAATAGGCTTTTGGACATGTTGTCCAAATTTTAAATTAAGTATAGTGCATTCAAGTGGAGGTGCACAGCAGAGTGTTGGCTTTCCAGGTCTGCAGTTGAGAAAGTTGGGGCTTGGTTAAACAAAAAGTGTGTAGATGTTAAAACTGTGGATTAAGGAGAATGCTGGACCTGGGGCATTGGGAGGAAGGTGGGCAGTGCTGGTTATGAAGTTCTGAGGAACACTGATATTTATTGTGAGTCAAGGAATAGATTTCAATAAAGAAAGAAAGATGAAGTGTGGTGGACAAAGCAGTAGGAGGAAATTCAGAATCAGGAGCTATCGCAGAGGCCAAGGGACAAGAGCAAGAAAGGAGCTGCCTACTGGCTGAGGAACTATAGAGTAGTCAAGATACAGAGAAAACTGTGCACATTCAGTTTTTCACTTGGGATTATTAGGGCTTGGCAAGAACTATTATAGTGAAGAAGAGGTAGAGGCCAGGTGGCAGAGATTTAAGAAGTGAATGGGAGGTGAAGAAATGCATTTAGATTATTTTAGGATGCTAGGGAAGAGATGAATGATTTTTTAAACATTGACTAATATTTAAGCATTTTTTAAAGTATTACAAAAAACCCTATGTGGATGGCATAAAGGATGTAGGAGGCTGATAATCAGTTAGGGGAAGTCCTTAGGGAGATGAGTGGGTGTGGAGCCAGAAATGAAAACTAACAGGTGAAGGGATGCAATTCTGAAGAGGAGGAAGGTGAGGGGGTTGTGGATAGTTGGGGTTGTAGGTAAATTTATAAGTGGGAAGTATTGGAAGCTTCTGGCTTCTCATGTGAAGGACTCTAAGAAATAGGGCTCCTGAAGCACCTGGGTGGCTCAATCAGTTGAACATCAGACTTCAGCTCAGGTCATGATCTCGAGGATTGTTATGTTGAGCCCCACCCATGTCAGACTGTGCTGACAGCCAGAGCCTGGAGCCTGCTTCAGATTCTCTGTCTCCCTCTCTCTCTGCCCCTCCCCCCCTCAAAAATAAACAAACATTAAAATTTTTTAAATTAAAAAAAGTAATAGGGTTCCTTTGGAGAGTATATGATAAGCTCCTGCAAAAGAAGAGTGATTTAAGAGTTGTTGCAAAGGACAGAGGCTTTACGTAGCATATATAGAAAGATAAAAGATTGAAGACTTGAGATGGGTGGCATCTATGACAGTCTTCTGTTGTTTCCTTGGTAGCAATGCAAATTTTCTTAGACATCTGTAAGACTGGTTACACTCCTGCCCATCTATAGCACTTTCTTCATACCAAAGGATAGCACTTAGGACCTTGTGTTACAAAAAGTATGTATCATTCTTCCAAGTGAGAATCGAAAGCTTCTAAAAGATAATTCTTGCTTTTTTTTTTTTTTTTTTTTTTTTTGGGCCCCCCCCCCCCATCATTGTATCCTCTCATCCTATCAAAATATTTCAGGTCAGGTAATTCTCAATAAATGTTTATTGAATTTGTACATTTCTGAGCTAAACTTGTGTGCTGTGACCACCATGTATTGAGCCCTGTCAGCAACACATAATAGCTGTTTTCAGGACTGTGGTATGAGATGGTTTCAGTTGGTGGTCTGTATTTACAGAGGTTGTGAAGTCCAGTATTTTTGGCATTTTATATAAAATAATTTCACCATTTCATTTGTTATCTGTAGGTCTTGTATCACTGATGGTTATACTTACCTATTCCTATCTGATATAGACTGCTATAGGCATATCAGAATTTACTTATTCATGTTAATTGCCTATGTGCTTTTATTTGCTCTATTTTAAATCTTTTCTTCACTTTGATGTTTCATCAGAAAGCAATACACAAAAGAGAGAAAACCCAAATCAGATAATTTTACTAGGTGATAGGTTTTTTGTTTTAATAAATGTTTGTAGGGATGGAGCTAGTAGTTAACAGCTAGTAGAGTGGTATATTTGGACTACTTTTATTTATTAATTAGTACAAGGGTTATTAAAGTTATGGCTTATCCAGGTCAATTTTGCTTTGGATTTTATTGACAGCATTTATTCTACTTAAATTGCTTCAGCTATAAAATTCTTTTGTTACAACAAATAATGGAGTGCAATTAGTGCTTTCTGTATTCTTTAGAAAATTCATTCTCTAAATGTAAGTTATGAAATTATGGAGTATTTGCCAGCCATTTCTTTCTTAGAGCCTTCTAAAAAAGTTTGTTAGGAGAACTGAGCTCTTCACTTTTATCTCTTTTATTAAACGGTAATTTTTAGAAATATTCTTTTTTATCTTGACTCAAATACAAAATGACCAAGTGTCAAAGATTTTATTTCACATGTTACTTAATAAGTAAGCCAGCAAGATGGTAAAACCACCTTGATTTTAAAAGAAAATTGAGAGAACAGACACATTTATAGGCAATCAGGAATGCTGAAATGAATTTTCAAACAGATGCAAGACTGGTCAGTATCCTCAGGGCAATAAAATGTGCTTTTTTGAAATCCTCTCTTCTTCCAGCAGGGAGAAGTGAATTACAGAACAAAGTTTATTTGTGTCTCTATGTACATGAATCATTTGCATTACTCAGTTTTACCAAAATTGTAAAATAGCCCAGACAGACAAACACAGTGAAAGGCACAAGCCCTCTACAGAATCAGATATTCCCAGGGAATTTGTCACACAATTCCTAGCACTCTATTGAAAGGACACTCAGGAATCTTTTTGTCCATTTCAAAACCTTTCATTATATTTTATGATACGTTCCGTTCTAATTCCAACGTCATACTTACTTCTCTCCTTTTTGTACGTTGTAGTTCCCCCTCACCTCCAGTGCTTCCTTCTCAGGGGGAATAATTCACAACCCCAAGGCTAGGGACAATTACTGGAAGTACAGGTTTTGCCTGGCACTTGTGAATGTTTGGATGGCAAGCAATGCCGAGAAGTGGGAAGGGGTGAGCGGTGGACATCCCAAAGTTGGTTCAAACTGCACATTCCCAGAAATATAACAGTTTGGACCTGCCAGGTCCAGATTGTCACATTAAAAGGCTATGTTGCCTCACTTGTACAGTACTGCCCCTCATATTTAGAGTGTGGTATTGTTAGAGAGCGCTTGCCCAGAAGTTTTCTCCTTTGGTGCTCCCCACAATTGTGTGAAGTAGCCAGTGTTTGTTTTTGATCCTCTTACTCACAGAGAGTAAACCAGGGCATAGAAAAGTTAAGTTAATTGCTTGCTTTTTACTCAGGCTTTCTGAACATTGTTCACTTCATATTCCACTATGCATCCTGGCATTTAAGTGGGCAGTTACTAAATAATAATTATGTTCCTAGAACAATAACATTCTATACCCCTGATTTTTATTCCCATTTTATGAATGTAGAAAGAAGAAATCTTAAGGATGAGCTATTCAAGATGATGTTTTATTTATATTTGTTAGTGCTTTGTTTTTTTGAGGAAAGAGCCGGCTAACTACTTAGGTAAAAGAGTTGATAAATGGCTGAGCAATGTGGAAGACTGCTATAATTTCCCCATATTCTTGCACATTTTAGATTTCATTTATAAGGCAACAATAGTTTATCATACGGAGAAGAGCTGGATAAAATATGGTGGTCCCCCTTACCTGCGGGGGGATATGTTCCAAGACGCCCAGTGGAAGCCTGAAGCCACAGATAGTACCAATCCTATATATACTATTTTTTCTATACATATCTATATATTTAATTTATAAATTAGGCATAGTAAGAGATTAACAGCAGTAACTAATAATAAAATAGAACAATTACAACAGTATACTATAGTAAAAGTTATATGAATGTGGTCTCTCAAAATATCTTCTCTTGATAAAATGCCTACATGATGAGATGAAGGATGTAGGCGCTGTGACATAGTGTTAGGCTACTCTAGCATCTTAAAATATAGAAATTTATAATGAAATGAATGTATAATATGTAGAATTATAGAATGTGTCAGAAGGAGGATTCTCTGCTTCCAGAGTGGTTCACTGCAGGTAACTGAAACCACAGAAAATATGACCATGGATACGAGAGGATTACTCCGGACCCTACTTATTAGCAGTATCTGCTCTTGGTTTTAACTTGTTTTTTAGCTTCTTTTGAATGGTTTATGGTTTCTGGGAGGAAAGAATACCTGTAATACATATTTGGAAATTGTTGTTCCATAGTTTTAATGAAATACAGGGGTGGGAAAATGCCTTTCAATTGTATATACTTGTTTCTAATACGTACAAAATGAGTATTGCTGTCTGTATTTTGCAGTGGGAAGAAAGCCATAGAAAGTGCTTTTTCTTCTTAGCATTCTAAGACTTTCCATCCTCATGGAGAGATGTGATGTGATTCATCTGGTTTACCTTTTTATATTATAGTAGACTCCATCATCTTTTTGGAAATGCAACATAAGGATAGAGATAAACTTCCTATCAGTTTAGCAAGTTCTATTTGGAGGAAGTATATGAAGTTGAGATTGGATATAATGTTTGGTTTGATTTTCTGTTCAAAATTTTCACATGGTGAGGACAGTATTTTTCTACATATATCAGTAGGCAGTAACGATTACTTCAAAGCTTCCAAAGCCAGATACTACACCTGCATGTTCCAGCAGGGTTGCTGAATTTATTCCCAAGATGCATGGTAATGTGTACTTTGTATTACTGAGGTTGAATAAGGAAAAGTTACAGTGTT
The DNA here is from genome assembly GCF_014898765.1 of Herpailurus yagouaroundi. Classification (NCBI taxonomy): domain Eukaryota; kingdom Metazoa; phylum Chordata; class Mammalia; order Carnivora; family Felidae; genus Herpailurus; species Herpailurus yagouaroundi. The sequence goes on along the minus strand of NW_024412403.1, from coordinate 55,728,805 downwards.
CTCTGCCAGCTGTGCACATTAATATTGAAATAATTTGGGTTTTTTTTTTCACCTTGCCTGTCTTCTGTATAGTTGCACTGTTTTCTTAAATGAACAAGAGAAGCATTGCTCTTTATCTTAAGGATTTGTAACATCTTAAAGTATAGAATTCTATAATGAAATGAAACAATTTTTTCTTTTTCTTTTTCAGGTTCAGCTCAGCTAATATTTAACATAACCAGATCTGTAGAATATACTGCTTGCAATGAAACTGTTATCATCCCATGCTATGTTAATAATGTGGAGGCCACAAACATTAATGAAATGTATGTAAAGTGGAAATTTAGAGGAAAAGACATTTTCACCTTTGATGGCGCTGTAGAAAAGACCACTCGCGACAATAAATTTAAGAGTACAAAAATCATACCACAAAAATTACTAAATGGCATTGCCTCTTTGGAGATGAACAAGGAAGAGGCTGTTGTAGGAAACTACACTTGTGAAGTAACAGAATTAAGCAGAGAAGGCGAAACCATCATAGAACTAAAATACCGTATTGGTAAGATTTCTATAAAAGCTTCTCATTTATTTGTCCTGTAGCATCCTGATCCTATTAGAAAGGGGGCAGAATGGGGCTAGGCAAAGCACAGGCTATTAATAATGTTGATGTAATGTTTATCAGCTTTAAGATCATGAGTTTTATCTTACTTGCTTTTCTACTTTTCAGAGTAAAACTCCTTTGCTGTTGGTTAATTTGTATATTGTGTGGTTCTCACACTTTTGGTCCCAGGACTATTCCTTTGGGGTGAACAGTCCTAAGGTCATCTATGCTGCATTTCTGTTTGCTGCCATCAAAAGTACTCTCTTTCATGTGATTAATTTTCCAGCCTCTTTCCAATTATTTGGCCTTTTCTTTAACCTTACACTTTGACCAAGGGTTGACGAGTGCCAGCCGTGTCCCCTCTGCAGAGACTAGATTAGGAGACTCAGGAGATTAAAAAATCAGGTTATCATGGATGAGTCCTTAAGTCTTCCTATGCTTAGCTTTGCTTTGGTGTTTTCTTCATTGGCCAAGATTTGGAAGAACTAGAGATCCAATTCAGTGTGTTTGAATTCAGCCTTGATTATAGCACCATGGTTCTGCCCTTTCTTCACAAACTTGGCTTGGTGAGTTGTATAAAGCAGTAGTTAGTTGAAGTAAACAACCTGCTTTCTTTTCTTTATTGTGCCATCTGATTTCTTCAACCACATACAAGTGCATCATGACCTTCTGTTTGAAGTATCTGTTTAGAATCACTAGACATATTACTGATTTTAGGATTAGACCATACTTTGAGAACCTCTGCTTTGATGGGACCAGAACAGTTCAGTTGGATCACCTCTTTGTCTTCCCCTAGTGTTGAGACATTATAAAATGTCTGTCACCAGACTGAGAATGACCTGTTTAATTTGGTGGAATCTTTTGACAGTGTTTAGGGTTAGGAATCAGGAAATCTAAATTCGATCACCTATTTTGCAACTTAACTATTTGCCCATATGATCTTGAGAACTATCTTCTCTGAGTCCAAGTTACCTCCCTTATCTCTGGGATGGGGATGAAAGTAGATCCCTGCTTTTATGTATTCTGCAGTGTAATGAGCATCAAATGAGATCTCATATGTAAGTTCTTTGTAAATCAAAGTGCTTTGCAAATGTTGGTTGTGTTCCTGGAATGTTTATTTTATGAAGTAAGATTTATCAAGTTGTTAAAGCTGGCCTGGGATATTGTAAGAGGGATTTTTGTGCAGTGAGGAATGGGTAGGAGATAGTTTAGAGCGGGCTGGCAGAGTTTGGAAGGCGATGCTGCTAGGAAATCTCTTATGTTGTAACTTGTATTAATTTGACATTAACTGGGACTAAGAAGCTTTAAAAAAAAAAATGTGTATCTTTCAGCAGGGTCTGACCATTCAAACACTGGGATTACCTAGAATTAGGTAACCTGACACCTACTTGAAATTTTTCTGAAGGAATGTATACTTCTGTGGGAATGAAAAAACAAGATGGAGCGGGCGGGGAGCAGCAGTTTTGGAGTATAGTGTCAGTCCCTGAGAGACAGACTGTTAAACTCAAGATACGAGATTTGAAAGGCCAGAAGATGGCGTGAAGATGGATGGGAAAGAAATACCAGTATCTGAGATGAAGACCAAATTTATATTTTCATGTGCAATTATTTTATTTTTCTTTGTTTTCAAAGTACCCTATAAAAAAATGAGTTGTACTTACCTTTTGGGCCATTAGAATGAGAAGGTATTATTTTCTTGCAGAGAATGTTGAATACTATACAAGAAGTTTCAGACATTTGGCTTTGCACCCATTTTTATTTTTTGAAATAAAGATTCATAGGAAATTGTAAAGATTGAACAGAAAGATGCTGTCTACTGTGCCCAGTTTCCCCCAGTGATTACGTCTTCTGTAACTGTAGTAAAGTATCAAAACCAGCAGGTTCACAATGGTACAATGTGTGCATATTTCTTTGTCATTTTATCACATGTGTATTTTTAAGTAACTACCACCACAGTCAAGATTCAGAACCATTGTTCCATTAACACAAAGATCTTCCTCATGCAATCCCTTTATAGTCACCCCCAACTGTACCCAACCTGGCACACATTAATGTATTCTCTATGGCTATGATTTTGTCATTTCAACAGTGTCATATAAGTAGAATCATACAGTATTTTGAGATTGGCTTTTTCTACTCAGCACGATGCTGTTGAGAACTATCCAATTTGCTGTGCGTATCAATAGTTTGTTTCCCCCACACTTCCTCTCTCTGAGCTAAGTAGTATTCCACGGTATGGGTGTATCACAGCTTGTTTAACCATTCACCTGTTGTAGGACATTTTGGTGGTTTCCAGCTTTTGGCTATTACAAATGAATCTGCTGTGAAAAATCATGTACAGGTTTCTGTGTGGACGTAGTCTTCATTTCTCTGGATAAATGCCCAGAAGTATGATTACTGGTTGTATGTAAGTATATGCTTAGTTTTTAAAGAAACTGCCAAACTGTTTCTCAGAGTGGTTATTTCATCTTACGTTCTCATCAGCAACATACAAGCCATCTAGTTTCCCCACATCCTCGCCAGCATCTGGTGTTGTCTCTGTTTTACACCCATTTTTGACTGGAAGAAGAAATAAACCTCCTCTGCTCAAAAATGTTAATTTGGGGCAAGACTCTTACTGTGCAGTACAGAGTTACTATAGTAGTGCTGCTTGCCCATCATGTGGACTTTGGAGATTTAGCAGGAGAAACCATTATCACTATGTTGTGCTGTTTTTTGCCAATGTAGGCATAAATGAGGAACAGAAATTACTTAATAGAGAAATCTACTTAATGGAATGTGGAGTAATGGTGACCATTTGTGTTCCTTTTCTGAGCACTAGGACTGAATGTGTAGAATATTATATATGAATTAGAGTTTTATATACCTCTGGTGTCTCTGTGTAGTATTATACTTTTGGAAGGAGCACAGGACTTGAATTTAGAAAGATTTTTCTATACTTCACCATTTCTAGTTTAAGAAAACTAGATTGAGAAGCTCAACCAATCTGGCCCTCAATTTTTTACCTGTAAAATGGGGATACTGTCTCCATGACAGAATTGTTTGGGATGTATATAAGTTAATATTTCTCTTTCTTAAAAAGATTTATTGAGTACCTACTATTCCCAGGCACTGTGCTAGGCACTAGGGATTCAATAATGAGTAAGATGTGATCCCTACTTTCAAGGAAATGATAGCAGTATAAATAAGAACAGTAAAATAACCTAACATTTATTTGAGCGCATACCAGATACTTTATGTATGTTGTGTCCTGTGATCTTCTCAAGAATTCTAGGAGATAGACATAGGTCTTACCATTTGTTAGGTGAGGCAACAGGCGAGATTGTGGCAGAATTCAGTTCCTTGTGATTGTAGGACTTCTTTCTTTGTACTTCTGTTTCTTTGCTAGATGTCTGCTAGGGGCTTTTCTCAGCTCCTAGAGGTCACCTCATTCCTTGCCACACAGCCTCTTCCATATAATAAAGCCAGCAAAGGAGAACCTTCCTCTTGTACAAAGAATCTCTCTCACATTTTGATTTTCTTTTCCAGGAAGAGCTCAGACCTTTTTCAGAGCTCACTTGATAAGACCAGCCCCCTCTTCTCCCAAAGGCAATTTCCCTTTTGTAAAGCCAACTGGTTGGGCACCTTAATCACATCATCAGGATCCCTTTTGATACATAACATAACAGAATCATGGAAATGAAATCCATCATATTCACTTCCCCATCCCTTCTTCAAGGGGAGAGAATTATAAAAGGCTGATTGTAGGGAGCAGGGATTTGGGGAGCCACCGTAGAATTATGGGTTTAATTAAGTAACTGGGGACTAGCCTAGCCTAGTCAACACATCAAAAAAGTCATCACAGGCCTGAAACATCACATAAAAATGTGGCTTGAATTTTAGTGTTATAAATTTTATTTTAACCTTCTTTTGTGGAAACTGGTGTTTGTGAAGGTTTACCATGTATATATTTGAAGGAAAGGCACATTTAATTTATTTAAGTGATCTCTTCACTTTTTCCAGTTACCCCTTTTGTATACAGTGATAAGAGGAGTGAAGTACTGGGTTTTTAGAATACTTAGGCTGGGAAGAAAAATTTAAACACTCATTCATAGACCATATCCTCTTAATATCATTTCTTTGTTTTTCCACTAATAAGTTCATCTTCTTGAGACCACACTACCTGAACAAGAATTGGGGAAGAATAATGGGCAGAGTTGTCAGCCACAGCTTGAATGGAATAGCATTGCCTTTGGACTATCTTTCTTATTCCTAAGGTGGAAAAATATCCAATAGGGACTATTTTAAGCTTAGTTTATTTTCTTAGTACCATAAACATTGAAAATTGAGAAGGACCTTAGAGAAGTATCTTATTCTTTTCGCCCCTTGAGAAACAATAGTTAAAGTCATCTGATAATAGTACCAAGACAGATCAATCAATAGCTTAATGGGTATATAAGTGGTTTTATATAAAACATTGGCTTTTTCCCCCCAGCATCTCATTTGGTTCTTGAATGTCCACTTTGGTGACCCTCGGACTCTCCACCTTAACAAATTAGAGAGAGGTAACACATTCGTGCCAGTGAGAAGAGGTAAATTATGCCAGAGGTCTGAAGCAGTGATTTTAAACTGAGAGAATGATGGACCACCATGTACATGTGTGCGTATGTGCACACATGCACACATACACACACTCTTGCTGTGGAGAACATATTACAGTCTTGGGGTGAGAGCTGAGAGGAAAGAGTGTGTGAAGTTTGAATAAACCTTCTAGTAAGTTTCAGTTAAGCATCTCTTAGGCAATAATATTTTTTATTCTATAATCCTCCTTTCTGTATGTCACTGAAATGTTTCTCATACTTCTCATTATTTCGGCATAGAGGCTTGGAGTTTTCCAGTAGTCATTTAGTCTCTTTCACCATCTCACTCATGAAGTACTTCTATCACATGCCAGGTAATTGGTCATTCAGACATTTTACCTCAACATGTGACATGATGAAACTCTCTTCCTTCCCAAAGGTCTTGGTTTATTAGTAGGCAGTTCTAGTTGTAACTTAAGCTAGAACTTGACATTCTGTAATTTCTCTCATGAAGAAGGCTGTGGTGTTTCTCTCCCAAGCTTGTTTTTCTCTAAGGTAGAAATCCCCAGTTCTTCTAGCCATTGCTTATGTTTCAGGATCCCCATTCTAATCACCTTGCTTTGGAAACAGTTCCTTGTTATGTGTTTAAATGTGAGGAGTGAAAATGAACTCAAGATTGTATTTGTGGATCACATGTTGCTTTCCTGCTACTACACAATTGCTGCAGCAACTTTATGATCAGTCCTGCTTCTTAATCCATTGTCTACATAGCTAGCAAAGATTTTAAATGAATCAGGTCATTTTTCTCCCCTGGATGAAGCTTTCGAATCACTTATCATTGTTCTTGTGATAAAATCCAAACTCTTATTACAAGCTATTAAGACCCAATATGACCTTACCCCAGGAGACTCTTCCCATCCCCTCTTGTATCATTAAATTCTAGCCACAGTGGCCACCATTTTGTTGCTTGAATTTGCTGTTCCTTTGGTGTCTCTTCTTCCCTGTCTATGTGGCGCAGATCCAGTTCCTCACCCAGAGACCTCTCCTTACTACCCACAAAAGTCTGATCTTCATTTCCTTCCCCTGCTCACGCTCATGGTCCTACTTGCCAAATTCACAGTGGGTCTTAAGTTTCAATAAATGTTTGTGAAATAAGTGAAAAATGAGTGGTCAGACCATGGTTAAACACCTCTCTCATTAATAGGTTTCTGTCAATATGTTCTGAGATTATTTTGTTGCGTAGGCAGGGAGGTCAGTGAAAGAACATTTCATTGTTAGCTCATCTTGAACATACACTGTTCATGTTGATCAGATACTGGTTGTATTTTGAATGTAGAGGGCACAGGATTTGCTGTTGGACCAGGTATGGGGTGTCAGAGAAACCAAGGAGTCAAGGATGACAATAAGATTTTTGGCCTGATGAAATGGGGAAACCCTAGGGGGGAGGTTTGGTGGGGAAGTAGGGGGAGGACTCTCAGAAATCTGTTTGGGACATGAAAACTTAAGATACTTAGGATTCTTCGTTCACTGTGCCTCAGTTCCCTCAGCATTAAGGAGGGGCTAACAGTTCCTCATATAATAATTGTGAGAATTAAAGAGTTAATGTAGACAACTCAAAATAATAGAGAACGTAGATTAAGAATAGTCATTAGATCATAGAGCTTTTAAATCCTTTGGGCATTAGATACAAAAACCTAGGCATAATTTACAAAGATTTTTCCTGGTAGGAATTTTGGCCAAATTGAAATAGGTTTTCTTTGGTGTAGGAAGATACACAGTAATATAGTTGGAAATTACGGTATTGGTTTAGAGTATCTGAAAAATCCATCTCTTGGTAGAAACCCAAAATTTAAGATACGGTCTTCCATTCACTCACCAAACTATCTCATGATTAAACCTTTAGCAGTAAACCGTTGAATCTCTAGTATATACAGGGCAAAATGCTCGATTCTGAAAGGTCGTATCTCTAAGACAGAATTTGTAACGTTATTTTGTGTGGATCATTGCGAACGTTTATCAGGTTTTAACGTAAGAGTAGCATAAGAAATACATGGCTATCGTGGTGGTACGAAAGCACACAAGATTCTTCACACTCCAATATGGAAAGACAGAGCCAGGGAGGATTTGAATGAATAGGGTTGGTTTCAGAGGAACACCAGTGCTTGCTTTGGGCAGTATTGAGGAATGTTCTTCAGCAAGTCCCCATTGTAGAGGCAAACTTTGAAATGTTTTTAGTGCATTTGCTTAGCTTTATTGTTAGAGAAGAAATACCATGATAAAATCAGTGTATTAGTGTTAAGATATGATTCAATTTAATTTTTAAAAAGTTCTCAAGTTATTTGATATCTTAATGTCACGATTTTTTTCATATAGACTGTGTGACTATTATTTTCACTGTCTAGGTAACATGTGACCCACTTAACAGAAGCTTCCTGAATACCTAATGTTACAATCATTGTAGTGAAGGTTGACTGAGTACTTGGTACATGTCAAGCTTTGTTTTAAGCCCATTTCACGTTATTAGCTTTGTTAATAGTCACAACAGTCCTTCAGGGTATAGGTATTCTGTTGTACTGGGGTTAACAATTGAGGTCACTGAAGAACAGAGAGGTGTTAAGACTTTGTCCAGGGTCACAAAGCTTGTAACATAGAGTTAGCTTTCAAGCCAGCCAGAGCCCTGTTCTCAGCTGTGCCATACTGTCTTCTTCCACAAATGATAGGTTAGGGAAAACATGGAAAACACACTTAAATTAGCTTCTTTTTTCATAAATAAAATTTGTTGTATAAGTAAATTATTTGTGTAATTTGTAATTATTTTAAGGCCACAGCTTTAATAAATTATTTTTATTTTCTATCTTTACAGTAAAATATATTGTTGACTATTCAATGGCAGGACTTAACATGATTATAGTAAATATTAATTGCGACTTTGTTTTCTTCCCAGTTTCATGGTTTTCTCCAAATGAAAATATCCTCATTGTCATTTTCCCAATTTTGGCTGTACTACTTTCTTGGGGACAGTTTGGTATTGTGAGTAAGTATTTATTTCTATTTTTTGTTTATGTTTTAATGATGAAAAGATTATTTCTGGGAGGTAATATCAGTGAAATATTTTACCTGACTTGTATTAAAAAGTGTGATAATGTGATAAATAAGAATATACAGTCTTAATATTCTTCTTGATTCATAAGTGCCTTTTTTTTTTAATTTCTTAAGAATGACTGGTGGGAATCCTAGCAATAACAATACCTTAAACTTATGTAGAGTTCAATATTTTCAGAGCATTTACACATATTATTTTGGCAAAGAGATGGTCACAGCCCACCTTAGTGTTAGGGTAGAATATTATACTTTTTATTTTCCCAGTTTGCACTTGTCCGTGTCCATGTGTTCATCAAAAGCCCCATTTGAACTGTGTGTTGTCATTCTTACTATGATTCTGTAAGGAAGTGGCCACAGGAAAATTGTGGTTTTGGATCGTGTTTTATTGTAATAATCACGTGACCAAACTTGTCAGGGAAAATCTTGATGCTATATCAGAATCAGCATTAACAATGTAGAATGGTCACTACTAGGTGAAAAGGTAGTATGTATTCTGGTTGATGCTTATACTCAACCATATTTCCCTACTGGTTTGGTAAAAGAAATTTACTAAATTAGTGAAGTTCTGAGGTGACAGTGTAAACTTCTAAACTTTTAACATGTGAGATGTATTCCTCATCTCCCTTTCACACAGTGAGAGGTCAGTCATTGAAGGCCAGCAAGCATTTATACAAGGCAAGGTGTGAATGATGCTGATTTCATTTATTTCATTCTATAACTTTTAAAAAAGTAAAAAAAATAATAAAATGTGGTAGTGGATTGGCTTATTGTATATTTCATGAATTTCACTTTTACTCAGAAATCTAAAGTGATCTGAAAATGGAAGAGAGATGACTGATTATATATTCTAAGGGCTCTTCTCAATGTATCACACTCTGGAAATGCTTTGTGATTTCAAAGCTGTTCTCAACTTTTGTCTAAAAGGCAAAGAAAGGGAAGAAAAGGGCTAACAGTGACAACTGTCAAGACATTTCAAAACTTTTATTTTCAAAAAAGATTCTAGACTTCTTATGGAAATTTTCTTAGGATTTCGGTAAGTCTTTTATATCACGAAAAAGACTGATACAGCATCAAGACCTATTCAGTCTGTATTGATGTTAGGGAAAGCCTTTACCCTTATTGGCAGCCCAGGCCTTAAGCCTATGTCATATGTTTGAAGTAGAGAATAGTCTTTTTTTTTTTAAGATAATGAAATTATTTCACAACAGTGTGATTTGTTGCATTTGGTTTGATTGAAGTTTGCTGATCATAGCATTCTCATTAATGACATTACTCTTCATTGACTGAACCAGGAGTTAGCCTGTTTACTATCAGCCCTATTTTTACAAAATAAGCTTTACAATTTTTTTCTGACTTAAAAAATAATAAATACCACTTTAAGAACCCTTATACAAAATTGGAAATTATAGAGAAAAAATAAAAATCTGAAGTCCCAGAACCTAGAAATAAACTATTGGTATATTATAGTGAATTTTCTTCTTCCCTTTCTGTTTTTTTCTATGTATTTTTGTTAACCTTTCTTTAAGAAGGAAAACCATATATGGACTGATGTAACTTACATACTTACATCCTAATTTCCCCCCTTGTTTTCAGAAAAATTTTTATAGCTGCCTATGCTCTACTTTTATGGATGCAGTATAATTTACTTAGCTCTCATCTTGATGGATATTAAGGATGTTTCCAAGTTTTTTGATACTATGAAAGTAATTCTGCTAAAGATAGGTAAGACTGGAAACGGCAGAGGTATTTTAAGGCTCTTGATACATACTGCCAAAATGTTTTCTAGAAAGTTTGTATCAATTACTTACAGATGAGAATATCTGTTTCTTTAATAAGTTTATTTATTTTGAGAGAATGAGCAGGGGAGGGGCAGAGAGAGAGGGAAAGAGAGAGAATCCTAAGCACTATTACTGCGGAGCCTGACGCAGGGCTTGAACTCACATACTGTGAGATCATGACCTGAGCCAAAACCAGGAGTCAGATGCTTAACCGACTAAGCCACCCAGGTGCCCCAAGAATATCTGTTTTTTACCTCCAAATCCTGACATAATTATAATTCTAAAATCTTTGCTAGTAATTTGATGACCAAAAAAGCATCTTGTTTTAATTTTCATTTTTGTGTTAGGTTGAATGCTCTTTTTTTGTTTATTCCACTGATCATATTTTAAAGAACATGCTAATTAAGCTAAGAAAATATTTTGATGGCAATTTTTTATTTAGGCTCTTCTTAGAACAAGTATATGTGGGGTGTGTGTGTATGTGTGGAGGAGGACCTATATATTTGATTCGCTCAGTCTGGACTCACATTTAAAGGTGTTTATGATAAGAACACCTATTTATTTGTGGAACTCTTGCTCTGTATGATAGATGCTGCGGAGCACATCTGCAGTCACATTTTCATCTCACAAGAACTCTGTGGGGGTAGGTACCATTGTTATTCCCATTTTGTAGAAAAATACGGAAGTGCAGGTAGGTTAGGCAGTTGGCCACAACCCCCCAGCTGTTCTCTGGTAGTACTGGGATTTGAACCAGTGCTATTTACCACTGCAGTATACTGCCTCCGTGTCTTGAACTTACTTTGAGAACTTTTTTTTTCCATGAAGAGTGAACCTATATGTGGGTACACATACTGAGTAGATGAAACTATTACTGACAGAGCAGAATGTAGACCTACTTTGTTTTAATTTATTCAACAAATGTCTATTGACAGGGTGCCTACTGATTGCTAGGCATGGGCTATAGGCTCGAGATGTGGAAGTGAAATGCATATTGCCCCTGGCTTTGTAGCACCCACATTTCAGTTGAGGAGACATGTAAGTGTGCATGTTCTGTGCCTTCTGTCACATTTTTGGGATAGTTATGGATCTAAGTCTACCTTTTACTTTGGTATGCTTTCTAAGAGACCTCCTATTTATGGCCTAGAGATTCCACCAAACAGGAGAGCCCCTCTGTTTTTCACTTGCCACTTGGTTATATGTTTTTTACAGTGTGGTATCATGTAGCCCCTGAAGTATTAATAGTAACTCAGACCCATGACTTTCACTTTCTAGATTGCTAGTTCTCCTTAACTGTTTCAGATTACCATTTATAGACTGTATTTGACCACTGGAGGTTTTTCTCAGTGGTTTTCTGGTTCTGCATGTCAGTCTTTTGGTAGCCCAAGATTAAACTTGGACTTCCCATAGGCTAAACATGTAGTAAAGAACAGGTTGTACCTTCATTTTTAGGAGAAAGAGTTACTTTCTACCAGAAATGTATCTTGAACTGTATCTCAAGATGCGATTGATCCTACTGAGGAAGAAGCCTGAGAAGACTTTTAAACTGCTGAAGCCAAGCCAGGACTTGGTGAGCCCTAGACCATGTTTTGAAGACAAAGGTTTCTCACAGGGAAATGTTCCTGAATACCTTTGCCTTTATCTTTAACTCATAAACTTTTAAGCAGAATCTTAATGCTTAGCAAGCTCAGAGGTTACTAGAATCAAACACTGAGTCTCAACCAAAGTCACAAATCCCTAGTAGTATTATATTTGAGGCACTTTGTGTTTTTTTCTAAAACTATACCAACTCACAGTTTCCTGCTTGACAGTTTCCCTTAATGACAATTAAGGTACTGGCTTGATTTCCAGGTTTCTTCTTTCTTAGTCTTTGACAACATACCAGGTAATTTCTATCATTTAGGTGTTTCATAAGTGGTTTCAAGTGTTACCCACCAAAATCTCTGGTTCCTATAGGGTTAAGATTCAATTCCATATCAGGAACTTACTAACATTCTGAAATTCTTTGAGTTAGGCATATACATTCTTACTTTTCCTTCCTTTGAACTTTTTACAAGGAGTCTTTCCACAAAACTGTGAGACAATAAACGTGACCAGGTAAGCTGAAACTTTGCAAAGCAATCTAAAATAAATGCAAAAAACTACTATTGCTCCACGACCTTTAACATTTTTGTCAAAACATTAAAACTTTTACTGTCAGTAATAACACTAGTAGGAAAGGAAAAAAAGTAATACTTAGTAGACGGTAAATTGAAACATCAAAAACATTGAGAATTAAAGTGTTTCATCAAGAGTAGTTGGAACAGTGCTTGCCTCCTTTTTTTTTTTTTTTACCATTTATTTATTTATTTATTTATTTATTTTTAATTTACATCCAAGTTAGTTAGCATATAGTGCAACAATGATTTCGGGAGTAGATTCCTTAATGCCCCTTACACATTTAGCCCATCCCCCCTCCCACAACCCCTCCAGTAACCCTCTGTTTGTTCTCCATATTTAAGAGTCTCTTATGTTTTGTCCCCCTTCCTGTTTTTATAGTATTTTTGCTTCCCTTCCCTTATGTTCATCTGTTTTGTATCTTAAAGCCCTCATATGAGTGAAGTCATGTGATCTGTCTCTGACTATTTTCGCTTAGCATAGTACCCTCTAGTTTCATCCACATAGTTGCAAATGGCAGGATTTCATTCTTTTTGATTGCCGAGTAATACTCCATGGTGTGTGTGTGTGTGTGTGTGTGTGTGTGTGTGTGTGTGTGTATGTGTATATATATATATATATATACCACATCTTCTTTATCCATTTGTCCATCTGTGGACATTTGGACTTACCGCCTTCTTATTATAGAACTTTGAATACAGAGCAGGCATCTTTTTTATGCCTCAGTGAATTGTCATACTCCTTTTTAAGTTGGGATCAGCTTCCAGCATTTTATCCTTTGCATTTACAGGGTTACACAATATCTCCCACAATTTCTTTCATGTGAAGTTTTTTGCCAGAGTCACCGCTCTTGGGACATCTGTGTTCCTTTTGTCACAACCTACTCACTCTCCCCATTTATGCCAATAAGTTCACTTTTACTGAGTTTCTCTGACTGTATATCTAGAGTCCCTTGAATGGCAGTATTGTTGATATTCCCTCATCCAGTTGTTTCTTCTATGATGCCATTTACATTTTATTCGAATTTCACTTCCAACATTACCACTTTATATTTCTTTACTCTTTCATCTTTGTTGCCTGTTTCCTGCTTTGATAATCCATCATAAAGTATCACACTGATTTATTACTGGAACACAACAAAGTTACACAACACCTGCTTTGCTGTCTGTGCATGAACTGAATAACAGGTGTTCAGTGAGCAGTCACCAACAGTCTTTGAAAGAAGTGACATGATTGGTCACTGATCATGATACACATCTGATATTAACAGGGTGATTTGTGTACTGAAGAGATAACAGTGAAGTTTGCACTTCATGCAAGTACTCAGTTAATTTATTGTGGTATTGCGATAACTGAAATTTCTACTGTAATTTGGGGGCATTTGTGTATTTTAAACCATGGCAACTGAAATTCATGCATATTGAAACTGAGCCAAACAAGGACCACTGTAATTTATTTCATATTCATGCATTCTGGGCATCTTTCATGTCCTTTTCTAACTTTCTAGTCCTTGCTCAAAATTACTCCACAAAGATTTTGGTTACTGCTCAGAGGTATTTGGTTATATGTTCCTGTAGAAGTCATTGTTGCGAAATTCAAGAAAAAAAATTACCACAACAGCTTTGAGATCCTATTAAGACCTTGAATCCAATTTTTAGGACTATTTTATTGACATTGAAATTAGTTAGACCGTGAGCACACCTAAAAAAATAACGTAACGGAGCAGGGGATTTCTTTGTAGATCAGAAAAATCATTCTGAAGAAGTGAGGATATATACTAATTTGCTCCAGGAAATTTCTATCCAGGAAGGTAAAATATTGGCACAATAAATACTATTACAAAGAATCATTCTGTGCCCTGGTTGATGGATACTATTAATAGGACTTTGTTATTAAGTTTCCTTTGAATTTCATTCACTAATCTTGGACTTAGAGTGCCTTCCCTTGGTCCTTTCCACATAATTATCACACTGTGTTATTAAATGTTTTTATGCCCTGGTTTTATTGTAGGAAGAACTGAACAAAACTGTAGCTTGGCAGTGTACTCTTGTAGAAATGTAATTGTTATTCCTTCGACTTTTTACAAATTCAAGCATCCCAGCTTCCTGCATATACTCTGAAGTTATGGCACCATCCATAAGATCAGGGAACATTTGGAACCAAAGAAAGGCAGTTACTGTGTTGGACATCCTCTTCTTTAATCTTCTGTATTCAAAGTGCTTTCTGTACAGTGCCTGGGCTTTTTTATTTCTGCGTCCTATAGACCAGGAATGTGATTTTTAGTCAGGATTCATTTTTACTAAATTGTTTCATCAAAGCCAGTTGGATAGTGCATGCAGTTTATTATAAAATCCTTTACTTGCCTTTTGGCAAGTAATCAGTTTATAATGGGTATTCATATTCTGTTTTCTCCAGCACCAGATTCACATAGCCTTTGTTATTTTTTTTATGAGTATGTTAAATATTTGTAAAGTAGTAATTTAATTAAATAATTAAAAATTTGGAAATTGTAATTTCACTTTCAAAGTGATTGGATGTGTTTTATCCTGCATCAAAGACAATATTGATTTGCAGCTGAACAGATACCAAAAAGATCTTACAATTACTCTCCTAAAGTTGTCAGAAAATAATGAAGTCAGACATGTCTTCCTTTATGATTTCTTCTTAATCTGGTATGCATTACATCTCGCTGATTAGCCTTCTTATCTGACCACTAACTCACTGACCACTCAGTAGAGGAAACATCTAAATGTCATGCCTTTGAGCAGGTATCGCATTCATAGATTTGGGGGTTTGTTGGTTGGATAGACTGAGGTCTTTGTAGATCTGTATGGGCATATTGAATCCTGTCTTTGGAATATCATGAAAACTAGGGTGACAGCTTTTATTTGATCTCCAAGTTGATCTGGTAATTTCACTATATTTTATCAACCACAGCCTGCATTTTTTTCTTGTATGTCCCTTCTGTTAGTCACAAGGAGACAAGAAAACCTAAATGGACTATGTATTCATGACATTAGCTGTTGTTTCAGGTGGTTAGAGGGACATGTCATTTTTTATTCACATTTGAATTTGAAGATTAAATACATAAAGGGGCTTTCTTAGGCTAGAGGAGACCCACACCTTTTACTGAACTGGGAAAGAAGGCCAGGGAGTAACATTCCATCAGTCGCTTCTCCCTTACCCCTAACACACACATACAGGTGCACACGCATGTGTACACACACACACACACACACACACACACACACACACACACACTAGAATGTAAGGGCTTTGAGGCAGAAGTATTTGGGTTTTTTGTTCAATGCCAGCACTTAGAATAGTGATTATCACATGGTAAGTGCACCATTATTGTTGCACAATCTTCTACTTGTACCTTGATTTCATTGATAGAATTTCAGCTAAGAAAAGGGCTTGCTACATTGTCGGTACATAGTAAATATTTCTAAAACAAACAAATTAATCAGCCTCGCTCATTTCTGAGAAGTAGCTGGCTATATTTAATTATTTTATAGAATATGTAAAAGGGGAAAATTTTAGAATTCCTAATTTATTATCAAAAATATAATAGTTCTCCCCCATATATTTGGTACTCCTTTGTCAGGCAGCATTAGGGTTATAAGTTTTTGTTAAAAATATAAATACTGACAACACCAAATGCTTATGAGGATGTAGAGCAGTAGGAACTCTCATACATTGCTAATGGGAATGCAAAATGGTACAGCCACCTTGGAGGACAGTTTGGCAGTTTCTTTAAAATCTGAACATGTTCTTCCCATATAATCTGGCAGTTGTGCTCCTTGATATTTATCCAAGTGGAGTTGGAAACTTACGTCCACACAGAAACTGGCACACAGATATTTATGGCAGCTTTACTGTTCTACAACAGGTGAGTGGATAAACTGGTACATCCATACATGGATATTATTCAACAATGAAAAGAAATGAGCTCTCAAGTTGCCATAAAAAGACATGGGGATACTTAAATACATATTATTAAGTGAAGTCAATCTGAAAAGGCTGCATACTTTATGATACCAATTATAAGACACTCTGAAAGAGCCACAATTGTGGATATAATAAAAAGATGAGTGATTGCCAGGGAAGGGGCTGGGGTGGAGGAGAAATGCATAGGCCAGAGCACAGGATTTTTAGGGCAGTGAAGTTACTCTGTACTATATAATGATGGATAGGTGTCATTATACATTTCTATAAACTAAAGAACATACAACAAGAGTGAACCCCTACGGTAAACTAGGGACTTTGGATGATTAGGATGTGTCAACATAGGTTTATCCTTTGTAGAAAATATACCATTTTGATGAGTAATGTTGATAATGGGGAAGGTCACTCGTGTTTAGGGGTAGGGTATATATGGGAATTCTCTGTACCTTCCTTTCATTTTGTTGTAAACCTAAAACTATACTAAAAAAATAAAGTCTTAAAACATAAGGAGTGTTATTGTCTTATTTTATTTTTTGTATTGATTTCAGTACTTTTAGCTGAGGAGGATCTTTTAACACGTGCTGATTTTTAAAATTACATAGATTTTAAAAATCTATGCTAAACAACCAGGAAGTTTGATAAGAGCCTGCAGTTAAGGTCAGAAGAATGAAACTGGACCACTTCCTCACACCATACACAAAAATAAATTCAAAATGGATGAAAGGCCTAAGTGTGAGCCAGGAAACCATCAAAATCCTAAAGGAGAAAACAGGCAACAACATCTTTGACCTTGGCCGTAGCATCTTCTTACTAGACACATCTTTGGAGGCAAGGGAAACAAAAGCAAACATGAACTATTGAGACTTAAAGATAAAAAGCTTCTGCACAGCAAAGGAAACAATCAACAAAACTCAAAGGCACTCTGTGGAATGGGAGAAGACATTTGCAAACAGCATAGCTGATAAAGGGTTAGTATCCAAAATTTACAAAGAACTTATCCAACTGAACACCCAAAAAACAAATTTCCAATTAAGAAATGGGCAGAAGACCTCAAAAGACATTTTTCCAAAGAAGACATCCAGATGGCTAACAGACACATGAAAAGATGCTCAATATTGCTCATCACCAGGGATATACAAATCAAAACCACAATGAAATAGCACCTGACACTTGTCAGAATGGCTAAAATTAGCACAGGAAACAACAGATGTTGGCAAGGATACAGAGAAAGCGGAACCCTCTTACACTGTTGGGAATGCAAACTGGTGCAGCCACTCTGGAAAACAGTATGGAGTTTCCTCAGAAAGTTAAAGATAGAACTACCCTACAGCCCAGCAATTGCCCTATTAGGTATTTAACCAAAGGATACAAAAATACAGATTCAAAGGGACACTTGCACCCCAGTGTTTATAGAAACACTATCAACAATCGCCAAACTATGGAAAGAGCCCAAATGTCCATTGACCAATGAATGGATAAAGAAGATGTGGGATACACACACACACACACACACACACACACACACACACACACACACTGGAATATTACTCAGCCATCAAAAGGAATGAAATCTTGCCATTTACAAGAATGTGGATGGAGCTAGAGTGTATTACACTAAGTGAAAGTCATCAGAGAAAGACAAATACCATATGATTTTACTTGTATGTGGGATTTAAAAAACAAAACAGCACGTGGGAAGGGAAAAAAGAGGGAAACAAGCCATAAGAGACTCTTTACTGTAGAGAACAAACTGAGGATTGGTGGAGGGAGGTGGGCAGGGGGATGGGCTATAAATGGGCAAGGGGGCATTAAGGAGGGTACTTGTGGTGAGCATTAGGTGTTGTAAGTGAAGAATAACTAAATTCTACTTTTGACACCAATATTACACTATTGGCTAACGAATTGAAATAAAAATTTGAAACAAAATTGTCAGAATATTAAAAGAAAATAAAGTCTGTTAGATTTGAATTACAAAAAAAGGCACATTGTATCATTTTTATCTTAATGCTAAGTGGGAAATTACTTGAATTTATTTTCTTTGATACATTTAAAGTTTTTATAGGTTTGATAAATAAGAGTAATTATACTTAATAAAGGGCCAGAAAAAAATCACCAATAAAAGATCCTTGAGATTATTGGGTTCTCTGACATCTATATCAGATTCCTGACTTTTTAGCTACACTGAAAACTTTGACAGCTGACTTAGCAACAAGGTGCTTTCTCCATACTTGCTATAGGACCTGCATAGGCACCATCGTGAGCAAGAAAATGAGTCAAAAGAATTTGTTTTTATAGGTTCACTAAAGGTATATAGAGATGAACTCCTTCATTGCCTGTGGTTACATAAGTAGACTCCACTGATATTTTTGATAGAAATGGCTACTTAATTTAAGGAAGAAGATAGTATCCTTGAAAATAAGTAGTAGTTGAACTAATTAACAGGAACAACAGCTATCTGGAACATGTAGTGCATTTATATGCAAAGGTTTGAAAAGTGGTGGTTTATTTTTGTGACTATTGTTGGCATTATTTTTCTCCTAAAGCTCTTCTGAGTCTGAAAAGGTGGAATTTTATATGAGGTTCACACTCTTATTTTTGTTAAGAATGATATGTCTGCCTCTTTGCATGAATTTGTACTGTACTCCGAGGTGAATTCTTGCTACGTGATCTTAGTAACTCTTTTATGTGTTGAATTAAACCAGAGTCTCATAAATGTTTGATTGATTGTGAGGTACGTTTGAAACACAACTTCTATTTTATAACCCTTTTGCAGAACGTTCAGGCTCTATTTAGATAACAGTATGCATGGGATTAAATCAGAAATCTGACATATGTCTAGAGAAAGTTTTCTTTTTTTAAACCATATTTGTGCCTTTTGTGACCTATACGTGGAATTTCATCCTAAACAGTGTTTGAGCCTAGAAAATAGGGAAGATGTGAACACTGGTGCCCTGTAATAAGTCAGGAACATGATTGAATCATAGTCACATAAGTTTCAAGGCTGGATGAGTCAAATGAAATCTTGGGTAACTTGCCATATTGATTCTCTTTTCTGATGAACGTGGATTTGATTACTCAGCTTCAGGACTGGTTATTGCTTAGCCTTCCATAGCCCCCTGAAGAGAATAAAGTTGAGGTTACAATCTAAAGTATGATTACAACCTAAAATAGGTAGGGAGTTAAAAAATCTTCAGGTGCCTGCATTGTATCTTAACATCTTAACCATAGATTGTAATGGAATCCTAGGTTATAATACCTTATACATAGATTTTGTTATGGTCATTTAAGGGTTTATTTGTTGTTTTTAAAATTATATTTAATTATAAATAAAGATATTTATAATTAATAATGTATAAATATATATATTTATAGTTTGTCATTTTAGTTGAAGCAGATTAAATGCTAAATATAACATTTAAAAAAATCTTCACCTCAGTTCAGTCACCCATTGATTAATGGCATGGAAAATATTGTGTGTATGAAACACAGCAGAATTTCTGTCATACACTCTGCTACTCAGCCTCCTTTTAGGTTACTTTAACAACTTTCTTGGTGAAAAATTAATATTAGCCAAAACAGAACCCAAAAGGTGAATGTATAGCAAAAGAAATACAGTTAACTCTTGAACAACATGGGTTTGAACTCTGTGGGTCCACTTATATGTGGATTTTTTATGGTCCAATGCTATATATATATATTTATATATATATATATATATATATATATTCCCATCCTTATGATTTTCTTAATATTTCCTTTTCTGTAGCTTACTTTCTTATAATTCAGGACATGATACACCTAACATACAAAATATGTATTAATCGCCTGTTTATGTTATTAGTGAGGCTTCTAGTCAACAATAGGCTATTAGTGGTGAAGTTTTGGGGGAGTCAAAAGTTTTATACTTGGATTTTGGACTGCAGATGGTGAGGGAGGTCAGTGCTCCCCAACACCTGTGTTGTTTCAGGGGGCAACTCTAATATTTTTAGGCTTATCCATTATATTCTTTCAAGGACGGTATTAGATACTTGACAATAGAGCTAGCACCAAAAACAGGAACACATATGATGAGTGCTATTGAGTATTTGTAGTTTATTTTTATACAATTATTTTTAATTGAACAATGTAAACACGTTTTACCCTCAGGATACCAAAAGGGTCTGATGTATCTAATGTTCTACTTTTTCAAAACAATCTAGAATTCCAAATGCTTTCCTAATTTTATATTTTACTAAGTAGCCAGTTATTTCTCATCAGTGTATGTATATCAGTTGTAAACCTGAGGCAGTTTTGTTCCTCAGGGGACATTTAACAATGTCTGGAGACATTTCTGATTGACACAACTGGGGGGCCATTCATGGCATAGAGTGTGTAGAAGCCAGGGATACTAAGCATTGTATAATACACGGAACAGAGTTATCTGGCCCAAAATGTTAATAATGCCTTAATTTAGAAAGCCTGATGTATATACCTTCATTCTTTAAATATAGGGGAATAAAGCATCACCTTTAAATTTAGTACCCATATTTATACTGCCATGACAATAATTTAGATAATGACTTATGAAAAAGATTTGAGGTAGCTTCACATGATAGGAGGGAGTTGTTCCTCAAAGATTATTCAGTTACAGTAAGTTACAGTTTATCTCTGCATTTCATATGTTACAGAAATGGCTTTACTTTTTGTGATTGGGTTCATGTAATTCTTCGTGTTTTTTTTTTTAAGCACTTAAATATAAATCCAGTCTCATGAAGGAGAAAACCATTCTTTTATTTGTTGGTGGACTAGTGCTCACTATAGCTGTCATTGTTGGAGCCATTCTTTTTGTCCCAGGTAAGATACACAGTTATATGAGTGAGGCAGGATTGATGGAAATGAGGACCCGGGGGCAGTGGGGTGGGGGGAGCTCATAGGGCTGTTGTAACACATTACCAAAAAGTGGGTGTCTTAAAAGTGTAGAAATTTTCTCACAGTTCTGGAGCCATAAAGCTGAACTAAAGATGTCCTCAACACCATAATCCTTCCTGAGGCTCTTGGGGAGAAACCATTCTTTGCCTCTTCTAGCTTCTGATGTTTGCTGGCACTCTGTAGCTCCTTGGCTTATGGCACCATAATTTCCATTGCTGCCGCAGTAGTGTCTTTGTCAAATCTCTCTCTGCCTGTCTTACAGAGACACTTGTCATTACATTTAGGGCCCACCTGGATAATCCAGGATAAACTCCTCCTTTCAGGATCCTTAACTGAATCATCTTTTGCTATATAATGTAATATTCTTTTGCCATAGAAGTTAATATTCACAGGCTCCAGGGATTTGGAGGTGGATGTATCTTTAGGGCCATCATTCACCCCACTGGAGAGGCAGACTTCATTTGCCAAGACCTGGAAGTGGGGATGGGTGTAGGAAACAATTCTATCTGAAACCACTTGTTTTTGGAAGATGGGAGTGGAAGGGGGAAGAAAGGGAGTGCAGCACATGGAAAGATGGCAGATACGAGCTGGGACCCACAGTGCAGACTGGAGAGATCTGTCATTGCTTTGGAGCTAGATACAGTACAGTGTACTGTTTAGGAACATAAATTTGGCAGCTCTGTTTGCCTCTGGAGTTAGGACACCGGGAGGACGAGAAAAGTTGAGAAGATAACTTGAAAGAACAACTGTATTGACTTTGGGACAGATTGAACACAGCAAGTAAAGGGAATAGTAAGAGGGACTCCCAAGTTTCTCACTGGAATTCTGTGGGTAGTTGAGGCAAAGCCAAGTCAAGGTTTCCACATGTTGAGACTTAGATGTTTACATTTAGTAGATGTTTTAAGTTTGGTCTTAATAAAAAAATACTTGTGGGGTGCCTGGGTGGCTTAGTCGGTTGAGCGTCTGATTTCAGCTCAGGTCATGATCTCACGTTTTGTGAGTTCAAGCCCCACGTTGGGCTCTGTGCTGACAGCTCAGAGCCTGGAGCCTGCTTTGGATTCTGTGTCTCTCTCTCTCTCTGCCCCTCCTCTGCTCATGCTCTGTCTCTCTCTATCTCAAAAATAAATAAAACATTAAAAAATAAAATTAAAAAATAGTTGTTTTGTGTGAAGTTTCGGGAGAAATATATTTTTGAACCTTTTGCAGTTTGTAAGAGTAGTATTGAGATTAATACACTTAGTAACTTTGAGTACTTTAACTTCCTGTAAAGTAGGAAGTACACAGGATAATATTTTTAATGTTATTTTTATTAACAGGTGAATATTCAACAAAGAATTCTTGTGGACTTGGTTTAATTGTGGTTCCTACAGTGATTTTAATATTACTTCAGTACTGTGTGTTTATGATAGGTAAGTATATGTTATAGCATGATTTTGTCTACCTTTTTCTTTTTGAAAACATTTTTGGTTAAAATATTTCTTGTATGATTTTCTTTTTTTCTTTCTTTCACAACTTAATAAAAGTCGGCTTATGTTCTTAGTAACACTTCCCCTGTGTGGATTAATTTTAAGGTTAGCTTAGGTTTTCAGGGCATTCTATTATTTAATAAAAAGTAATTTTCATATATATTTGATGCTAGCCAGTGGATTTTTAAAATTATGTTATATAATTTCTTAATGATTATCTTCATATTTTTATTTCAGCTTTTTCAAGTTATAAGTAGACATTAAACATGCCCTTTCTCTTCTTTTGCCAAGCCTGTCTTAAAAAATAGTTCTACAAATTAGGGTTATCAATTATAAATAGAAATATCTTTTTTAGTTATTGGCAAATCTCAACATTGTAGTTTTAAAAGATGATGCAAGTATCCAAATTGTAATTGGTATAATCTTCACTGCATTTTTGGAGTCAATCACTAACATATTTTTGTTATTATTACAGTCTGTTTTTTCCTATTTGCACATTTAACTCGGTCTTTGAGCTTATCTCTGGCTTGGTGTACATTGGAAAGTTATTAATTTGTTATAAAATTACGGATCTAGGCACACGAGACAGAGGTTATGATGTTTACAGCAGCATGTTTTGCATAATGGTTCTCTTTGCTAGAGTAATTTTATGTGCATGTGGTGAAGTCACGCATAATAGCCATTCATACTGTAAAATGCACAAATGTGGTAAAAGCAGCATTGTTCTAAGGTTTGGGGTAAAAAGCACCAGTCCAGCTCAGCTCACTGTGAAAATAAAAGACTGCTGAACGTGTGACTCTGGAACAGACTACTTGTGTGAAAAGGCAAAGTTTAAATCGTTGGGAAAGAATCAAGCATCTCATAAGGAAATCCAGAGTCAGTCTATGGTCACTGGATATTATTTTTGATTGCACAAAATACAAGTCGGTATGATTGCTTCTTAAATGCTCTCAACCCACTTTTTCTTTCTTCAGGTGTTTGGATGTCTTCTTTCACCATCGCCATATTGATCCTTCAGGTACTGGGCTATGTGCTCTCTGTGGTTGGACTAAGCCTCTGTGTCTCAGGTAAGGGTTACGTTCTTTTCTCATCCCAGTTTTTCTTACTACAGATTTCTCTTGGACAGAGCTCTTCTTCCTCCTCTCCTTCTTCTTCTTTATCCATTCATCCATTCCCCTATTGAAGGACATCCTGCTGCTTTCAGTTTTTGATGATTAAGAATAAAGCTACTATAAACATCCATGTGCGTGTTTTTGTGTGGACATAAGTTTTCAACTCCATTTAAGTAAATACCAAGGAGTGTGATTGCTGGGTTGTTATGTTAAGAACATATTTAGCTTGTAACGAATTGCCAACCTATCTTACAAAGTGGCTGTGCCATTTTGCATTCCCACCAGCAATGAATGAGAGTTCCTGTTGCTCCACATCCTTGCCAGCATTTGGTGTTGTGGGCTTTGTGAGCTTTCTTTTTTTAACTTTCTTTTTTTCCCCACTGAGAATAGTGCTTTCCATATTGCCATGAGAATATTGGCTGTATATGGCTTGTGGCTGATTATTCTAGCAGCCAAACTGCTGTGCCTATATTTGTGGGAGAATTTTTTAAATAACCAGCCTCTAATTGGTTGGAACTTAAGGCTTTACACACTATTTTCTATTAGTCTTGATGTGATAAGGCACATGTTATGCAAACAAAATCTTTTGTCTTTTAATAATTTGGAGGCATTTCACTGAGTTAATAATGATGAATATATGTAGGTAGTTTTTGTTTCTTAATAATTAGAAAAAGAATTACTCTCCTTAAAACTTGATTTATTGTTGTTTGTTTTTTTAAAAAGATAACTTATTTCATGTAGATTTTTAATGTAAAATCTCACTTGTTTTTACAGAGTGCACCCCAGTGAATGGCCCTCTTCTGATTTCAGGTTTGGGTATTATAGCTCTAGCAGAATTACTTGGATTAGTTTATATGAAACTTGTTGGTAAGTCAATCTTATTTTTTGTTAGCCTGTGCCGAGAATTTCAGTTATATAATTGAAATATAACGAATGTAATGCTTTGATTGGCTCTTATGGTTTGACTAAAGAAATTTATCAGTTTTCCCAAAAACGAGAATATATCATGAATGCAGCTGTATTTCTTAAATAATAAAATTGGAATGATTTGGGGGTAATGAAAGAGGGTAGAAGTAATATGAATTAATGAAAATTTTAGATTATAAACTATTTTTTTAAAAATGGCTTTATGTTTTAGAATGTATAAACTATACTAGCTAAAAGGAGAGAATGTTGAGGATTTGTTTTATATTTTTTTATTTTTTATTTTTATTTTTATTTTTTTTTAACGTTTACCCACTTTTTTAGAGACAAGAGACAGAGTGTGAGCAGGACAGGGGCAGAGGGAGGGGGAGACACAGAATCTGAAACAGGCTCCAGGCTCTAAGCTGTCAGCACAGAGCCTGAAGTGGGGCAAAGATTCATTTTAATAGAAAAAGATTTTTAATTGTCCCATTGTTTCTATGAGAGACCTAGTTGTTACTTGCTCTTCTTGCAGATTGTTTATAGACCTTGGCTCCCCTAAGTAGACAGTTTGAAATTCAAAATCTGTCACTTTTGTTAAAAGAACAGTGTCTTTTGACTTTACTTGACTTTAAAATATTTTTACTTAAGAGACTCTTAAATATAGGGAACAAACTGAAGGTTGCTGGAGGGAAGGGGAATAGGGGAGATGAGCTAAATGGGTGATGGGTACCAAGAAGGGCCCTGTTGGGATGAGCACTGGGTGTTATATGTAAGTGATGAATCATTAAATTCTATGCCTGAAACCATTAACACACTATATGTCAACTAACTTGGATTTCAATAAAATTAAAAATACAATACAATAAAAATAAAACCTCCCAAAACAACAACAACAGCAACGAAACGAATATAATAAAAACATGGAGCTTTAAAATTTAGGCTTTTGCTACCTTTTAATTAATTAATTAATTAATTAATTAATTTAATTTTTAAAATCCAGTATAATTAACATACAGTGTTATGCTAGTTTCAGGTACACAATATTAATGACCCGATAGTTCTATACATTATTCAGTGCTCATGATGAGGAGTGTGCTTTTTACTTCCCTTTGCCTATTTCCCCCATCCTCCACCCACCTCCCCTCTGGTAACCACCAGTTCTGTATAATTAAGAATCTTATTTTTGTTGTCTCTTTTTTCCTTTGTTTTTGTTTCTTAAATTCCACATATCAGTGAAATCATATGGTGTTTGTCTTTCTCTCACTGACTTATTTCACTTAGCATTATACACTCTGGATCCTTCCATGTTGTTTTTACTACCTTTAAAATAAATGGTTAGTAAGTTGGAATTAGCTAATTTTTTTGAATTACATATTTAATCTGCCAATTTTCAAATAACAGATGTCTATATAAATTCTTATTTTTTATACATAGAGGCAGATGCTTTTAGGTAGTATGTTGTCTGATTTAAGCTAAAAATGTTCCCTACGATTGGTTTACATTAGTATCCCTTTAAAAAAGTTGTTTTTTTTATTTAAGCAGTAAACCAGACTCTTAAAAATTTGTCAAAATAATCAAAAGTTGCCAAATAATAGAGTAAAAAAAAAATCAGTGTTCTGCTTTAGGTGAACTTTACTGTGTTTCAAAAATTATATGAACCTTGAATTGTTAGTCAAATAATTTTCCATATGGCTTACATAATATTGTCAAAGAAACTTTACCTTTGTTTCTTAACCTCAGCTTTTGCTGACTGATCATTGAGTTCAGTTTTGTTACATATTCTTTTGTCCCTATCTAGTTAATGCTTGTTAGATAAACAAAATACTTAACTAAAATCTCCCTATCTTTGGTTTATGTGTTCTCATAAATCAGAGTTATTTCCTCAACAAAATTTTCTTAGTTCATGACTCACAGGTCCATAAAATACAATGAAGACCTCTCAGCCCAATGGTAGTAGCTATCATGAGCATCACATTATGAATGTTGATACATATTCTATTTTTGTTGAATATTCCAGTCCCCATTTGTGTGGTTCTTGAAGTTTATACTGCTAGTTACATTGCTCTGTGTGAATGTTTGAGAATACAATGTTCTCCTCAATATTCCTACAACATGATGTAGTATTAGGTGTCTTTGATGGCTCTTTGTTCTGTTTATTCCTCATTGTCTGGATCATCCTCCCTTTTTTTTAAATGTTTGCTTATTAGTTTTGAGAGAGAGCACACACGCGCGTGGGGGAGGGACAAAGAGAGAGTGGGACACAGAATCTGAAGCAGGCTTCAGGCTCTGAGCTGTCAGCACAGAGCGGGACATGGGGCTTGAACTCAAGGACTGTGAGATCATGACCTCATCTGAAGTCAGACACTTAACCGACTGAGCCACCAGGCACCCCGGATCATCCTCCCTTTTATTGCCTTGCTCCCCATGCCTTCCATGTCTAACAAAGAATGATGTTCAGTAGAATTGCCAACAGGTCTGGAATGCCGACTCAGGTGGAAATAGGCATTGTCTAGCTACCACCTCCTGGGTCCTGTCTCTCCCTTCTCCATAGCTTATCTCCCAAAGAAGCTTGGGAAACCAGTGTAGTAACACACATACTGTTCTCATGTGAAAAATCGAAGTGAAAGTAAAATCCTAAAAGAGTTCCCCCAATTTTTTCTTTATCATAGTTTAGCATATAGATATTTATATGTTAAGAATTTAGTCCAATTTTATTGACATTTTGAGAATATTCTAAATTAACTTTCCAAATCAACTTGTCTAATGCCAGAATTCAGAGGCACACCTTCGGTCAGTTGAAGGGCAAGAAGAGAAAAGGTACAGGAAAGTTGCTCTTTAGATAATGTGGTAGAATAGGAAAATTAGTGTGTTTTTCTTATATAACCTGAGTGTGTAAATATCAGTATATGTAACATTAAGGTTGCAAATTTTAGCATTTTTATCAGGAGGCAAGTAATTGTGTTTCCAAAATAAATTTTACTCATTGTGCTCTGTTTTGGAAAAGCTTAATGAATGTGTCTTGACTTAAATGCAATAAAATTCTCAGATTTTGTTGTTGTTAAAATCCAAGCTATCTTTTTTAAGAGTAAGTTAATGGCCCTATGAGAATTTTAACTTTGTTATTTTTATTATTTCCAAGTTTAAATTTGTAGCCTTAATTGTTACTTTAGAAGTAAGATTTTAACTTTCACTTTTTATGGTCTTTTTAAACTGTTGGATTTTTTTTTTATTACTGGAAGTATTTAAGTTTTACAAAATGAAATTGGGGTTGGAAATAATAATGTGAATCACATAGAAAATTAAATACTGCTAACTAAACTCACTAGAATTAGGCTTGTTGATTATATGGGGCATTTATATCCATTATTTATAAGAGTCCATACTTGTTCATTTTGTTTTCCTTTTTTTAAGCCATTACCAGTTCAGTATAAAGACATATAATTATGTTTTGTTATAAATCAACCTACTAGTAATCAAAAACCAGATTTATCACAACATATCACTTGTTTTAGAATGACATGGAGTGAATATATATAAGTGATATTTTATAGTTCACTGTTAGGATGTTAGGAAGAGGTAGGTCTGCTATCAGTAGGAAAAATATTTCTGAAAATTCAAAACGTAGAAATATATTTGTGTCATGTCATCAGATGTTTCAGGGAGAGAAGAACAAATCAGGAAGAAACCTTGCAAGGGGGCTCATATGGAATCCTTAAAGCTTGTGGCTTAAAAATAAATAAATATATGTATTTAAACTACATATATATGTGACTACATACACACACACACATATACACATATGTATGTATGTGTGTAGTGCCTTAGGCATGGTAAGAACAGATAAACCACAGCCATTTTGTCACCTCGGTCATATGTGTGTGGGAGAGAATTAACTCAAGTGAAAACTCAAATTAGCTTTTGCACTTCTGGGTTTTATACTACTACTAGGGAGAGCACAGCTGACTGGTATCCCAGCTCTTATTTTCCAGAATGGTCTAGCCAAAATGTGATGTTCCCTGGACCTGAGAATTGGAACTCAGAAACTATTCTTTACACATTATTAGGATAGAAAAGGAGTTACTTGGAAGTTCTTAATGTTAATCCTGATAAATAAATTTATGATTTCAAAAATATAGCTCTAAAATCTTGCCTCTGATCCTTCACGCTACCAGTCAGAAATTTGCACAGCTGTTCAGTTTTCTTTTCTTGGATAGAACATAGAGTCATGGTTTAGTTGAAGTGATTTGTATATATATGTAACTACTGTGATGATCCCTAATGAAGTTCTATAATTCTGCTTGGCTTCTTTTGAGAGGCTGCTAAATGTGATTCACCCATATTCCCAACCCATTTCACTCCATACTACTTTAGAAAGTGGTTTCCTTGTTTGGCTGCAAGGACCACACCGCTGCCCCCGTGCCTCCTGTAAGGGAGATTTACTTTAAAGCCACACGTGACACTAGCAGAGATGGGGAATCTCTTGAGAACTGAGATATAACCAGACCTCACAGGGGCTGAGACAGTAAGCCATTTAGGAATTAGAAAGTTCTGATACATCTCTACAAACTGAATCATCGTGTTGCCCTCTGAGTAACAAGAGTTAGTCAGTGCCCATCTGCAGATTATACTGTGAGTTCCTTTCTGGTTCTTTCCCTAAGAGCTCATCCTCTCCTTTATGGCCTCATCTTATATTTTGTTCTTGTCTTCTCCTTGGTAGTTTCTCTTATGTTTGTCTCTAATCTTTGAGCTTCTCTCCCAGCTTGCTTTCTGTCTCCTTGTCACCTTCCTTTCCATCACCAACTTTCTGGTCTATTTCTCTTTCTCCTCTTCAGGTCTCAGTGGGAGAGAAAAACTTTTCAGGCTAGTTAGTCACCATGGTCTCTGTTTGAGAGAGCCTGTTGGCTTCTGGCTGGTTTCTACATTGGCTGTCCTTGCGTGGGGTCTCACTCCCATTGCCCATCAGCTTTGGAAGCTTGGTAGGGGTGAATGTGGAGGAGGAATGGTAGTAAGTAAAGAGCACAGAACACTAGAGCGGTTCTGGGGCCCTGCATCGGTAGCTCACAAGCAAATTCAGCCTTCCATCCAATCCACAGGATAATGTAATTGACTATCCCATAGCATTACCCTCCCACCAGCCTGTTCACAGGATGTTGCTGGTTCATGCTTTCATACATATAGGACTCTGATTTAGGACTGGCTTCCGCTGCGCTGGGTCCTTCTCACTTGGCTTTTGTAACGAAGTTCTCTCTTTCTCCCTATGCAACTGAAGTAAATGTTTTTCCCCTCTCTCTTTCTCCATGCCCTGTATTCCTTCATTAACCAGTCCACTCAGAAACAGTGCAGAGGGTAACTTGGAAAACTGAGAAAGAGTACATGGAGAAGAGGTTGATTGTGGCTAAAACTAACTGTTGGGAGAATTCATTGAACTCCGAGGGATCTGAATATTTTTTTTCAGTTTGTTAGCTATTTGGAGCATTGAAAACTGGAAAGATGGAAGCAGAAGAGAAGACTGGGTCACAAGGAATGAGAACAGTGAGCTAATAAGGGCAGGCAGTGGAGTAGAGGTGAAGATTGGTCATTGCCACCTTCTGTCCACATTCTGGCTGGGTTGAGTGGGGAGGGGTATAGAGTCCACAGTGGGGATGAATAGATGATAGACAGCATTTTTCACCAAGAAGTTTAACAAATGGCTGATTTAGGAGAAGTATAGCCTGTACAAATGAGAGAATGTATTGGTTTATTATTTGATGTAGGTGGGTCATTTGATCATTATATTCTATCAATGCATAAAATCATTTGAAATTAACCATTAATAGTCATTGAGATTAAACATTATATTGCCTTAACGTATTAAATTTATTTTCTCAATTTTTAATTATATCAGCTTCCAATCAGAAGACTATACAACCTCCTAGGGTAAGTTAAACTTTCTTAAATGAATTTGGAATGATCAGTTGATGGTTTTGACTGAGAAATGATAATTGAGATAGATACTAAAGCCTTTTGCTCTCTGTTCAGTGTATACCATCAGATTAAGAGAACACTGAAGTAATTTCATGACTTTTGCATGAGTAGATCCAACTTACTTTAAAATATATCTGGTCATTTTAGTTGCAGTAGGACAGAATCAGTGATTCCTTAACATTGTGCTAATAATTTCTCAAGTGACTTCTCACTTTCTCAGAACTGGAAAGTTTCTGTGTAAGAATAATGGTTATTATCTCTGCTGAAGGAAGCTGATTCCAGTATATTGCCTCACCTATTGGCTCCATTTGATGTAGGTATACAAAATGTTACTTCAGGCTTTTAAAATGAGAGCGAGAGATTTGTATGAAATTGATTTCATTAAAAATAATAATCTATGCAATAAATGTACATATTGCTGAAATATATCTGTTCTGAATTATGATTCGTTTCCCTTCTTCCCTCATTTTAGAAGCATTTTTCTTCCTCCAAACTGTACTATAGTTTTTACTCTATCTTGGATACCTTAAAAACTATCTAAGAAAATTCCAAGAAAAGGAACAAATTAGGAAATAAACCAGATAAATGAGCAGGTGAAAAAACCCGTGTAGAGAATTATCATGTGACAGGCCCAAGAACTATTTTATGGAAAGAAGACCTGGAGAGGACTATACTGTACTCACCTTCCTAGAAGGAATAATAGTAGCTCTATCTGAAATGCCAAAATTGAGACTCTTGTCTGTGGCAGGAAGTGGAGATTACATATACTCCTGAGTCTGACAAGCTTCCACAGACATGTCTGATAGGCAAGGAGGGCCTGAGGGTGCATCTTTCCACGGGTGTTTATTCTGAAAAGATTGGGGCTGTAGCTACATTGGTCACCAACAGCCAGCAGTGTTTAAAGTGCCTCTGTTAGAGATAATCCAACCATTGGACCCTTAAATCTTAACACATTTTCTTTCCTTGTTACTGAGTTCAACTTGCATGATTTAAAAATGATTGTGTTTTTGTCTCCCCCCTTGTTTAACTGTATTATCTATTATTGTGTTGCTATTTATGTTTGCACTTTTTTTGAGAAGTTTGAATTTCTTGAACTGAAAGAGGCAGAGTGGGTGGGAAATTCTGCATAGAAAAATATTAAAAGACTAATAGTTGTTATTAAACTATCAGGTAAACTTGGCAATCTTTGTTTCCTTAACTTTTATTGCCTTACTTTGTTTTTAGCCTATAGGATTCACTCTTTACTATAGAGTTTAAATGTTAGCATATATAAATTTTAGTATAAAAGGACATGAAATAAATTCTATTTTTACGTAAATATATTTTAAATATTTTCCAGAAAGCTGTAGAGGAACCCCTTAATGGTATGTGGTTATTACAAACTTGTATATTCTTCTTGATCCATTACCAGATGATAATTTGAGCTGGCCCCAAAGCAATTAGAATGCTCCATCTATGTCTGGGGAAAAAAATCCCATTTTTTTCTTGCCTGACCTCTCTTTTCTTGATTATAATAATTAATATAATAATTAAAATAATAATTAAGAGTATTACTATTGTAATGTTCTTACCTCTAAGAAAAACGCACTCCTCAGTATCTCTCCAGTCCTTGCTTGCACTGGCCAAGCAATACTTAGGCAAGAAGACCATTGCCTTATATTAGCCGATAGAAAAGAATCTCAATTAATTTCAGTTTCTGATTTACAAATTCAGATACAGACTGTCATGTCGTGAGACCCAAGCATCTCACTTTCTTTCTCCCTAAACCTAGATCTATGTTCCCAACTGACTTTGTTTCCTTTGAGAGTCTGGATATGAGCCACAGACATGCTTTTGTAATAAAGTAATAGACTTAAAATTAATTTGTCTTCATAGCTGTGGAATAGTTAGCATGATATTACTGCATATTTATTTAGAAATGATTTCTAATTGTTGAACCTTACTAACTGCTTGGCTTGTTACTAATTCTTAGCATTTAAAGAATCAAAAGGAATGATGAATGATGGTAAGTGTAAAATGCACCTGCAATTATAGATTGATTAAAATAGGAACATTGAAAAGAAATAAAAGGGCTTCTTTAAAGTATGCTTTTTTTGTATATAAAAGGGACACTGTCAAATCATAAAGGTCTACATTTTTTGATTTATAAAACTTAAAGCTACTCTTAAAAGTTGCAAAACCAGTGATATAAAAGCTGTAGGGTGTCACGAATCAGACTTTCCAGTCTTACTGCTTGTAGCAAAGAGAAATTACTGCTTTTTTAAAAACATTTTTCAGCTACAATGTCTGGTGCCTGTAACTTTTAAAAATGATTTTTAGAAGACACATAGATAATCTGGCACAAATCTTTATCATCTTGACAGGGTTTCTTTTGTGCTTGTGTTGGTGATTTGTTGCATTTAATTCATGGGGACTTAATATCTCTGCTTTTCCAACTAGGGACTCAGTTGTAACCATTTGAAAAAGGATTTAAAAAGAAATGTTTAGTCACTCAGCTTTTGCTTCTTGTTTTGGAACTCTGGGCTAATCACTTCTATTTTGTATTATTTCAAAGACATTTGCTAGTTTTTAAAGATAAGTAAGTCGGACATATTGAGTGCTATGAGTATTCATTTTGATTTTGCTTAAAGATGCTGTGATACTTCAATTCTGTTAATATTTTAATAACTGTATGTTTTTATCTTATCCAACATTTCTTCATACCTTTGATATTTAGTCATTCCTTGATCATGTAAATAGTGTGCTATTTTACTGCTTTAACCTCCTCACCTCTGTGGCAAAGTGCAGCATTTAACACAAGAGGCTATATTCCCATGAGTGCAATTAATTTTTGCATAAGATTAAAAACACACCAATTGTGTACTGGTGGACAAAGTTTAAAACAATGGTTAGGCTGTGTTCAACAAGGAATCACAGAACGATTCCACTTTTGTAGGTTTGTGTTGTAGGCACAGCCTTCACTACAAAAATGTCTGTTTTATTTACCAACCACCACCTTCCTAATAAAAAAAAATTTTGCAGTTGGTAGGAATAAACTAAGTGACATTCAAAAAAAGAACTAGTACCTGGAATTGTGGCATAGTTCGTCCATGTTTACATTCTCTTGTTTTGTTTTGTTTTTATTTCTTTGCTCTTTTTCTTCTGCCATGTGATTCTTCTGTAGTTGTATAAAGAAATGAAACTCCTTTTCTCTGTTTTCAGAAAACTAGTATAAGAACCTCAAGTGCATTTTCCTTTATTAATTTCATGTGACTTTTTTTGGAACCACCATGTCAGTAGATACAGCAGTTTTTGTGTGTTCATAGCATACAAAGTCTATGATGATCTTTGAAATTCCCTTAATTTTGCTAATATTTAGCTGTTCAGAATTTGTTCTTGTTTTTTTCTTTTTTTTAACCTTTTTTTAAATCTTTCTGGTGGGCTCCAGGCCCTCACAGTGTGTCTGCCTCGTCAGTTTCAGACTTTCTTTTTTTTTTTTTATTTTTTTTTTTAACGTTTATTTATTTTTGGGACAGAGAGAGACAGAGCATGAACGGGGGAGGGGCAGAGAGAGAGGGAGACACAGAATCGGAAACAGGCTCCAGGCTCTGAGCCATCAGCCCAGAGCCTGACGCGGGGCTCGAACTCACAGACCGCGAGATCGTGACCTGGCTGAAGTCGGACGCTTAACCGACTGCGCCACCCAGGCGCCCCCAGACTGTCTTTCTAAGGACCACAATCCCGTTTTCTCTTTCACTTGCACCTACTCACATGTTTATTTCACTTACATCAAATGAATGATGTAGGCTAAAGTGAATGTGATAGAATATTATTCTGTGGTCAATATCTTTTGCATTGAAAAACCAACATCTCTTGGCTTCTCAGCCAACCCAGCCAACTGAGATTATCAGACTTTGTTGATTTTTATTTTCATGTGGCATTGGCCTTTTACTTACTACAACTAAAAAGACTAATGATTTACCCGGTTTACATCTGTGACCTTTGTAAATCTAAGATTAAACACTTTTTCTTTATTTTTAGATGCTGTATATCTGAAACTTTTAATTTTTAAAAATTCATCAACTTGTTAATGCATAGAAAATGGACAGGAATAATGATTATATGTTCATTTTTCAATTTTCCAGAGTAACTGAAGTGAAGTGATGGACTCTGATTTGGAAAGTAGTAAGATATGAAAGGAATACAATTGTGTTTAAGCACCATGGCCTTGATTCACTGTTCAGGAGAAGAAAACAAGAAAAATTACTGGTTCTCATCTGTGGGAGAAAGTAAATCTTTGACCCTTAAATGATTGTTACAGTTAAGTTTTTATTCAAAGCATTTGTAATTTAGTTAATAAAAGAATTATTATCTGTGTTGTGTGCCCAATTGAGATCCAGTTTTTTGTTGTTATTTTTATTCAGTAAAGGGCAAGGGTAGAGTGGCTAATTTCCAAGAATGATGCCTTTCAGATCTTAGGGCCTCTTGACTGTAGTTTACCAGTTTGAATTGGTTCGAGGTTGAGAATCACGTGACGCTAACCTGTTGGTTTCCCAGAGAGATCTGTGAAGAACAGTGGCTTCCACAGAACCTTAGCACACTCGGGTTCACAGCCACTTTGGCAGTATGGCTGGTGTTAGCCGAGTAAGGTTTCTGGAACGTCTGGGTCAAAGGAATAGCAAATTTAAGTACAGATAGGAGTTTGGTTGGGAACATCTTGAATGCCGCCTACATC
Source organism: Herpailurus yagouaroundi (assembly GCF_014898765.1). Classification (NCBI taxonomy): domain Eukaryota; kingdom Metazoa; phylum Chordata; class Mammalia; order Carnivora; family Felidae; genus Herpailurus; species Herpailurus yagouaroundi. The sequence goes on along the minus strand of NW_024412403.1, from coordinate 55,693,614 downwards.
TCCGGCAGGAGACCATGGTCTTCATTCTTGGGGGTTGCCATTCACACATTCTTCCTTCAGCATACCGTGTGATGAATCCTTTTCAGAGTTAGGGTAATTTTATTGATGAATGTGTTTATCTCTTATTCACACAACCCTTTAAACCCTGTCTTGTCCTCCTGTTATTTGCTTCTGCTGTACAAGATGTAGCACCTTTTCTCCTCTTTGAACATGGTCCCGTGACACGTGACATGGTAGCATCATTGCAGAAAGGAGCCAGACTTATTTTCAGAGAACTATGTTCACACTTTTCAGCAAAAGTAGCGATGGTTGTAACATATGTATTTCCTTCCTCGGATTTGAAGGCACAATCTACAATGTTTCTTCACTTCTTTTCTGATCTGGGGCATGAAAAACCAAGATTGAGATTTGAACTGTGAGTCTCCTGCATGGCAATATAACGTGTCACCGTCAGGCCAACAAGCCAGCCCTCGGAAGGGTGGTTTTGTTACTGTTGTGTCTGTGTTGCATGATAAACACTCATCATCTCCCTCCTGTAGTCCTGCCTCCGTAAGCCCCTTACCCTAAGATTGGAAAGTAAAACAAAACCCCCACGTTTCCTACCCCCATTAGAAGAAAACTAACATTCTGACCGTTGTGATCACCTGGAGTACTCTTAGATTATTAGCACTCGGTTCCCTCTGTGTGTGTGTGTGTGTGTGTGTGTGTGTGTGTGTGCGCACATGTATAAGGTAGGCACGTGCATCTTCTGTGTGGACAACAGTGGGTACCCACAGGAGAGCAAATGTTAATTTCATGCTCTTAGTAAAAACATTTAAAAAGATCTTTATTGGGTGGAATTATATTTGATGCGAATATTTGATCATTTAAAACTTCAAAAACTTCTAGGTAATTTGCCAAGCTTTTTGACTGCTCACAATACCTTCTAAAAATACTAGTAATTCTTCCTGTCTGTCTAATAAGACATTCATATCTGCAGTTACATTACTAATAGTTATTTCTTAGTCCACTAACTGTTCCCATGTGCCTCTTTTATGCCAAATTAATTTTCATATTTCATGTTGGGACCAAATGGTTTTGCCCATGGCAGACCTCAATTTTATGACCTGCTGATGCTTCTCAGAAAACCGAACAAACGATGAGGACAGCTCTTCTTGAAAAAATTTTTTTTTGTTTTTCTTTCCTAAGTGTGTTGCTGTCCAAAATATTATCATATGTAGAGGGAGCTGTGTTCCTTTATATAAATCTGATGGCTCTTGCTGCCCTTTTTCCCTCTGAAAATATTTATATTTTACTATATTGTTTGTTACTTTAGAAATCAGTTTTGATGAAGGGAGGAGAAAAGCAGATGAACTTGAAAACGATCCAGATACCTATTCTCTATTAAGAAAAAGAAAGGCATGAAAACCTTTATAGTAAACTTTTTTATAAACTAAGGTTGTACCTTTTAATATGCAATAAACTCTCATTTCTTTGGGGTTCAGTCTTGGGACCCACCCATCCTTTGTGTTCTCTTTAATGCTGCCTGTCTTTTGAGGCACTCACTGCCCTAGACAACGCACAGAGGAAGCAGGAGAGATGCCAGGTGACATCAACTCTCGGTCTTACTAGTTGTCAGCTTCTCTGGAAAAGGGACCACATCAGCGGGAGCCCTCTTGCTTGGCCATCATTGGGCCAGGTCATTCTCTTTAAATCAGACGTGTAGTGGGCTCCCGATTTTTTTTGTTCTACCAAATTAGAATTAACATTAGTTTTGAGCATCACGTATCTGTTCCTCCCCCACACAACGTGCTTTTAACTCAGTGATCCCAATTTTTGCCACCGACTCTTCCACTCGATTTTATTTATTGTACATTCTCTGACACCCCTTGTCGTTTTTGCAACAACCTTTCCAATGTTTTTGGCCAAATCTGATTTTTCCGTCTCCTTCAAAACATTCTCCTCAAGCCCTGCCTCCCCTACTGGCTCTCCTCTGTAGTCCACCCCCCTCTTTCATCTAACACCTTGCTTAATACTTCACGTGTGTCTGCTGAGGTCTAGTGGGTTTTTTTGTCTTGCTTCTCACTTGATGTTGAAATTCTGTTATGGCAAGAGCTTTTTTTTTTTTTCCTTTCTCTTCCTGCAGTGTTTTGCATACATTAGATGTTCAGTACATAGGTTCGATGATTGAGAGTTGGCTGTGTGTAGATGCCCTACTATTTTCAGTAGAGTGATTTAGATAGTTTTCTTTTCCAACAAATTTCACATGCTCCGAAAACCTTAAAAGGTGATAAGGTGATGATTTTTCACCTGGAAACTCCAGGTTCATTTTGTTTAAATTTCTGAGAATGTCAAGATGAAAATAATGGGGCTATCCCAAATTTGAGAGTATTGGTTATTCTGGGATGCTACAGTCAATTTAGTAAATGACCAAATTGTGATTTGAATGAATAAAGCTCAAAAAGTGATGTGTTCAACTCCTCCATCTCATTAAGCTCTGTATCACCTTCTAGAAGTTTTTTTGTCCTAAAGGGGGTATTCAAAAACAGACCTGTGGGATGTGTATGGAAATGCATACTTCTTTATTTACCTGCCATTGGAAACTGGAGAAATGATTGTTGGGCAACCCTTTATGTTTTTATTATGTTTTATTTGATGGAGAGTTTGTTTAGAAACTTTAGTTTTACATGTGTCATATTTTCAAAATCACTAACTGCCATCACCCAGTGGGGTCCTTTGTTAAGTCATTTTCTGTGGCTAGTAGGGATAATAATCCAGGTAACTTTTAGGAGATAAGCAGTGAGCAGGAAGTTTTCCTGCCTTTGGCTTTTGACAGCTCTTACTTATCATTTAAGACCAGCTTTCCCATAAATTTAGCCTTTTGAAAAAAAAGAGAGCATTTGTAATAAGCTTCTCTGTAAGGCGACATCAATGGAATCTTAAAAGTGTTGTTATCAGGGTTGATGAGAGAAAGAAACATTTCTGTTTTTATTAAATGGAGCATTATTTACAAAAAGCCATTGTTGAGATTTAGATCCCACATCATATAAATATCCATTAACCATTTCTAAATAAAAAAAACTCCAGTGTTGCTATGTGCAAGATCCTCTCTTGGGGCTTTTTTCCATAGCAATTAAAGGTGTGCTATTTGTCAGTAGCCATTTTTTGCAGTGATTTAAAGACCAAAGTTGTTTTACAGCTGTGTTACCGTTAAAGGTTTTTTTTATATGTATTAAATCAATTTATCACCGTTTGAAGCTTTGAATATCTGCAATCTTTGCCAAGATACTTTTTTATTTAAAAACATAACTTTGTAAATATTACCCTGTAATATTATATATACTTAATAAAACATTTTAAGCTATTTTGTTGGGCTATTTCTATTGTTGTTAAAGCAGGCCACAAGCACCTTTCTAAGAAATTTATTGTATTTTCAAGTTGTCCGTATTCGAGGTAACAATGCAAAGGATCAGTTAAGATACTAATTTAGAAGTTCTTTTTTAAAGAAAATAACCAATAAGTAATCTTTTAACATATTTTTAATGTTTATTTTTGAGAGAGAGAATGCAAGCGGGGAAAGGGAAGAGAGAGAGGGGGAGACGGAATCCAAAGCAGGCTCCTGGCTCTGAGCTGTCAGCACAGAACCAGATGTGGGGCTCGAACCCACAAACCGTGAGATCATGACCTGTGCCAAAGTCGGACGCTTAACTGACTGAGCCACTCAGGCACTCCACCAATAAGTAATCTTTTAATTGGAGCAAAGGTTTAACTAAAAGTTTTAAGCAAGTCCCTTGTGTTGAATTTTTCCCATGGTCTAGTGTGAACATCCCATGAGAAAGTAAGAACCCTGGGTTATGGTCCCATCTATACTGCTAACTAACAGAGAACTTGACAACCCCACCCCACGTTTCTGTGCCCTTCCTCACCAGCAGAATGAGAGAAACCTCTTCCAAGATACATGTAAGTTAAAACGGTTCTCCATTTCAATTGTTTGTCAGGACTGTTTTGATTACAAGTGAAAGAAAACTTGTATCTAAGAAAAATGGGGTTTATTGGCTAATGTTACTGAAAATTCAGATGCATAGCTGGATAGTGGGCCTCAGAACGGTGTCTTAAGGACCCAGCGTCTCGCCAGCTCTCCAGCTAGCTCTTGCCTACCTTCACAGGTTGCACGTGTATGGCGAAACAGCAATTGCAGTCCCGGACACCTTCTGCCAAGGTCTGGGAACATAGAGGGAAGAAAAAAAGAGTGCATCTCTCTCAGAAGTCCCATGCACCCCAGCTTGCACCTTGGCAGTTCTGACAAGGTCTGGGCCTCCTTCTCTCGCTCATCTAGACCAGGCGTCTCTGACACTCCCCCTGGGCTGGCCTGACCCCCATGTTGAGCCTGGAATGGAGACTGGGAGTGCCATCTGGGATGGGGGTGGGGACAGAGGGGAAGGAAACTTGAAGTCAAGTCAGGGGATTGTTACCAGGTGATGAGATGTCCCTAGCTTTTCCAGCACAGCATCCCTAGTCAGCGCCACATGCCTTACAGGTATGTGCTCTATGATTCTGCATTGTATGTGTGATTGTAGACTATTTGAATGGAAAATAATATTTGGCAGCAAGGTACCATCTCATTTCTTACCTTATAGGCAATTTAATTTTTTATGCATTTATGAGGACTTTTTCACTCTCAGCAGGAGTAACTAATGGAGTTCACAAAGCATTTAAATGGCCTACCTCCTGCACTGAAGGCTGCTCTGGATAGCACGGAACTGCACTCAACCTGATTAGGACTCCCACGGAGGTGCAGCCTTCCAGATGCAACTCGATTTCATTTTTGCACGGCGCCTTTCCAGCTGAAGGCTTCAAGTTTGACAGCTTTAGAAAATACTGGATTATGGTAACACCATCTATGTAGGACATGATTTCCCCAGAAGCTCAGAGATTCGAGCACACTCGACAGCCTTGGTGTTAGTAAGTATGAGGCCGTGCCGGAACTCTGCACCCAGTGTTTATTTTGCATGTAGAAGCTTCGTGCTCGAATCAGAGAAATAAAGTATTTAACCCTGAGTTCTGGATAATTGGACTGATGGCTTCATGTTGAAGATAGTAGTACAGACTGCACAGAAGTGATGGTGGACCTAGAAATTAGAACTCTAGCGAACACCCATCCCTTTGGTCAGCTGTTTGACTGGAATGCAGGAGCGCTTCAGCTCTGAGAATAGCCCACCACCCGCGGAGGGCCAGGTATCTTTTCCCAAGGGTGTTACAATGAGAAATGCTTCCTAAGCAGTATGCTTGGGGAGGAGTCCAATTTGGAGAGAAATGATTTAGAAGTCTAAAAACCGCAATTCCATGTCAGTCTCGATGCCAGGTAGCCTGCGAGTTGTGCACGTTTGCAAAATTGCAGTTCCCTTATAGATGCTGTCACACTGGCGGCATGGCACGAGGCTCGGGACCCTCCTCTTCACATAATCTTATTTGATCACAGCCCTGCCTTCCAGAAAAGACAACTGTCGTTTCACTTCCTAATTTTCTTTGAATTGCCTGCGAAATTCCTCAAGGTTAAACTGACATGATATATAAGCTGATAGACAGTCTAAACACATGGATTGTTGGCAAAATATAAGTGTTGTTTGCTTAAGATATGGAGTATATCTTCCGTGGGAGCACTCTACTCACTTACTTTTTAAGTATAGAGTAATTTAGCAATTTCAGTATACATAACAGATTGTGTGGGGAGATAGCTCTCGTGCTGAGGGCAACTGGAAAGTACTGGAATCTTTGTTCTTGCTTCATTGCCTGCCAGTTGTAGTACTAGTTTCCCCACCACCTTGGGTGAGAGCTGGGTGGTGGCAGGCCTCTCACCCCACCCCCCAGGAATGCTTCTCACTCTTTTGGGAATTTCCATCCCCAACTCAACCAGACCTTTTTAGAATGTGATGTTCATAAACCCCATTTTAGCAAGCTAGAGGATGCCTATATTTGGTTAATTGAAAAAAACGTTTTTATTGCACTGTTATCAAGTGTTCAATTCTCACAATTGAATTGGTTGGGTATATATGTCTTGGATCTTTTTTTAATTTGATTATCCTGGATTCAATAGAGCCCACATCTCCTCCTATCTTTAGCTACATACCTAGCTATCAACAGGGATTGTTCTGGTAACAACTGTTACTAAATCGGAACAGAAAATATTACCGTGGGACCTATGGAGGGATATATTTGAACACATCAACAAGTATCAGTTGTTTTCACTTTCAGAGGAAGTTGTCAGAAAATTAATGGAATTTTTCTTTATGCTTTAAGCTCATTGCTTTAGCCTGATATGAGGCATTCATTCATTGCCTAAATTGTGAACAAAATTATACAACAATTTTTTTAAAGTCTTTTTTTAAGTTTATTTATTTTTGAGAGAGAGAAAGAGCACAAGTGGAGGAGAGGGGCAGAGAGAGAGGGAGACAGAATCTGAAGCAAGCTCCAGGCTCTAAGCTGTCAGCGCAGAGCCTGAAACGGGGCTCGAACTCACAAACCGTGAGATCATGACCTCAGCTGAACTCAGACACTTAACTGACTGAGCCACCCAGCTGCCCCTAAGTTAAGCTTTTTTAAAAGCATCCCAGTTAGTAAAATTAAATGCTCTTGTATTATTTTTATGTTTCTGGCAAAGTATTAAATACAGTCTCCTGGGAAACATCCGGCTGAAGGGCTTGACTGGAAGAATTACCAAACCTCATCCTTGTGCCTTCTGGCTGGGATCCTTCTTTGCTGTATGAACTGAGTAGACTCAGTAGAGAAACCAACAAGCTCCCTCCTCAAAAGCATCCGGGATCCTCTGAAGGAGCCATCATATAGCGATGAGTAGGTCTCGGAACAGATTTTTCCTGAGTGACTGGATCCCCTGGGAGGCCACTCAGTTGCTTTAACATGTGTTAATGAGACTGGTGATCCCCTCCCGAGCCAGCTACTCATTTATAGGACTCCATCTAGTTCCTCAAAGTACTTAACATACCTGTTTGGGTCAGGTACCTACGTAGAGAAAAGCTGCTTTCATGATCACGAGCACTTGGGTGCTGCCACAAATCGGCACGGGTATCCGGTGGTGGGTAAACAGCTCCATGCAAAAATATGCCTCTAGCTCCCTTGCTCAAAGTAACTGGGCACAGAGGCCAAGAGATTCATTCATTCGTGTAAAGAACAGTTCCTTATTTTTCCCCTGAGAGGCAAAACCACCACAATAAGTCCTACTATATGTAGAAAACAAATTTATTTTTAAAAAAAGAAAAAAAACAAATTCCTGAGTCAACAGATTCCAAGTGCCTGGATGCTGTCCAAATGAACCTGGCAGTAACACAGGCATGGATGAAAACAGTGTCTTAGGAGTCTGCCTTCTCTGGTCCTCCTGAGTATTTTTATTCTTTGTATTGGGAGATAAAAATAGGGGTTGACATCTCAAGGTGAGAGGAGAGAGAGAGAGAGAGCAGCATGTGTTCTTCAAAAGACCCAACAAGATAATAGATTTTTTAAAAAGCTGTTGCTGAGTGTAACGTACTTAGTTTCAAAGGGCTTTTTTTTTTTTTTTAAATAAAATCTTTGCAAGCAATAGTAAAGAAATCTGGAACCCCCCAGGGTGACCAAAGTTAGAATCCTATCAGGGATTTAAATCTAATTACTAGCCTGAAAGTAAAGAAGAGAGAGAACGGGCCAAGTGTCAGCCTGGAAAACAATAATAGCCATGACAGTGTTCAGCAGCCCAGTCATTAGTGCCTTGAAGGATAGTTCAGCACATTTATTCTTACTCTTGAAAGAGAGCCACAGAGGTTTCTGGTTTCCTGTTCGTAGTTTCTTCTGTGGAGTAGCGAGGTTTCCTCTGCTTCTACACACCGTGCCATCCAAGCACCTGGTAGAACAGGCACTTAGAGGAGAGGCCATGTGCAGAGTCAGAGCACCCTGCACTTCACCAGCTGTGTGGCCCCGTGCAAGGGAACTCACTTGTCAGTGCCTATGTGTCTTCATCTGCAAGATAAAAATGAAACGTGAAGATTGAAATAGATCACGTATGGGAAGTACTCAGCACAGCACCCGACCCACCGGGAGTCCCCAGGAACTGTAAACTATTTCTTTTTCCTCTTCTTATTAAACACTGGCCAAGGAGGAATTCCCCATCCTGGAATGCAAAGATGGAAGAGGAGGATCCCGTCCCTATAGCACAGGGAGGGTCTTTGGAGCCCTACTCCTGCCACTTTTACTCAGCTCATCCATTTATGCATTCGTGTCAGTGGCTGATTCTCAAGACTTCTCGAAATGTGTTAAGAGCAGGCCCTCCAATCACTCTAGATAGAAGACTTAGATTAAGAACTTAGAGCTGCCTTTAGGCTAATAAACCAGCAGAAACTAAATCCAAGTATATAGGAGAGAATATGAATGTTGAAAATATTGAGTCCTGGTAAATATTATTTGACAAATGCAAGGATTGCAGTCGGGGGATTTTGATAAGGCTTAGGTTATACTGTAATCAGCCCATTCTCTAAAATGATGAGAGTCTTCGCTCCATTCTGGGTGGCTGTAGAAAGCAAAAAAGGCAGCTGGAGACATGCTGTGAATTGGAAGTAGCTTCTATTTGCTTCTTCTCCGCCTACTCATATGGCCATGGATGATGCCCAGTTCAAGGGGGAATCAGACGCCAAGTGAGGCTGCACGGCCTGTCCTTTGAGCAGAGTGTGGAAACTTGCTTGAGACAGTGCTTGGTTAAAGGCCCCAGATACATCTGAAGACCTGGTTTTCTATTAAGCCTTGAATGCTTACAGTATTATACACTCTCCATAGAGAGCGAATCTGAGCTGTCCTATGTCAATGTTTTAGTTCCTGACTCCTAACTTGGCAAGAGATGTGTGGTGAATCAATATGTCACAGTCTGTTAAAAGATGCTTCGCTGTTTATGTTTGTTGGGTGTTTAGAAATGCAATAACTATACTGGCGTCTTTTCTTAGTCTGTCATCTGTTTCCGAGGGAACAGAAAGTGATGCAGAGGGCCGATCACAGCACCATAATTACACCAAGAAGTGGGCGCTAGTATCCTCCATTAGGAACATTGCTATTCCATGCTACCGGATGAAGAACATTTTATAGACACCTCCCTCTCGTTTCTTCCTCCAAACCAATCTCTCTCTTTGTTCCACCCAAAATAAAAGTACAACGTGAATTGTGCCACTATCAATGAATTTTCGGTGGGAAGGATGTTCTGAGCAGTGAAAAATATAAATAAATTGGTTCTATGCTGAAATTAATTGTGGAACCAGGAAGATAAACACAGCACAACTAATTGTATCCAAGCAAGATTAATAAGAATGGTGTTCTATGGAAAGGGAAAAAAATCCACAGCATTAATGGAAATTAAGCAATATCTCAGTGAAACTAGTAAATTAAAAAATATATATATATATATATATATATATATATATATGTTTAATTAAAAGCAAGACACTCTATTATGTCTTCTTTCTTACTGAGCTGCTTAAATTAAGAAAGTCTAATGTTAAGTGAGAAAAATCAACTCAGGACACCTTGTCATCTGCATTTAATTGAGACTTCTGTGTCTCATACCAACTTTTAAGACAGGTCATGGCAATGGTGAATTTAGGAGTCTCATGTGAACTTCCCACGATGTGCAATTTACAGGTTTCTGTATCTCCAGTTTGGACATAGAAATATCCCAGGAATATTGTGACTGTAAAGTCACTTCCCCTATTTTTTCTCTGTGATTTTGATGAAAACATACCATATCGGACGAATTAATATAAGCAAAGCTTATATCTACAGCTATAGCTAAAATTAGAAGTATGTTGCTTTCTGATAATAAAAGCTTTACAGAAATGTTTTGCATTTACTTGAGGTTTTGCTTCTTTTCAACTCTATCTCCTGCAATGTTCTAGGAATCACAGTTTCCATTAAAGGTCATATTTTGAGTGGAAGGCAGATTTTGGGAATTGTGCCCACATGTTTTCTCTAAATACCCTACCACGATCAATGTTAAGTTGTTTTCTCTACACCTACTAAGAGGCCAAGGTGACATTTGAGTTAATCTTCCTTGCTGAAATCAGTGATGGCCACTCCTAGGTGATGGGGCAGTGAAGGGCCTCTCCTTCAAGATGCCTGAAGATTCCAGCAGTGCAGGAGCAAACAGAGGCAGGAGATCACTGTATGTTGGGCTTGTGTCTCCTCACTGGCCAGAAATGTTGCCAGGATGGGTGGACAGACAAGTGAGGTACCTGTCAAACACCTCAAAGTCCTTGGAAGAAAGAAGTTGTGACATATAAAGTCATTTCTTATTTCAAGATTAATTATGCAAACTTCTTGGGGCATCTGGGTCGCTCAGTCCGTTGGGTGTCCAACTTCAGCTTAGGTCATGATCTCCCGGTTTGTGAGTTCGAGCCCCACATTGGGCTCTGTGCTGACAGCTGAGAGCCTGGACCCTGCTTCAGATTCTGTGTCTCCCTCTCTCTCTGCCCCTCCCCTCCTCACACACTCTCTCTCCTTCAAAAATAAATAAGCATTAAAATTTTGTTTAATTATGCAAACTTCTTTCTTTCCTTCTTCATCCCATGAGGTCTTTGTTCATCGTTCATGAAAGTCTCATCACCCTCTTGCACTTCCACCCGGGGAATTACATATCAGCAACTACTTACTGAGCACCTGCTTCACGTAAGCACCATGTCAGAGCCTGAGAATGCAGCCAGAATGAGACAGACAGACCTTCTAAGCTGGGGTGGATAATTTAATAAGCTTTTTACTGTCTCTGAGCCTTGATTTCCCCCAAAGGGTACATAGGAAAGGAATAAAAGTAAAAAATAAGAATCCCACCTTCGAGACATGCTTTGAATACTCCATGAAATAAGGTATACAAAGGTATTCAGGGAACTATAACCAGGGTTGAATTAATGTTACTCACCCCTGTCAATCATAAGCAGTAAAAGAAATAAAATCTAAATGAATACATTTTCCAATTTCTTAATAATTTATACCTTTTTCAAAAAGACTGTTGGTGGGTATAGTTGAAGCTCTTGATATTTTTTTAAAGTTTATTTATTTTGAGAGAGAGAGAGGTTGGGGAGGGGGGTGTGGCAGAGAGAGAGAGAGAGGGAGAGAGAGAGAATACCAAACAGGCTCCATGCTGTCAGGGCAAAGCCTGATGCGGGGCTCGAACTCATATTAGATGATGACCTGAGCCGAAGTCAGATGCTTAACCGACAAAGCCACCCCCAGTGCCACTAAAGCTCTTCATTTTTAAAAGTGAGTGATTTAAGATCAAATAGCAGATCACAGGTTAGGAATCATAGGATTAACAGTTTTTTTGGCCACACTTCCCTCCAAGAAACCTTCCATCAGAAGACGCAAACCCTCCACCAGACTGAAAAGTGTGCAGGTGTAAAGCCCTCTGAGAGGAGGGTGGAGGGAGAGCCTTAGCTTGCCTCCCTGACCCGCCCATGGGAGCAGCTCTGGGAAAACCTGTGCAGACCCAGGGAAATGCCTCTTCCAGGCCTGCCCTCCTGCTGGCTTTGCCTGGCATCATGGTGCAGTAAGTTCCAGGGCATGGGTGACCCCAGATCCTGATAACAAAATAACACACCTTTCTTCTGGATGGATCTTGGGTGAATTCTGCCCACATGCAGAGACCCCTGTTCTTCTTCTGGCCTTCCCAAGTTTTCCCAGCCTCAGTTCTGAAGTTTGGCCATTTAGTCTGTTCCAATGTCCAGGTAACCTCTACAGAAGGCCTAAAGGGGCTAAGTGTCCATGGTGGGGGTGGCAATGGCATGGTTGTTGGACAATGAGGCAGGAAGCCTAGGAGCTCACTTCTTAGCTGTCACTGAGGAGCTGGGGGCTCCAGCAAGGTGGCTGGGCTTCCTGCATCTCAGCTTCTATATGCTTAAAATGAGGGGCTGGGCCTAGAGCCCACCAGGGCTCCCCCCAACGCTGCTGGCCTGTCGTCTCTGCTGTGAAGTTGATCAGGACAATCGGAAGTGTTTCTTCTTTAATATCTACCCAAGGAGAGGTCAGGAGGTGGCCTACAAAAGGAGCTGGTGCCCCAGTGACTACCTTAGGGTGACATAAAGACACCAGGAAAGAAATTCTGCTGACAAAAGGAGATTGCCCCTCTGTCCAGCCTGCACCAGCCCCCTGGAATGTCCTGAGGATACAAGGCCCAACTCAAGGTCAAAGACATGGCCCTCCCAGCTGCAAACCCTCCCAGGAATGCCGAATTTGGAGTAATTTGTCAAGAGCACTTCAACATTCAGCAGACTATGTAGAAGGTGGGATGCAAATGGACCACAGGCAGGTGGGTTTTATTTGGTGTGTACAAAGTTGTAAACAACATTTGTTCCATTAAAAGAAAAGAAAAAGATATCCCAGCAAACAACAGGAGATTCCAGATTTTAAAAAGTCTGGATTTCCAGCTTCTGTTAAATAAAAAAAGGAGAAGATCTGGCCACCCTGAGCCCACATGCTCACCCCCCATGGATTAGCCGGGGTTACCAGCTTCTGCTCTTCTGGGGGGTTGGGGGGGACACGCATTCCCCAGGTCTTTATAGCTCTTTCCACAGCTGTTACTTGGGCCTGTATTTTAGTATTTTGCTTGTGGTAGAGAAATAATTTCTCTGAGCTCATGAATCCACAAAAAGTGAGAAAATAAAACATACCCAGAGGACCATTTGCTTTATCAGCAAGTCGAGAACACATCTTTGTAGAAGTGCAGCACGTGGCTAGTGTTTTCTGTGCAATCCCCGGCATACTCCACTCATTTGCATTACCTGGCCTGGCTCTTAAAGGCATTTTATTCTTGTCCTCTCCCTGGAAAACTGGGAGGATGGAAATCTGCAGACAGCCTGCAACTTCTGTCCAGCCCTTCCTCTTCTGGAGTTATTCAAGGTCACGGCAGGATTGCCTTGGCACCTGATCTTGGCAGGATTCTGGTTGTCCTTAGCCCTTGTTTGCTTCATCACCTGCCATAGACTTAAGTCTCATCTTAAGGCAGGTGGGAATTTGGCAAACTAATTTAGCTTCTTTGCTTGAAGTACTAATAACATGAATTTCCATTATGATCTTCCCTGTCTTTCAGACAGATGAGGAAACTCGGGCTCAGACAGGTAAGTAACTTGCTGAAAGGGTGGAATTCTAGCACCGTCTGGTCTAGAAGGGGTGTGGGGAAAGGAGGTTTTCTTGCTTCTTTCTCCAGGGGAAGCAAGGTGCCCTTCCCCCACAACCTCCTTCTCTCTTCTACCCGCACACACACTTAGCCCTCAGGCTGTAAACTGCCCAGCATCTCTGGCCAACCCCCCCCCCCCCACGCCCAAGGTCACCTTCATCCAGCAGATGGGGCAGTGTGGGGAGAGGAGCCAGCTGGTGTCTGCCCGCCGCAGGCCTGCTGCCTGTGGGGGAGCCACTCCAGCCACCCCAAGCAGGCCTGACCATGAAGAGCAGGGGCCTGGAGTCCTCAGCAGAGCACCTGGCCACATGTGGACAAGGACAGGCCAGAAGGTCTCCTAGTTTTCTATGTAGGGCTGGCCAGTGCTACCCAGTTCTCAGGAGGGAGAGCACCAGGAAAGGGGTAAATACTCATCTGAGCTCAGAAATGGAGCTGAGACCACTCTGCCAAGATGCAGAGAAGCAAGATTAGTAATATCATGGGACTTGGAGTGTATATAAACATCCTAAAGAAAGAGCAACCCATTGCATTGGCACTGACAGGGCAAAAATACAACCCTGGATGTGGATTCTGAGGGTCCTTTTTCCAGTCACACTCTCAGTCCCTATTGATATGCACCTACTACGCACTACTGTGTATCACTGTATTCATAGTGATATGCATCTACTCTGCACCAATTATGTACAAAACCTACGAAGTGCTAGGTACCTAGACAGACACAGTTTCCCCAGCATCCCTGGCTAAGGCCACACAATCCACAGGGGAGCATATTTGCTGAGCATGAGTGAGATCTGCAGAAAATCCCGACTAACTTCTGAGGCTTCTGTGTCTGAAGTTCCAAGTCAGTGTTAAAGCAGTCAATTCAGCAGCTATTGACTGAATGTGCCCCCCCCCCCTTAAATTCATATACCAAAGCCCTACCCAATATGATGGTATTTGGAGGTAGGGCCTTTGGGAGGTGACTAGGGTTAGAATAGTTAATGAGGGTGGGGCCCTCATGATGAGATTAACTCCCTTATAAAAAGGGAAAGGCAAATCAGGAAGAGCGCTTTCACCAGATACCGAATCTGCCAGATTTTTGATCTTGGACTTCCTAGCCTCCAGAACTGTGAGAAATAAATATTTGTTGTTTAAGCCACCCAGTCTCTGGTATTTTGTTATAACAGCCCGAGGTGACTGAGACATTATGATAGGAAACAAATAGGATAAAATGGGAAGAAAGGGAAAGGATTAGGACCTGAGGCCCCTGGGTGGAGAAAGAAATATTTTGAAACAATGCTGGGAGTATCTGACCACAGCCAACCCCCTCAAGTGACTCCCCCTCAGGTTTGCTTCAGGAATTTGACAAAAAGACCTGACTATAAATACGTAGACCATAAAACCTATGACCCACAAGGAACTGGTGTGGCCCTAGACCACCCCTCATACAATGGAAACAAGCCAATCAAAAATGGACAATGCAGCACCTAGAGTTATCATGCCAATAAAGGTAAAACCTGAGAAGAAACAAGGGGAAAGGAAAGGCGGGGGGAGGGGGGAGGGCAACCACAACTTTATAAAACCAGGACCGTTGCCGATTATTGGTAGGCATTCACTTTTGAATGTCCCCTCTCTGCAAAGAGAGCTTTTCTACTATTCTTACTTTCTAATCTTATATTCGAATAAACATTTGCCTACTGCTCATTTTGTGTCCACCTCTTCATCCTTCAAAGTGGCCAGACAACGAATCCCTGGTATTGTGATAAAGAGCCCTGCAACATTTCTTTGGGGGCTTGTCCAGGATATCAACATCTTCTAGCCATAAGTAAAGAGCAGCTGGCACCCCGTCTTTTCTTTCTATCCTAAATAAAGCTCTCAGGCCAAGCAATGGGCACCCGTCAGCCAGTTAAGAGCGAATAGCGCAACTGCCGTTCTCAAGTCTCGGGTGACAGGCTCCTTGGATCTCCTCCCAGCTGATCCCCCATCATAGGTGGGAACGTTGGTGTGGTGGAGTCCCAGTCTCCTTTCAGGAAAAAACCCCGGATGCACTGAACTCAGGAGGAGAAATAGCAACTTCTAGGGCCTGACCAATTCTACTCTGGATGCCTGAAGGCTATTGGCAGAACCTGATCCCATTTGGGTATCGGGTGGAATTTTCTTTTTCTGTCTTGGCCAGCCTCTCCCTTTGGGAAATGAGTAGAGAAGCTCAAACTGATCCCTCAGATATCCTCCCAGGAGTGATCTGAGTGACCTACTCAGGACCTACCAAGGGGTCCTCCTCACAGGTCCCAACTACAGTGGAAGATGGCCCTCTGCTTGCTTCTATTTCTAATGCTCTGGCCTGGATCACCTCCCAGGTCCCCATTTTTTGGACCTTTCATTTGCAAAGGCCTCTTGCAGAGTGGAGAGCAGGACTTACTTCGACATCTTCTGGGCTCACCCTCCTCCTGATGCCCACAGTGGGGATGGGAGAGAAGACATTTGGCAGCCTCCCAGAAGATGCAGATGATAATTAGAGCCAACCATCTCTGGTTAGTCTGCCTTGGGATGGGGACTTTAAGGAATATTCCCAAACAGCTGCAGAAACTCCTTTTGTTTTAAGGAATTTCCCTGTCCTCTCTGGCCCAACATGGATCACCCATTTCCACTTTTTGGTGGGAAGAAAAAAAAAGAAAAGAAAGAGAGAAAATCTGCATCTTCTCATCTGTTCTGAGATGACAGGCTTTAGGACCAGGAGACCTCTTTCTCTGCCCTCTGGACTTTGATCTGCCTCCAGGCTTCTTGGTGGCACCTTACCTCATCAGCCTTCTCCTTCCTCCTGTTTCAGCACCACCTTGGGTGGGGCCTACAAACTGATTCCTGTACCATCCTCAGTGCCTCAGGCACCACTGGCTCCTCCTCCCACCCTCACTCTGGGAGGGAAGAGCACACCACGTGGACCACCCTGGTGGCCCAGGTTCAGATTTCCCTACTGGTGTCCCAGGTAAAACTGACAATGGAGCACAAATTGACTTTTAAATGGACACAGATGGAACATATTGGTATTTAAACTAATTTAAGTCTGGTTTAATTAAGATAGACATGACTTTAGAGTTATCAGCATTAAATATAAAACTTGTTCTACCTAGATTTGCTGAAGGTCAAGGAAACTCATGTTATTTCTGTTGCAATTTGTCAGCAAAAAGGTGACTTAAAATGATGGTTAATTTTGTCTGTCTCAAAGTTTTCATGGGTAATTGTTGAAACTTTAAAGTTTTGCTTGGATGATAAACTGGATTAAATTCATTGGACATTAGGCCTTTTCCAGATTGGATGGAATGCTAAATTAAAGCATGGCTTACTAAACATAGGTTTGTGCTTTTGACTTATTGCAGAGAAACTAAGGATATTTGCATCTGTTGGGAAAACATGCTTTGTGTTTGATTAATTCATAAATTTGCCATCTAAAAATTCTGGTGTAACAGTTTACAATTGGTTACAATTGGTTACTACAGTTTTCACTGAAGATTAAGGTTTCTAAGAGTTAAAATTCTGCACAATGTAGTTAAGACTGACAGAAACAAGGAGAGCAATTCTGTATGTAAAAAAGTAGATGTGTAAAAAAGATATAAGGAATGGAAATACATTTTGGTTGAAGGTAAAAGAAAGTAATTTTGTCCTAAATGAGACCAGTTGTTTGGAGAGAAATGGCTTGGGACAAAATCTGAATGCAAAGGAAAGTTGTAGAAGGTTTGTGAAGGGAAATCTTTGGACAGGAACTTTATGTCTGGTCAGGATGGACTAAGGTTAAAATGAAATGGATTTTAAAAGTACACTGGTAGGGCGCCTGGGTGGCTCAGTTGGTCGGGCGTCTGACTTCAGCTCAGGTCATGATCTCACTGTTCGTGAGTTCAAGCCCCGTGTTGGGCTCTGTGCTGACAGCTTGGAGACTGCTTCAGGTTCTGTCTCTCTCTCTCTCTCTCTCTCTCCCTGTCCCACTCATGCTCTGTCTCTCTGTCTCTCTCTCTCTCTCTCAAAAACAAATAAACATTAAAAAAAAAGTTGTTTTTTTTTAAAGTACACTGGTATAAGATTAAAATTGCCCCTACTTTTGATCCAAAAGCTGGGGAATTGGTGGCAATACCCTTGCACCAGCCTCCAAATGCTCCACATTTGTGTTGTTCCTGTTTAGCGGATGGAATGGACACCTGTGCCATGTGAGGGATGGAAGATATAGGAAAGGCTTTTACTAAGATACATGGGCGCCATTTTGCTCAACTTAGCCCAGTGTATGCCCAAAATGGATATCCACCTAGCTGGAACATATTTATATAGGCATTGCTGAAAACGGCAGGGGAATAGACCTTGATTTTGGCCCTTTTAACATCCCCCTCAATGGATGTTGATTGATATGTAAATTACTGTTGGACCAAAATAAAATTAGTGCATCCTTCTACAACCAGGGGAATCTTGCTTGGTCACAGTCTTACTCCCAAGCTCCTGCAGGTGGGAAACGGAGGCGTAGGAGACATCAGGGAAGACAAGTCAGCTCTTGCAGAGGTAGAATCAAGCCTTGGTTAGAGTGACTACTACCAGCACCTCGTGAGACTGACAGGACTTTTGAGTGCCAGTAGCATAGCCAGCCAAAACACAGGGTCAGGACATGAGGTTTCTCCTGTCCAGCTATAGGAAATTGAGATAAGGGACACCTTTCTTCCTTCTACCTATAGATGGGCAATTCCCCCACCAAGTTCAGTACTTACTCCTTTGGAATGCATTGTGAAAAATTGGGATAGGAGGAAACCTGGATGCCAGAGGGAAATATCAATCAAATTTTTTTTTTTTTAATTTTTTTTGAACGTTTATTTATTTTTGGGACAGAGAGAGACAGAGCATGAACGGGGGAGGGGCAGAGAGAGAGGGAGACACAGAATCGGAAACAGGCTCCAGGCTCTGAGTCATCAGCCCAGAGCCCGAAGCGGGGCTCGAACCCACGGACCGCGAGATCGTGACCTGGCTGAAGTCGGACGCTTAACCGACTGCGCCACCCAGGCGCCCCTCAAATTTTTTTTTAATGTTTATTTATTTTTGAGAGAGAGACAGAGCAGGAGCAGGGGAGGGGCAGAGAGAGAGGGAGATACAGAATCTGAAGCAGGTTCCAGGCTCTGAGCTGTCAGCACAGAGCTTGACACAGGGCTTGAACTCACAAACCATGAGATCATGACCTGAGCCGAAGTTGGACACTTAACCGACTGAGCCACCCAGGCGCCCCCAGGAAATATCAATTATAACACTATCCTATACTTGGACTTGTTTTGCAAACATGAGGGAAAACGGGGAGAAGGCTCCTATGTTCAGTGTTTTGGGGCCTTAAGAAAAAACAACGAGATGTGTAAGCAATGTAAGGTTCATCGTAATTTAATGCCAACCCTTTCTAAAGTCCAGCAATCAGGAGGGGGAAATTAAGGGCTCCTTGCCTGCGCCCAAAGCAGACTTAGAGAAGGAGGAAAAGAAATCTTCCACCTCCTCCTCCTCGGGTCCTTGATCCATAGATCCAGACTTAAGTACGTGCACTTCTCCGTGCTGCCCACCTTAGGCCCTCTCTGTAATGTAACAGTCACGTGTCCTCTACAAGAAGCTAGCGTGCCAGCAGAAGGGATTTAAGGAGGCACCACTATGATATGTTTACAAGATTTAAGAAAGATAAAAGGAGATCTAAGTAAATTTTCTGATCTGGTTAAGTATATAGAGGTCTTTCAGAAGTATATTATGTACGTTTTTTAATTGACCTGAAAATATATAATGTCTTTGTTGAATCAAGACTCAATGAGACAGAGAAATGTGGGGTTCTGGCAGCGGCTAAGAAATGGGGATGAATAACTCGTTATTGTGGGACTTGCAGTTCCCTGCTTCTCACGGTTTGTGAGTTCGAGCCCCATGTTGGGCTCTGTGCTGACAGCTCAGACCCTGGATCCTGCTTCAAATTCTATGTCTCCCTCTCTCTCTGCTTCTCCCCCGTTCATGCTCTGTCTCTCTCTCCTTCAAAAATAAAAACATAATAATAATAATAATAATAATAATAAATTATGCTAAATTAGCCACTATTTTACAGACGCAGAATGAAAACCTGGCGGCCTTCCTAGAGAGGTTAAGGGAGGCTCTCCTTAAATATACAGCCATTTCCTTTAACACCCGAGGCCTAGCTGATTCTGAAGGACAGAATCTCAATTGCCCCAGATATTCAGAGAAAGCTGCAAAAATTGGCTGTAGGTCTGGAAGGGATCCTGGAGGAGCTCTTTCAAGCTGTCAATTGGGTATGTTATAACCAAGATCAAGAGGAGAGTAAGGAACAGGAAAGGAAGCTTAAGAAAAAATCTGAGGCCTGAGCACCTGGGTGGCTCAGTCCGTTGAGTGTCCAACTTCGGCTCAGGTCATGATCTCGTGGTCCGTGAGTTCAAGCCCCGCATCGGGCTCTGTGCTGACAGCTCAGAGCCTGGAGCCTGCTTCGGATTCTGTGTCTCCCTCTCTCTCTGCCCCTCCCCTGCTCATGCTCTGTCTCTCTCTGTCAAAAATAAACATTAAAAAAAAAATTAAAAAAAAAAAAGAAAGGGGCGCCTGGGTGGCACAGTCGGTTAAGCCTCTGACTTCAGCCAGGTCACGATCTCGCGGTCCGTGAGTTCGAGCCCCGCATCAGGCTCTGGGCTGATGGCTCGAAGCCTGGAGCCTGTTTCCGATTCTGTGTCTCCCTCTCTCTCTGCCCCTCCCCCGTTCATGCTCTGTCTCTCTCTGTCCCAAAAATAAATAAACGTTGAAAAAAAAATTTAAAAAAAAAAAAAGAAAAGAAAAAAATCTGAGGCCTTAGTCGCATCTTTACATATTGTTTCAGACCAGGCTTCCTGAGGTTCTGGCACCAAGTGCCATTTATGTGGCCATTTAGGACACTGGAAACCAGAATGTCCTCAGAGGGGACAACCAATGTTGAAACCCCATAAGGCATGCCCCTTGTGTGGAGACCATCACTAGAGATCTAAATACCCTCAGTGTCCTCAATCTGCAAGGGCTGAGATAACCAATGTCTCTGAAAGGGATTGATGGGACTCAGGGCTCTTTTTGATGGCTCCCCTGAACCAACGGTCTATTGGAAACCCAGAGACTTGGGTAACTAGAAATAAAAGGAAAACTGATTGATTTGCTTCTTGACACTGGAGCCACCTTTTCAGTCCTCCTTTCCACTCCCAGACCACTATCCAAATGCAGTATAATTAAAGCCATCTCTGGAGAACTTATGACTAAATTTTTCTCTTAGCCCCTGGGGTGCATATGGGGAGACTTGGTATTTTCACATTCTTTTTTGATGAATGCCAGAAAGCCACACTCCCTTGCTAGGAAGGGACATTATGACTAAGTTTGGGATGATAGTGCTAGTACGTCCAGAACAGATAAACAATTGCCTAAACTTATAGTATAATCTGGATATCGAAGATCAATCTTTTCGTAAGGTAGAACTAAATATGCCTTATGGAGTTGTTCCTATGGAAACTGGATGGCCAAACGAGAAATTGAGGATTGAGAATGAAAAACTAGTTCAGGTGCTTAATTATTCTAATCAACATCACACAAATCCAAATAAGTATGGAAGAGGGAGGAAAGACTATAATTAAATTAATAAAAAATATCACCAGATGTGTCAGGGACTTTTTGAATGGCTACAATTTAACTTTCCTTCTTATGGTGTGACCTCCTCCCTAAAAGGCATTGCATTTGGAATATTAATGCTTGTTGGTTTCTAATTCTCTTTATATGTCATTCGTAGATGCCATTGTATATGCCAGAAAAATAAGACATCCAAGAAAATTCTGGTAGCCCAGATGTTCCAAACACCCTCCCATTATACAGGACCTCTGGATGACCTCTGAACCTGCCCTGACTGCCATTCCCCATCATCGCCCCCCTTCACCAGGAAGCAGTTAAGATCGATCATCACCCCAATTCCTAACAGCATTCAAGAGTCACATGTTCAGAGGGGAGAATATGATAGGAAAAAAAATAGGATGAAATAGGCAGAGAGCTAAAGGATTAGGACCTGAGGTCCCTGGGTGGGGAAAGACATATTTTGAAACAATGCTGAGAATGTCTGACCATAGCCAACCCCCTCAAGTGACTCCCCCTGAGGTTTGCTTCAAGAATTTGACAAAAAACCTAACTAAAAATAAATAGACCATAAAACATATGACCCACAAGGAACTGGTATGGGCCTAGACCACCCCTCATACAATGGAAATGAGCCAGTCAGGAGTGGACAACCTAGAGTTATCCAGCCAATAAAGGTAAAACCTGAGAAGGAACAAGGAGGAAAGGATGGGGTTGGGTGCGGGGGGCGACCGGAACCTTATAAAACAAGGACCTCTGCCTACTGTCGGTGGGCATTTATTTTCCAATGTCCCCTCTCTGTAAAGACTACTTTCCTACTACTCTTACTTTCGAATCTTATATTCTAATAAACATTTGCCTGCTGTTCACTTTACGTCCACCAGTTCATTCTTCAAAGCAGTGAGACAACGAATGCCAGGTATTGTGGTAAAGAATCCTGCAACAACATCACCCAAACTCTGTTCTTTGGCAATGAATTCACCAAATGATAGCTTTGCAGAATGACCAGTTAACTTTAGGTACCAGTCAAAAGACCACAAAAAACTTTAATCCACACATGTACCAATGGAGCCTGAACTGGGTTCCAGAAAAAAATGGTAAGAACTTAAGTTTCTACTATGTCCTACCACCTTTCTATATATTGTTACTTCATTTCAATCTTGAAGCACTCAACTGTAGGTTTCTCCAGCTTATTTTCTTCATAAGGCATATGAGGCTCAGAGAGGGTAAGAGACACACCTAAGGTCACCCAGTTGGTAACTGCTTCAGCCGGGTTTCAATCCAGTTCTTTCTGGCTCAAAGCCCCAGCTCTGCTCTCTGCAGCTGTGCCTGGGAAGGCTGTGCTGGAGAAAGCTTTTTTGGTCTCAGACGTTGAATTCACCTTGAGTCACCGGAAGCATTTAAACCAGCTACATAGTTTCTAAAGAGCATACCTGTAGTTTACTTCTTATGTCAGCATCTTCTTCCAGACGACTGAGATGCGTTTGCTGGTGATAAGACCAGATTAACCTATTTCAACTTGATGGCTGGATTCTGACACACTTACAAAAAAGAAAAAAAGGTCCATAAAGGACAAAACCCACAGTTATACTGAACACAGTCATATTTTGTCTTAGGAAACCTTCAGGTTTTACAACCAAATATTTACTAGAGATCCAAAAGGAGATAAAAACTACTGTTCTTCCTTTATTCCAAGATACATAGTTTGGATACTCTGAAATCAAGGTGTGCCCTAAAATCAGTGTGTGATTTTGATGGCACGATCTTTTTTCTTCTTCTCCCACACCCCAACTGAGCTCTGACCTGCAAGTTGGGAGAATTCAAAAGCTGCAGTCTAAACAATTGTGTGTCTTTAAAATTAATTAAAATTAATCTTAGAAAAGAAGAAATATGAAGCAATGATAAGTCTGGCCAGAAGAACACAAACTGGTTCTAGTATCCCCATTATTTTGTATGTGCAATAGGATTTCAATATATGTTGTTAAAAGAACCAATATCTCAATAAAATAGGCACTGAATTTTTTCTTAAGATTTAAAAAAAAATTTTTTTAATGTTTATTTTTGAGAGAGAGAGTGGGGGTGGAGCAGAGAGAGAGGGAAACAGGATCTGAAGCAGGCTTCTCACTGAGAGTGGAGCCTACTACGGGGCTTGAACCCACGAACCTGTGAGGTTGTAACCTGATCCAAAGACGGACACTTAACCAACTGAGCCACCCACGTGCCCCCTAAGATTTTATTTTATTTTTTTATTTTTTATTTTTTAATGTTTATTTATTTCTGAGAGAGAGGGAGAGACAGAGCGTGAACAAGGGAGGAGCAGAGAGATAGGGAGACAGAATCCGAGGCAGGCTCCAGGCTCCCAGCTGAGCCATCAGCACAGAGCCTACGCAGGCGCAGGCAAACTCACAAGCCGGGAGATCATGACCTGAGCAGAAGTCAGATGCTTAACCCACTGAGCCACCCAGGCACCCCTTAAGATTTTATTTTTAAGTAATCTCCACACCCAGTATGGGGCTTGAACTCACAACCCTGAGATCAAGAGTTGTACACTCCACTGACTGAGCCAGCCAGGCACCCTGGCACTGGATTATTTAATAGGAAAAATTTATATACTAAAGTATACTAAAGTATAGTGTATTGTAATGAACTCTCATCACCCAGCTTCACAGTTTTCAACTTCTGACCTATCTTGTTTCCTGCTCTGCTCCCTCCCTGCCCCACATTGTTTTGAAGCAAATCCCAGGTGCCAGGGCATTTCATTGCTAAATGTTACCACATGTTATCTATAAGAGACAAGAACTACCCTTTTTAAAACCAATGATGATAGCATTATCACACCTCTCTAACAATCATCAGACCTCCTTAAAATTAATACTAATAAGTCCTTAATATTATGGAATATGCATTCAGTATTTACATTCCCTTGATTATCCTATAAATAGTCCCCCTTGTACTCGCTCACTCTCTCTTGGCGCTTTCTCTCTCTATTTCTTCATATTTCCTTTGCTCAGAATCCAAATAAAGTGCATACTCCTGTTTCTTATTTGCTGTGTTGTTGTTGAAGGGAACAGTTATCTTTGTCTGGTAGTTTCCCACGATTTGGATTCTGCTGATGACACCCTCTTGACATTGTTTAATTTGTTTCCTTCTCTTCTGTATTTCCTGTAAAGAGGTACTAAGAGCAGGAGATTTGGGCAAACTTAGTTTGGTTTTTTGGTTTTTGGGGTTTTTTTTTGGTACTTGCGTTAGGAAGTACATAATGCCTGGTTGTCTCTGTCTTTGGATATTATTAGTTGTTAATGATCATAACATTAAGTTGTGACTAGCATTTTTGAAATGGCTTCCATTTACTAAAACTACCTCAAAAATATTCCATAAAAAATAATGAGTCTGAGATGCTGGATATGCTACCTGTTCAATCTTAGGTCCCATTCTTTTTTTCATGTTTATTTATTTATTCTGAGAGAGAGAGAGCTAGCATGAGCGGGGGAGGGACAGAGAGGGAGAGAATCTTTTTAATTTTCAATTTTTTTTTTTTTTTTTTGAGAGAAAGAGAGCACAAGTGGAGGAAGGTCAGAGAGAGAGGGAGATAGAATCCAAAGCAGGCTCCACACTGTCAGTGCAAAGTCCAACTTGGTGTTCCTACCCACCAATCTTAGGATCATGATCTGAGTGGGGTGCCTGGGTGGCTCGGTCAGTTGAACATCCCACTTCAGCTCAGGTCACAATCTCAAGGTCTGTGAGTTCGAGCCCCGTGTCGGGCTCTGTGCTGACGGCTCGGATCCTGGAGCCTGCTTCAGATTCTGTGTCTCCCTCTCTCTCTCTGCCCCTCCCCTGCTCATGCTCTGTCTCTCTCTCTGTCAAAAATAAATAAACAAAACAAAACAAAAAAGATCATGATCTGAGCTGAAATCAAGAGCTGGCCTTTAACTGACTGAACCACCCAGGCAGCCCAGTCTTGGATTCTTTTGATGACAAGGAAAAACAATTCCTTTGGGCTGGCCCAAATAACAGAAGCACAGTCATTTCTGGTCATGTGAGAGTCCAGTACCCAGGCAACCTTCCCCTAACAAAACAGCATTATGGAAACTTGTGTTTCAGTTTCTTTTTTTTTTTTTTTTTAATGGGGAGAGCGTTGGGGACTGTAAGAATCACTATAACAAAATCACTATTTATAGTTTCAGGTATAGAGCTAGGTTACTTAAATGTTCACATAAAAAAGCAGCATGGGACTCCATCTGACTCTTGCTCAAGAATAATGTCACAGGCCATCACCTATGTAACACTTACACATTTCCCTCACCTCTGCAGAACAAAGGGGTTGATACTCTTAAGCAACGGGTCCTTCCCTGTGCCCACATTATCTACTTCTGCATTGGTCTTAAGAGTCTGTGCATGTCCCCTAGTTAATCAAGTCATGTAATGTTCCGTTTATCATATGAAACCCATGTGTACACACACATAGCAATAAGAAACATGGGGATCTTACAGGCATGCAGGGAAAGTGCCAAGTGTGCGAGCAGACCTCCCAGGGGCATCAGCTGGGTCTGAGGCAGCTGCAGGGACCAGAGTAGCCCCCCAGTGTGCGTGTTCAGTTCTTCTTGGCTCTGTGCACTTCTCTTGCCAGTATAGACTAGCTTCGTTAGGCTTTACTCTGCATATCTCTGTGGCCGAGACAGGCCATTAGAATGCCCAATACATATAGCAGACACTCCCAAACTTTTTGACCACTATTTAATAAATTTTTATCATGGCCAAGTACAGAAGTGCAGGTATGTAGGTGAGTGTATGTTGTGATATAGATATATAAATGCACACACTTCCACACACATATAATCATTCAGACTCAAGTTTCACACACTATCACCCTTGCTTTGTGTGAGATATTCTGATTTTTTAAATCCTATGCCTTTGTTTAAAGAATGCTGGGTGTGGCCCACCAAATTTATTTCAAAACCCACTGATGGGTCATAACTTTCATCTTAAAAACTATAACCCTGCAGTGAAGGTGGAAATCACAGGGCGTGACAGTAAAGTTCTTGGGAGCTAGACTGATTCCAAATGTAAGAATTAAGACTCTTAAGAGACTGGAATATCATTACACTGCGAATTGGATCAGAAGCTAGAGCATGTTTATGTCTGTCACGTAACAGGACGCTACTATTTCAAGCTCAGGTGATCAGACAGCTCTTTGGTTGTCACTTGGGATTAGGTTGATCCAAGCAGTGAGTCTATCAGGGAGAGGAACCCACCGCCCCTGCGCGCATCTGGAGCCCGGCCTCTCCTATTGCTTCTGTGACAGATCTGCACTTCTAAACAATAACCATCCATCACATGGACCCAGTTCTATTGTTCTAGCTCTACAGGGCACACTGTGCTCTCTGGAGCCACAAAGGGGAGAAAATATTCCCTCCAATATTCCTGCATGATAAATTCTCCCACCTCTACATAAAACCCTGCTTATAGGTCTTGTCTTTTTGGGTTTTTTAATGCCCCAACTATGACAGGAGAACTGACTTGAAGCACTGCTGTGCACCCAACTCACACTGCCTTACATTTTTCACCTCTTTCCTTATAAAGAACTCCCAGCCAGGGGGGGAAAAAAGGATAAGAGGAAAGGAAAATCCACACAATATCAGTAAGTTTACCCTTGAGATTAAGTCACTTTCTTAGATGGTGTTTTCACAACATAATTCTTTTAGGCATCCTGCTTAGATTTTAAGATGTTTGGTCAGAAATCAAATTTCCTTCCAGCTTTTATTCAGCACCACCTTCTAACACACACACACACACACACACACACACACACACAAATGCAGGAAGCGATTTCTACTACAGGGTTAATTTCTCATTTCCTAGGAGCAAGGAGCTCTTTCTCTGGATTATGATCAACTTAGAGGTGTTATTAGTGTACGAGTTTAATCATATTTTTGGTAACTAGAAAGAAGGAAATAACCCATGAGTCATGAAAAACCTGAAAAGATTATTCTGATGTTTGTTTATCTTGAACTAAATTTGCAGGGAAATAAAATCACTCTGGCAGCTAAAACTGCACACTCACATTCTTTTGTATGAATTAATTATACTTAACTGCTCTGTAATGTCCTGATTAATTATTTCCTGTTCCAGTCGCTTGATTGTGCATTTTTGATACAAAACCTGCATCATGATGAGAATCTTGGACCTATTTCTCATGTTGCTTGAGGCCCCCATAGAGCTGATCTGAACAAGTAGTTGCAGGGGAAGTTGCAGGGGTGACATCAGCACCCTAGGAGGGCCGAGTCAGCACAGGCAGGGACAGCACAACTGTATTTTGGGCCCAGGGCATGGGACCACCACTTACCAACAGGCAGCAGCAAGATGGAGGTTTTAATGCTGTACTATTTGTGAGAAGCATAACTGTCACCCTACATAAACACTGGGTACTTGGCTGTCACCAGCAGACTCTCGGATGTATCCTGAGTGATGGGGCTGTAGGGGAGGAAAACTTTTCCCTTCTTCTCTTTAGATTCTTTGGCTAGTCTAGTGATTAAATTGGCAGATTAACAGGAGGAAAAAAAAAGCTAATTTCATATGTATGGGAACCCCAAAGATATGAGGCTCTTGGATAGCCAGGCAGCTGAGGCTTGTATACAATTTGAGCTGAGGTAAAGGGGGTAGGGATCTGGGACTTCACAGGGGAGGAAGACAATTCACAGAAAGCTGGGAAAAGCCAATGCTTGATACACACATGTTTGCATGCCATGCAGATATAAAAAGTTATCTCGGGGCACCTGGGTGGCTCAGTCGGTTAAGCATATAACTTCGACTCAGGTCATGATCTCATGATCTGTGAGTTCAAGTCCCATATCAGGCTCTGCACTGACAGCTCAGAGCCTGGAGCCTGCTTTGGATTCTGTGTCTCCTTCTCTCTTTCTGCCTGTCTCTCTCTCTCTCTCTCTCTCTCTCTCTCTCAAAAATAAGCATTTTTTAAAAATTATCTCTGGGAGCACCTGGGTGGCTCAGTTGGTTAAGCTCCAGACTCTTGGTTTCTGCTCAGGTCATGATCTCACAGTTCATGAACTTGAGCACTGCATTGGGCTCTGTGCTGTCAGTGCATACCCCCCCTGCTTGGGATTCTCTCCCTCCCCCTCTCTCTCTCTCCCTCCCCTGTTGGTGCTCTCTCTTTCTCTCTTTCTCTCTCTCTCAAATAAATAAACTTTAAAAAAGTTATCTTTGGGAATAGCTCTCTTCCTGGTATAAGCCCTTAATCTAAATTCTTTTAAGCAGTTAAGGGAGAGGTGAAAGAAAGAAAGAAAGAAAGAAAGAAAGAAAGAAAGAAAGAAAGAAAAAGGAAGGAAGGAAGGGAAGAAGGATGGGAGGGCGGGAGGAGGTAGAAAGAGAGAAAAACCCAATTCTTTCTGAGTCTGTTAGGACTTAAGATTGCCATCAGCTCAAAATAGTCCACACGCCAAAGTGGTCCCATATTCTGCTCCGTCTCAGGGCTCTCAAGCGCAGAAGGAACATTGCCAGGTAGGTCCTGGAGACAAGAAAAGCTGAGTATATAAGTTTCTCATCGCCGCTACAACAAATGACTGCAACCTCGGTGGTGTCACACACACAGAACACAAGTTTATTATCTTACAGTTCTGTGTATCAGAAACTCTAATATCAAGATGCCAGCAGGGCTGTGTTTCTCCTAGAGGCTCCATGGGACAGTCCTTCTTTGCCCTTTCCAGCTTCTAGAGGCTGCCACCCTCCATGGCTGGGGTCTCCTTCCTCCATCTTCAAAGCCAGCAGAGCAGAGTCCGCCACCTCTCCCTTTCTCTGACTTCTTGCTTCCATCAATACGTCTCTTTCTCTCACTTCTCTGGCCTCCCATCTTCCCCATAAGGCCCCTTGTGATTACCCTGGGTTCGGATAACCCACAGCAATCCCCAGCCACCGCCCCAAATCCCCATCTCAAAATCCTCAATTGTGTCAGTCCCTGGGCTGTGGGAGGGACATGGTCACATGGCCATCTCTGGGAGGGGCTATGACTCTGCCTTTCACGCTGAGTATCCAGACTGAGAAGGAGCCCGTGTAGGTCACGCCCGAGCTTCCGGTGGCAGGGCAGTGCTTAGCCAGGCCTGCACAGGCACCCACGAGAGGGTGGAGCCGAAATCAGCAGAAAGGTGACACTGAGAACTTGAACAATGGGAGTACCAGAGAGTTAAATTACTGAAACCCGCATGAAAGGCTGATTTTATAAAGTTATGCAGTAAATGGGTTAATCCCAAGCTACCGTTAGCAGTCACACATTTAAAGGAAGAGTGGGAGGGTCAGGAAGGTTAATAAGCTTTGGAGCAGAGAGGTGCAAAGAGGTCAAGGTAGGCTGAGCCCCTACCTCGCCCCTCTCCCCTGACAAACCCACTGAGCCTGTCCCCAACAAGAGATGGACACTTTAGACATAAAGCCCGAGGTCCCTTAGGTCTTCAAGTTGTGTCACTAACTGCTCTTTCCTCTGATCCCAGGCTCTCCACGAAACCCTGGGATAATTGGTCTTCCCAGGGAGCCCCCCACATAAGGAGAGGACGCGCTGTCAATCTCTAGTCTCCTTGCCAGATCAACTCTGTTTCTCATAGAAAATTAACAAACTGGCATGCTGGCTTGCATATATTAATACCTTGGGAGTTTAGTTAGCATGAATCAGCACCTCAAAGCTGTCAATCTCCGGTCTGCGTGACAGATATATATTCTAATTTCTCATGGAAATGAGCAAATAACTATGCTGGTTTATATTTATTAATGCCTTGTGAGTTTAGTTAGCATGAGTCAGTATCTTAACTCTGATCAGCTCAGGGTCCCTGCAAGAACTGAGCTGCAGTAAATTCCCCAAGATTTTCTTCTAACTAAAAAAGTCCCATCCCACCACCTGCTGCCCGCCCCCCACCCCATCACATTGCCCAACCCTCATCCTGCACCAGTTTCTTGTTTATCTCCATGGGGTTCAGTTACACAGAGTACAATGTGAAAGGCACCCCCTGCGGTTGTGCAGCCCTGCCCTGAATAATTCCTGAGGACCTTTTGAGATTTTGCTTAAAAGCTGCTCCTTTAGAAACTCTCGTAACCCCTCGGGGCTCTCCAGGCCTCCCTGCCTTACTTCAAAGAATCCTACAATTTCCTTCTTGCCCTCTTCACCCTCATTTACCATCTGTCTTCCCCACCCCCATGTGGACCCGGTTTGTTTTACTCCTCTCAGAGGCCCATGCCTGGCACACAGGAGGTGCTCAATAAATACCTGTTGCCCAAATAAATAGATGCTGCCCTGACCTCCTTTCCTCTGCCTCTTTTCAGCCACCAGAGACTGGAAAACAGATGCTAACACACCAAAAGATCCAGAAGGAGATATTACACATTGAGGGAAAGGTCACATTCAAGATAAGACAGAGAATGCCTTTGTGGAGTTAACAGGAGGCTGTCTTCCCAGGAGCAATGGAGAGACAGCCCATTAGGACAGACTGTGACAGGACAGTGCTGCCGCAGTGACAGGGCCGCAATGAGGCATCTCTAACAAACAGCCGGACATTTCTATTTGAATGTCCTGACATTACCACAACTCAGCATGTCCCAAAGCAAGGTCAGAGTCTTTTTCATCTGGACTGCCAAGTGTTCCTACTTCTGGGCGTTTCCCAGGATCTTAACTTTGGAATCATTTAGGATTCCTCTCTCTTTAAAGTTCATAGCAATTAAACCTACAACTCATGTGGGTTTCTAATAGTACTGCTGCCTTAATTCCCAATCCTCCTCTGTCATACACCCGGGCAACTACCACAACATCTTGAGTTGGCTTCCGGTGTTTGGTCTCTCACATTTTCTCACCTATACCATGTCTTGAACGCGTAAAAAAAGAAAAATACTACTTTTATAACCTCAACTCCTCTCTTTTCTGAAACTCCTTCAATGGCTCTGTGAAGGGCCATTCACTGTCAGCAAACTGGCCTTTGAGGCCTTGCACATGGGCCGCATTTTCCCATCCTCATTGCCTGCTGTCTCACATCTGAAGCCCTGATGTTACGCCCCGGCCATGTCTCCTCCTCTGGGGCGGGCACATCCTACCCCCCTCCCTAAAGATATCCATGCTTTTCCTGCCCCCATCCTTTCCTTCAGGCTGGGCTGTCCTCCCTTCACTTCCCTCTTCTCTAAGCCCCACCTACCCTTGGCATCCCAGCTTAAGTCCCAAGGCCCTTATAAAACTTTCCTCAAGGGGCGCCTGGGTAGCTCAGTTGGTTAAGTGTCTAACTCTTGGTTTCGGCTCAGGTCATGACCTCACGGTTCATGACTTCAAGCCCCATGTCAGGCTCTGTGCTGAAAGTGTGGAGCCTATTTGGGATTCTCTCCCCCTCTCTCTCTCTGCCCCTCCCCTACCTTCTCTCTCTCTCTCTCTCTCTCTCTCAAAATAAATAAATAAATAAACATTAAAAAAACTTTACTCAATTATTTCAACCCATATCTAGAGACTCACAGAGCAGAAACGAGTGTTGAGAGAACTTAGACTTCAGAGCGCAGCCCTCTTTACAGCTCAAGAAATTGAGGTTGGCAGAGCCCAACCTCGCCCCCTCTCAGAAGTCACCACTTTCCCATTCCTCATGGCACTTACTCGCCAGCTGCCTGTGTTCTTCCTGCTTCCCATCTACCCTATGGGAAGGTTGGCTTCAGGAGGACAAGGGAATCTAGGGGGCTTTTTCTGTAGCAACCTCAGTGTCTCATTCTGTGTCAGGTTCAGAAGGCCCTCCACAAATACCTGCATTGAAAGACACTTGGTGAGTATGAGTACAGCAGCCCCCTTATCTGCAGGGGACATGTTCCAAGACCCCCAGAGGAGGCCTGAAACCACAGGTAGTACCAAATCCTATATACACTGTTTTTTCTTGTACATACACACCTATGATTTTATAAATTAGGCACAGCAAGAGATTAACAACAACTGATAGAACAATTATAACAATATGTTGTTTCTCAAAATATTGTTGTTACACTGTACTCTTCCTTCTTGTGATGACGTGAGATGACAAAGTACCTGCATGATGCGATGAAGGGAGTGAATGACGTAAGCACTGTGACATAGCATGAGGCTACTATTGACCTTCTGATGATACGTCAGAAGGAGGATCATCTGCTTTGGGACTGCAGTGACCACGGGTAACTGAAACCACAGAAAGTGAAACTGCCGGGCATGGGGTGTTGAGAGGAGACTACTCTATAAGGAAATTAAAGTAAAGAAGAAAGAATTTGGTTATGGGTGTTTCCAATCAGTGCCAGGTGATAAGGCGGCCTAATTCTCAGTGACCCATCCCAATTTGCTATGATCAGGTAACCTGGTCTAACAGAGCTCTCCTAATGGAACTGATCCCTCAGTCCCTGAAAAAGCTGACAGCCTGAGGCTATTTGGCAAACAGACTTCTCACAGTTGGACGGTGCAGCAGGTTAAATAATGGCTCCCCGAAAAAGGTATGTCCACCTCTGAAACCCCATAATCTGTGGTTATGACCTTATTTGGAACAAGAGTCTGTGCATATGTAATTAAGTTAAGAATCTTGAAACAAGATCATCCCAGATTACCCAGGTAGGTCCTACATCCAATGACAAGTGTCCACATAAAGGACAGAAGAGCAGATGAGGCAGAGAAGAGGAGAAGGCCAAGTGAAGATAGAAGCAGAGACTGGAGTGATACAACTACTGGTCAAGGAACACCTGGAGCCATGAGAAGCTGGAAGAAGCAAGGAGGATTCTCCTCTAGAGCATTTGGAAGGAGTCTGGCCCTGCTGATACCTTGGTTTCAGACTTCCAGGCTCCAGAGGTCTGAAAGAATACATGTCTCTTGTTTTAAGCCAACTGGTCCTTGGGAATTTGTTTCAGCAGCCTTAGGACACAAATATAGGGGAACCTGGAAGGTTCATCTGTCTCTTCCACCCTGTGCACAGAAACATTAATGGAGCAGTCAAACATGGAAAGGTCATTGTAACTTGATCGGTGTTGGGATAGTATTCGCACGGTGTGGGCTGCACTCAAAGGAGGAGCATTTGTCCAGTTGGTGCTGGAATGGGGGTGGGGCAAAAGGAAGAGACAAAGAGAGACAAAGTAAAGGAAGATATTCATGGAAGGCCTCTGGAAGGAGGAGACCCTTAACTGAGTCTTGAAGAATGAGGACTTAACTGGATAAGAAGGCTGGAGAAGATGTCACATGGGTGACACTGCACAGCAATCAGTGTAAGAGAACCCAGTGTGCAGTAGAAGTACAGCAGCCAGAAGTCTAGGTCTTTGAGGGGTTGGGTCTTTGAGGGCTTCCTAGACCACATTGAGAAGTACAGGCTTTTCTTTTACAGGGCCGGTACCAGGGCTTGTCTGAGTACATTTCTTGGTTGTCACAAAGACCAGGGGGTTTCTACTGGCACTTAGTAGCCCGCATCCAGGTACATTTAATGTCTTACGGTGTCAGTGGACTGTCCAGCACAACGAAGAATTTCTTTTCCCTCAAAAACTTTCAAAAGAGTCCCATCATCTTGAGAAAAACTGGTGGTAATAATACAAAATCCCTGATGGGGTTGCAACAGGTAAATGACCGGAGGGGAAGTTCAGACAGTTCATTGTGGTGCAATGGGAATGTAAGATACAGGAAGAGGAGAGTGATGGCTTGAGAAAAATTAGGAAGCCACAGCCCAAGTACAGTGAAGGCTTGATGAAGATGTGAAGACCTGAGCCAGCAGCAGAAGGCAGGATGGCAAGGGGGATTGGGAGGCAAATTCAAGAGACATTTAGGTTAAAAGTGTAGAATTTGTTTTTGAATAAGAGACTGAATCTTGGATTTCTAGTTCAGAGGTGTCATTAACACATAGTAAAAATAAAAAGAGGGTGACTGGATCATAATTTAATTTGGGACTTGTTGATATTGAACTGCCTATGAGACAGTGAAACAGAAATGTCCATTAGGCAATTGAAACCTAACATTCAAAGGATGGCGTGAACGTTGTAATCTCTAAGTAGAGTATTTTCAAACAGACTAGCAGAAGGTGGTTTCCCTAAGTGGACAATTTGAAGCCTAGAAAATTACTAGTCTCACCCTAAATGGATTGGATGTTTACAAGTTAGTGTCATTTCACCAGATTTTGATTCCTTTTTTTATTTAAAGGACAAAAGAGGGGCGCCTGGGTGGCGCAGTCGGTTAAGCGTCCGACTTCAGCCAGGTCACGATCTCGCAGTCCGTGAGTTCGAGCCCCGCGTCGGGCTCTGGGCTGATGGCTCAGAGCCTGGAGCCTGTTTCCGATTCTGTGTCTCCCTCTCTCTCTGCCCCTCCCCCGTTCATGCTCTGTCTCTCTCTGTCCAAAAATAAATAAATGTTGGAAAAAAAAAAAAAAAAGGACAAAAGAAACTCTTGACCTTCAAGTGAAGGGCTTTGTTTGCACTCAGATTAGTTTGCAAAGGAAGATAACTGCTCAGGTGCTCAGGGTTCATGCCACTTGTGTGACAAGGAACTAGATTGGTTTTATGAAACAAACAGTTGGAAAAAACAGAGGATTAGAGTGGCTTAGACAACTAAGACTGGAGTAAATGTTGATTCTTGGCCTTTGAAAGAGGATTCTAGGTTAAAGAAGGTAGTATTTCATTTTCAAAACATTGTTCTTTGTTGTGCTACTCGGATCACTTGAGATATTTCTGTTAGCTTATGTTTGATTGTAAAAATAACGTCACTATTTTGCTTCCGTTTAGCAGGGATAAAATTTCCAGTACTGTTCATTTTCTTTAGCTACATGTAGTCCATGAGAGCTCCCAAAAGTTCCAGAAGCTCCTTTCACTGTTCAATCTGATGGCTTTATCTAAAATCCATGAAGGCAAGGACCAGACCTGTCCAGTTCACCATTAAATCTCCAACAGACAGCATACCACCGTGCACATGGTAGACACCCAGCAAATATTTGATTAAACAAACAAACAAAAAAGCTTTCATTCCAGTGAGTGAAGGAGTATTAAACCACTAACTACAGTAGTAATTCCTAAACTGCTTTTTGATGAAGTCTTCCAAGGGGAAGAACAGGCAGCTCAGCAAAAAGGCAGTCTATAGGATTAACCTATTCTGGGGAGAGGAAGGATAAGGAAGAGTCACTCAAACTGTGCTCTATAGGCTAAGACAGGAAGCAGGAGGACCAGAGGAAGTGGACGTTGAAGTCCTAGGACTATGGATGCCAGAGATGAGTGATGTAGTAGATTAGGAAAGAGAGAGGTTGGGCTCTGAGAACCTCAATTTCCTGAGCTGTAAAGAGGTGCAGCACTCTGAGTTCTAAGTCCTTTCAACACTCAGCTCTTCTCTGAGTCTCCATATGTGATTTGAAATAATCAAGAAAAGTTGCATAAAGGCCTTGGGACTTAAGCTGGCCTGTGAAGATAAATCTCTTGTGGAAATACTCTGAGCAAAATGATAAGATCAGAAAGGAGCATGGGCCTTCAGCACCAAGAGAGAGATGATTTGCTTTTCCGAGAAGTGGAGGAGAAATTTATAAATAAAAGAAGAGAAAGAGATTTTTATGTTTGTTTATTTATTTATTTATTTATTTATTTTTGAGAGAAAGAGAGAGAGTGGGGGAGGGGCAGAGAGAGACAGGGAGACACAGAATCCGAAGCAGGCTATAGGCTCTGAGCTGTTAGCACAGAGCCCAACGCAGGGCTTGAACTCATGAACCATGAGATCATGACCTGAGCTGAAGTCAGGCGCTTAACGGACTGAGCCACCCAGGCACCCCAAAGAAGAGAAAGATTTATGGTAGAAAGTATCAGGCCAAATTATTTACCAGGAATAGATGACCTCATATAATCTCACAAAACTCTCTGAGATTGGGACTGTACTCTTATTGTCCTAATTTTTCAAATTTGAGAACATTGAGGCACAAAGAAGAAGAACATGCCCCAGGACACATAACAATCAAGTGGCAGGGCCAGGAATGCCATACAGGCAATCTGACTCCCCAACTACCACTGGGAGAGCAAGGGGCATGGGGGCACAGGTAACCAGTGAGGTGTATTTCTTATCACAGTCCTGTAAGGTTTTTCACAGTGTGATGTAGGTTTTTATCTCCTTTTCCTCCAGTAAGTTTATAAGCCCTGAGAGTGCAGGAAGAGAGACTCTATCATGGTTTCCTATAATTCTTTATAGTTCTAGAACCCGGACAAGGGTTCAACCCTACATTTTTTTTTTTATTGGAGAGGAATCTATTATACACTTGTGCCTGCCCTACACAGGATTCCCTTCTGTCCACGTGTCACTGCCAGCCTGGCCAGAAGTGGACACCTGAGTCAAGGTCAGCCTATGACCTTGAGTGTAATTATGATGGGGCGCTTCCCAACAAAAACAATCTCTCCTAGGTAGTATCTATTCCAACCTATCAGACCCTCTTATGTGGGGTGTGAAAACAGGATATTCAGAGAAAATCATTAGTCAGTAGCAGGATGGAGGTCAAATGACATACTGAAAGAAAACAGCAAGCAGAAACTATTAAGCAGAAAAAATAGAGTAGAGTCAATAAAGAGTCAAAGAAGAAGTTGAAACAGTAAGTAGCTGGGTTCCTGTCATAGAAAATACTAGAACAGAGAAGTTGTGGCTACCAGCAAGGCCAGCTTCACAGATGTGTGACCTGTGCAGTCTCACAGCACTGGGCTCAAAAAAACTCTCAACTTGCAATTTTTGCCCTGAAATTCTTAATAACTGTTAAACAAGGGACTCTGCATTTTTATTTTATCCTGGGCCATGCAATTTATAATAATGAAGGTGATCACAATGGCAACAATGACTACTTTTAAGAAAAGAAAAAGGAAGAGAGTGGGGGATTTGGGCAGACTAGAGACTGAAAGGTGCCAATGTCGTCCCCGTCAGCCCTCTCCATCCTCAGTTCTCCAGACCCACCAAACACGGCCTGTGCAGGATTCTGTCCACTGCCTCCAGGGTAGTCTGCTTAGAACACAAGCCGCTTCATTCTGCATAAAACCCTCCAATGCTCCCAATGCCCTTAGGACAATGCCCCGTGGGATTATAAACTTGACACTGCAGTCCATCTATCCTCATCTCAGAAACAAGGACAGGCTTGGAGTACTCTCTGTGGGAGACAACAAAATATAACCAGGCACCGACTCGTTACCAGAGAAATATCCCCTCTTAGAGATTATGGCATGTGTTTGGAGATCTTAAAATATTTCAAGATCCTGACCAGAGCTGATCAGGGAGATTGTGACCCTCTGGGGCGGTGGGGAGAGGATGACACCCCAAGGAATGTGCTGGAGAAGTAACAGAAGATGGCTAGAATGAGACCTGGGGTCAGTTGAGAGGGACGATATGAAGTAGGAAGCTGCTAGTTACCCTAGAACCTCTGTTTGGCTGAGTTGGATGTAATGGTTGGGGTCAGGGCTAAATTGTGACAATGGAGCAAATGAGCAAATGAGCACAGCCTCTTCTTCTGCCCTTTTCCCAAGCAGAGCTCTCAGCTTCTGCTATAAACAAATGTTGAGTAAATATTTAAAAAACAAAGTTTTAAAGGGTGCCATGTATTGGACCACAGGGCTAGACATGATTCAGTCCAGCCTTGCTCACCTCTTGCTCTTCTTCCTCTGTCTGTCTCTGTCTTTCTCTATATACCACTATTTTCTCAGTTCCTGGAAAATTCTATACCAGGGATTTCTCAGAGGCTCTTTTCTCTTCCTAGAAAGTAGTCTCCTTCCTTTGCATTTGTGTGCTAATCAGCCATGGGCATGATGGCAGGATCAGGTAAACAGAGGCAGTTGTGTGGATGTCAGGTGCAGACAAAATAGACTTCTCTCCAACTCCAGAAGGAGGACTTTCTAACTACAAAGAAGTATTAAAAAGATGATGGAAGGGGGTCTGGGTGGCTCAGTCGGTTAAATGACCGACTTTGGCTCAGGTCATGATCTCACGACTTGTGAATTCGAGCCTTGCATCACGCTTTCTGCTGTCAGTGCTGAGCCTGCTTCAGATTCTCTGTCCCCCTCTCTCTGCCCCTCCACCATACACACTCTTGTGCTCTCTCTCTCTCTCAAAAATAAATTAAAAAAACATTTAAAGAAAGATGATGGGAACACCTGGGTGACTCAGTCAGTTAAGCGTCCAACTTCAGTTCAGGTTATGATCTCACAGTTCATGAGTTCAAGCTCTGCATCGGGATCTGTGCTGACAACTTAGAGCCTGGAGCCTGCTTCGGATTCTGTGTCTCCCTCTCTCTCTCCCCCTCTCCAACTCACACTGTGTCTCTCTCTCTCAAAAATGAATAAATATTTTTAAAAATTAAAAAAATTAAATACATTTTAAAAGGATGATGATATCTGGGTTTTTGTTGTGAGACACTTTGATGGATTGCAAGCCTCTCAATGATTGAGATTCTGTCTCCTCATAATATCTCTGTCCTCTGTATGGGAGCAAACTTTGCCACCCAAAATGTGTCTCCTTGGCATGCAGATTATTTTAGGCTGTTTATTTTTAAGAAACAGAAGGCTCAGCCAAAGTATGGAAACAGCCCAAATGTCCATCAACAGATGAATAAAGATGTGGTATATATATATATATAATGGGGTATTACTCGGCAATCAAAAAGAATGAAATCTTGCCATTTTGCAACTACAGGGATGGAACTGGAGGGTATTATTATGCCAAGTGAAATGAGTCAGTCAGAGAAAGACAAATATCATATGACTTCACTCATATGAGGACTTTAATATACAAAACAGATGAACATAAAGGAAAGGAAACAAAAATAATGTAAAAACAGGGAGCGGGACAAAACATAAGAGACTTAAATATAGAGAACAAACAGAGGGTTGCTAGAGGGGTTGTGGGGGGGGGGATGAGCTAAATGGGTAAGGGGCTTAAGGAATCTACTCCTGAAATCATTGTTTCACTGTACGCTAACTAACCTGGATGTAAATTTAAAAAAGAAAAAAAAAACAGAGAGAGAGAGAGAGAGAGAGAGAGAGAGAGAGAGAGAGAGAGAGAAAAGGAAACAGAAGGCTCAGGAAGAACCTTTGACATTCCCCCTAACTGCCTAGAAGATTAGATAGAGGACTTGCTCCAACAGGAATCTGTCACCATAGATACCAACATTATGATATGAACTAGGGGAGGTAGACAGGGAGGAACTTAGCAAGTTCTCTATTTCATTGTTTCTATATGGCCTAGCAAGCATCTGTTTATGAAACATTTACTCTTTTTCATCTTCTATGAATTGTCTTCCTTCTCTTTGAGGCTCCAGACCCCTGCCCCCTTCTTCTTAGTTCTGGATGTCGTATAAGCCTCAGTTGCCTGACTGCCTGTGGGCTTCCATATTCTTATGGACCCTGTACATATGCAATTAAATTTGATTTTCTCCTGTTAATCTGTCTCATGACCAGTCAAAAGAATCTTGAAGGGTAGAGTAAAATCTTTTCTCACCAACACTTCCCATTCAGACCCCACCCTGCCCCTCTCTGTAGTGACTAAGAGTACACACTGAGGAGTTAACTTCCCCTGTTGGACTCCTGGACTCACCACTTAATGTTTATGTGTCCCCGGGGGATATTATTTTTAATTCATTGGTTTGTTTGGTTTTTGTTTTTAATCTCTGTGCCTTTATCTTCATCTATAAAGTTGGGATAACAGTAGTACAGTACCAACTATAGAGCCAATAGGATTAAATGAAGCAATTTATTACCTGACATCATAACTGCATGAAACATTTTAATTATTAGTGCAGTGTCTGACCCTTGGCATTATTTTGAACACTCAACTCAATAAGTACTTAACAGATGTTCTTTGCATTGAATTGAATGCTAAATCCCGTTGCTAAGCTCTTATCACTGCACCCTTACTTCTCTCTAACATAACTCTTCTCTTCAGAATCCTATCTGAAGTCAAGATAAGAATGAAAGGAATAATCCAAATCTTCCATTCCTATACCCCATAAAATATTTTGAATTTCAAACAGAAGCAGAATGTTTTCTGATGGAATACTCTATTATATTTTCTTGAAAGACTCTTTTAAAATATTCATCTACTATACTCAGTAAAAGAGGTCCAGTTTGCAAAACAGGTGAAAGATATTATGAAGTTCTCTGCCAAGCCGTAGAAGAGTGTCAGTTCGTGGGAATTTATCATGTGCAGTTCATGAAGCCCCAGGGCCATGATGTTGGCATTTAAACATTAGCAAGAATAGCGCTGAAAGCAAAGCTGACATATGTAAGAATGAGTGGGCCCCAGTGTTGCCTTTTGTTCTCTCAGGAAGATCATAGCATATTAATGGAAGCTACGCCTAATTCTTCCTCAGTGGCTGCCACATCAGTCTGAACACACCCTTCTTCAGTCCTCTAGATGGCTTATTTGATTATAATGGAGTAAATTTTAACAGGGTCCGCCATTCCCTTCTTTCCTTCCTCCCTCCCTCCCTTTCTTCCTTCCTCCCTCCCTCCCTCCTTCCCTCCCTCCCTCCCTTCCTTCCTTCCTTTTCTCTTTCTTTTATTAAGTAATCCAAGAATATTTGAGGCCATCTACCAGGGGCCAGGTAGTAAGCTGTAGTGATCTGATACTTGGTCTCATGAATCTTCCAGTCGGGCAAGGAACGTAGACACTAAATGTTAGTAAATTAGAAGCTGCCATGAATGACAAGAGACTGGGTCTGGACGATAAGACAAAGTCCCCTGGAAGAAATAATTTTCCTCTGAAATCTGAAAGATGCCCAGTCCAGCTAGGAGACACTGGCTGGGAAGAGAGAGTGTGGGTGTCAGCAAGAGCAGTGGGAGAGGGCTATGGGAGCTGTCCTGAGGTCCTCGTGGCCTATACCTGTTCTGGGGACTCCATCCGCCCCTCACTGTCTCTGCACCTGTGCTAGGGGTGACTTGCTGTCGTGGTTTGAATATTATGCCCCACTCTGGACTTGATAATGGCCGGAGAGCACTCCCGTTTGCACACATGGAAGTCCTGGCAGAACTGTCTGCCTCAGGCTCGACGTTCTAAGAAGCATAGCTAGAAGTGAAATGCAGGACTTTCTGTCGCTAAAACATGTGCTCATACCACAATGCTAAGTAAGGCCCAGAGGGCTTTCTTAGGTAAATCTTCCCACCTGAAAATACCATCTTCACACAGATGCCTGAAATTACTCTACCAGAGGAAAGATAATACCTTGGAACAGAATGTGTTTTTTTCCTTATGCCCCTGTTTTAAAAACAAACACTGAGCAAGCTTTGGAATGTTGAAAATGCTCACGATAAAGAAAAGGGGAACAGAATATTCTTAAGGGTATGTTTACTGTTGAAATCAAGAGTACTTCCATATCTTGAATTCTTCTATACCTTCAATAAATACATAATAAAAAATTAAAATTATTTTAAAGTGCAAATACTCCTTGGGAGGGGTAACCTATTAAGTCAGTAACATTTAAGAGTGTATATGTTTATTGGGAAATTTTCGTCCTAACAAGAGACATGAGAGCAGGACACAAATTATGGCTGCCCCCACAAAGTTTGCGAGGGAGAGGCAGAGAATATAGTGCTAAACATAAATATCATACTCTTCAGGACTTTACCTTGTACCAGTTCTTCTCAGTTATTATAAAATATTCTGTGTTCCTCAAGCCTAGTCCACATCTGCACTGGACATTCGTTCAGAGTGTTCTCTCTGTGTGAAGTATCTTCTTAATTCTTATTTCACCTCCTCTAAGAAACCTTTGTAGATCTCCTTCGTCAGAAACCATCTGTGCCCCTCTCTCTTCCTACACTGTGTGGTGATATCTCTATTATTAAACCCTTACTGTATTAATGCTTGTCCTAAAGTTAATTAAGCATTCATCTCGGGGCCCCTGGGTGGCTCAGTCCGTTTCGTTTCAGACTGTTGATTGCAGCTGAGGTTCATGATCTCATGTTTTGTGAGTTCTAGCTCTGTATTGACAGGGTGGAGCCTGCTTGAGATCCTCTCTCTCTCTCTCTCTCTCTCTCTCTCTTGCTTCCTCTCACTTTCTCTCTGCTCTTCCCCCACTTGCTCTCTCTCTATCTCTCTCTCTCTCTCAAAAGAAATAAATAAACATTTTTAAAAAATTAGACATTCTAGGTGCCTGGGTGGCTCCGTCAGTTAAGTGTCCAACTTTGGCTCAGATCATGATCTCACGGTCTGTGAGTTTGAGCCCTGCATCAGGCTCTGTGCTGGAGCCTGTTTCAGATTCTGTGTCTCCCTCTTTCTCTCTCTGCCCCTCCCCCACTCACACTCTGTTTCTCTCTCTCTCAAAACCAAATAAACGTTAAAAAAAATTTTTTTTTAATTAAGCATTCATCGGGGCGCCTGGGTGGTGCAGTCGGTTGAGCGTCCGACTTCAGCCAGGTCACGATCTCGCGGTCCGGGAGTTCGAGCCCCGCGTCAGGCTCTGGGCTGATGGCTCAGAGCCTGGAGCCTGTTTCCGATTCTGTGTCTCCCTCTCTCTCTGCCCCTCCCCCGTTCATGCTCTGTCTCTCTCTGTCCCAAAAATAAATAAACGTTGAAAAAAAAAATTAAAAAAAAAATTAGGCATTCATCTCTTTCCCCTTTGAAATTGTGAATTCTCAGGAATCCTAGCTCTTAAGTTTGTTTATCTCCCATAGGGCCCAGCTTAGTGGTGTGTACGTAGTAGGGGTTTAATAAATGTTTAAAGGCTTGAAATGAAAGTATGTTCTTCCTAGTCTGAGTAAATCTTTGGTAGGAATTTCTCCATAAATAACCATAATGAAGAGTTTTTTAGCTCAAGCCATTTGCAGGATTGCTTTGCCCTTGATGAATTTTCTTTGATAGAAAAAAAAAAAGTAACCTAAATGCTCTTTCCTATGATAAGAGTCATAATTTCAAGAGACAGAGCTGTTCATAGGCAAACATTTTGAATTCTGTACTATGTTCAGAGCCAATTAGAAGCAATTGGATTTATGAATTTTTTATTTTCCTGATTGATTTTCTATTTAGTTTCTTCTGAATAACTACTTAAAAATCTTTCCATAACATTCACCCTTTTCGTTGATTTCTAGACCTAGAGAACCAACCTTTCAGCAATTATACAAGCCCTTCACACAGGGGTTTTTGGGGGTTTTCTGGGGTTTTTTTGGGCTTCCACTTCTTTTAAAGTAGTTTATTGAAATCTTCTCCAGATAAAAACCTTGAAATCACTAAGCAGATCACTGTTCAGA
Source organism: Herpailurus yagouaroundi (assembly GCF_014898765.1). NCBI lineage: Eukaryota > Metazoa > Chordata > Mammalia > Carnivora > Felidae > Herpailurus > Herpailurus yagouaroundi. The sequence goes on along the minus strand of NW_024412403.1, from coordinate 55,650,656 downwards.
ACCATGTTAATTCTTCTATTTTTCTCCTTAAAGGAGATGACTAGTGGACAGCTTGGAATAGCAATGAGGTATGGTATTTATCTGTAATACCTCTCTCATGATGAATAACTAAATTATCCAAAATCCTATTACTCGGAACATTTCAATCGTGGTAGAATAAGGTCTCTGATTTGGATCCTGGTTAATTTGGAAATGGCCTCCTTCCCTGGGGACATTCAGAGCTTCTGAGGCCAGCTGGTGATGGGGCCTGAATGTGAACACTGCAAAGCTAGGAATGTGAGCAAGAGCTTTTTAATTCCTGGTTAAAAATAGCCTGTGAGGTCTGGGGCTTTGCCCACCTTCGTTTTCTCCAGGGATTTCAGCTCATGTCCCAAAGATCCTCCCCTGGCCCTAAACACTGCCACAACTGTGCTAAATGGCTCAGGTGTCTACAGGGAATTGGACTTGGTCAACATTTAGAGCTATTAATCTAACAAGGGCTCAGACTCTGGGAATCCTTTCTGGCTACAACCTCCCCGGGCCTGGTCTTGGCTCCCAGAAGCCCTGTGTGTTCTGAAACCTTATCAAACCATCCACTATTACTTTCTTACTCATAGAAGAAGAGCAGGAGGGTCCTAGTGCTGGCTGGGCCCTTAGGGAGCATCCTGCTCAGGGATTCAAGCTTAGGAACTCTGTCATCAAATAAAATCACATATGGATGCCCCCATAAGAAAGAACAGACAAGGGGCACCTGGGTGGCTCAGTCAGTTAAGTGTCTGACTCTTGATTTCAGCTCAGGTCATGATCTCACAATTCATGAGTCTGAGCCTCAAGTTGGGCTCTGCACTGACAGCTTGGAGCCTGCTTGGGATTCTCTCCCTCCCTCTCTCTGTCCCTCCCCTGCTTGTGCTCTCTCCCTCTCCCTCTGTCTCTCAAAATAAATAAATAAAAACATTTTAAGAAAGAAAGAAAGAGGGAGAGGGAGAGAAAGGAAAAAAGAAAGAAAGAAGAAAGAAAGAAAGAAAGAAAAGAAAGAAGAGGAAACAGGTAAGAACAGAGCTGCTGTGACCAAAGCATGAGTGTAGACCCCAACCACTCATCATGTCCTAGGTTCTGGTTTTATAGATTATACAGTAGAGGCCTAAACATATGGGATTTTGCATAAATTCAGTTAGTGGTGTTCAGCTTTTATTCCTATTGGTAATGCAGAGCCTTGGCCCCCAGCCAAATCCCCGTTCACCAGCACCTCTTCCCTCATATTCTTGGAAGCCTCCAGAGAGTTTCTTTCAATGATCATGACTGATATCGTTCAACTCCCTACATGTGCCCGTTGTGTTGTATGCACTCTGTTCCCCTCTCCTCCTGCCCTTGTTGCCCCCTTGGGCTCTAGGCAATGTGTTCCTAAATCCCACAGGCCTTGTTACTGCCTCTGCTGGGCACTTCTGCCAGCCTGGTCAGGCCCTGCTCAGCTTCAGTGAGTACCCTTGCTAGGGCAGTGGAGATGGGGAGACCCTGAGGTTGACTTCTGCCTTTATGCATTCCATTCTGTTAAAAGGCAAAGCTAATCTCTTAAAGAATAATTCAGGAAAATAGCGTTTTGTATTTGCTCACAGCCAGTGATTTGAATATTGAGTCAGTAGAAGGCTGGGATGAGGACCCATCTGATTTATTGAGAACTAAGGTGTTGGTTCTGGGTCTGGCTTATAGGCTGGATTCTTCCAAGATGAGTTCCCACCTTAGGCTCTTCGGTTTCTCAGGCAAATCATTTCCCCTGGCGGTTCACTAGATTCATTAACTTGTAACAGTGGTTAAGGCATAAACCGGGCCATCTTCACTGGCCCCATCTCTGGATTCCTCCCTCCTAACTCCTGCCCCGAAAACACACTGTGGTAACAAAATTTGTAAGGAACTTAGTTTAAATTTAATTGATCTTTACCAAAATGAGAGATCAGGGTATTTTGAGAGGTTTCTAGGTGAAAATTATATTTATCGTGGGTATGAATCAATGAGAACTGACCTGAACAATTAATTTTAAAATTTTGATCAAGCAAACCAATTGTTGTGCAGGATCTAAAAAAAGCACACAGATATACCTAATAACGAGGAAATGTGAGAAATATACACACACACACACACACACACACACACACACACTGTTCCCTAAACCAGAAAGGAAAAGGAGGGAATTTTTCCATTCCTGTTATCTCCCCTTAGGGCTGTTTTAAGGCTTTGGTCCTTGTGAAATAATAAGAAATATCTATATATACTAGTCTTTGCCCCCAGTTCCTGACCAGGGCTCCTGAAACCCTTAGAAATCCCTAAATAATAAGAGCACGAGAATCATTTCTTGTTCTCGTGAGGTGACTTTGGGTGGGCTCCTGGCTGGGGGCTGGCCACTAGAAAGATCAAGGTAATGATTGGAAACTTGGAATTTTCAGCCCCCTCCCTCCGTTCTTCAAAATGGGGAGAGGGCTGGAAATGGAATAAATAACTGATCATGTCTCTGTAACAAAGCCTCAAAAAATTCCCAGCAGTGTGGGGTTCAGAGGGCTTCCAAGTGGGTAAACACATCCATATGCCAGGAGTGTGATGCACTTCAATTCCCAGGGACAGAAGTTCTGCACTCCAGAAGCTCCCAGACCTTACCCTATGTATCTCTTCTTGTGGCCGTTCATCCATATCTTTTTTCATATCCTTTGACAAACTGGTAAACATAAGTAAGTGTTTCGTGAGTTCTGTGAGCTGTTCTAGCAAAGTGTTGAATCCAAAGGGGAGGAGGTCATGGGAACCTCCAGTTTGTAGCCAAGTTGGACAGAAGTTGTGGTTAACGTAGGGACCCACTACTTGTGAGAGGCATATCAGGTGGGGAGGGGGGACAGTGTTATGGAACTGAGTGCTTAACCTTGGGGGATCGGACACTATCTTCAGGTAGACAGTGCCAGAATTGAGTTAAACTATAGAACACCCAGCTGGTGTCACAGAATTGCCTGGTGGTGTGGGGAAAGCCCACACAACTGGTGTCCCAGAAGCATTGTCAGTGTGGTAGTGGTGTCAGAGTAATGAAGAAACAAAAGAGGAGGATTGCAGGTTTTCCCTACACATTACTCAAAGTGTGGTCCACAGACCAGCTTCATGGACATCATCAGGAGCTTGTTAAAAACTCACAATCTCAGAGCCCACTCCAGAGCTGCTGAACCAGAACCGGCATGTTAATAATGTGGGAGATCCGTACACACTTTAAAGTTGTGAAGCACTGCTCTGGATGATAGATATCATCCACTTGCACATGTAGAAACTATGCCTCAGATCCTCTCAGAGTCCACATGTGGATGGGGTACAAGAGGGACAAAGTCCTGGGAACTTGGAGAGGAACAGGAGAAAAGGGGAGGGAGAGGGAAGCTGGGAAAGTTTGAGGGAGAAACAAACTTCATTCTTCTCCCTTTTGCCAAAGATTGGCTCTGGGCACCAGCCTTCAGAGTTGAAGCCAAGAGACACATCATCTAACTATCCAATTTCAAATAGGAACTGTGGGTTTTATCCAACTCCAGAGTGAGGCTGATATCAGGGACACTGGCGCAGCAGACCAGGACCCCCGCTTCCCGATTCCTGGCTGATCACAGCCCTGGAAGTACCGTTTAAGAAACTGACAACTGGCCTTTGAAAGAATACGTCATATTCACTGTTGTTTCCCCTTGAATGGAATCAATGCTCTGCCTCAAGATTTATTTCCAGCCTGACAACAATGTTCAAGACATGTAGGTGGGGGGAGAAAATCCTAACTTTAGTAGGCAACGATGACACAGCCCAAGATTCTTTCTGTTTAAACCTCCTTGTGCTAAGGCAGTTAGATAAATGCAGAAGAGAAGCAGGTAAGTACCTGGCTTTGCAAAATAACACTATCTCATTTGCAGAAGATGGGTGAAGGTCAGTAAATAGCACATTTGAAAACAAGCCATATCTCTGGGCTCTTCCATTCCTAGGCATTCTGTCCTAATGACGAATTTCTCACTGGGAAAGCAGGAGATACTGGCATCATGGGAATGGGGGCAAACCAGCACTGGCATGGCTCTGTTGTGTCTTCTCTGGGTCCTACTGTGTCCAGCAATGAGATTGGTCAGGGATCAAAGTCCACCCGCACACGCACCCTGTGTTCACACCCTTCTCTGGGTAAATACCACTGCTCTGTATCCTTTTCTTTTCCACTCAGAGAATCTGTCTTGATGACCCAAGAAATCCAGGGCTTGCAGCCAGAAGCCGTGCTGTGGACACAGGGCTTCCTCTTGGGCAAACAGCCGCACATGACAACACAGAATTAGAAGTAGAGCCAGGGCAATGCGTCTCACTCACCACTCTCAGAGCTCTGAGACAGGCTGCTATTAATCACCCCAGCCACATCTATCAGGCTTTTCTCATTTGGCCACGGTTCATAGTCACAGATGCACAGCCAGGGTCTTCTGTTAAATCAAATCCAACAGTTCTATGATAAGGATGACACAGGTGAATGGGGGCAAGAATGTATGTACAATCTTAGCTATGTGTCCACACTACTAAAAAAGGAGAGAAAGGAAATGTCTGTTGACTACCAACCAAATGCCAGATTATTAATTTCTCTGTCTTTCTCTGTCTCTATAGATATGTGTGGGTGTGCTCGCGTGTGTGTGTGTGTGTGTGTGTGTGTGTATGTATGTATGTATAAAATCTTATTAAGCCTCACGATGGCCCTGCATGGAAGTCAGTATTAACCCTGTTTTCAGATGAAGATATTGAGGCTCAGAGAAGTTAAGAAATATATCTAAGGTTACACAGTTATTAGTAAAGAAGTTAGTATAGAAACTCAGGTTTAGGAGACTGGCAGAAATAATCAGAATAGAGAGGAAGATGAATAGTAGGGAACTGAGCCAGAGGGCATGGAGAAGGTGAAAAGAGAAAGAAGGAAAAAGAAGGGGGAGGGGAAGAATAAGAGGAAGAGGCCAGGAGCAGAAGCAAACTACTTTTATAACCACAGTTCCTACCCTGGGGTCCCACTTACAGGCCGCTTTGCCACTTATAGGCTGGTGGCTTGGTACAAATCACATAACCACAGTCTCTTAATCTGTAAAGTGAGGGCAGTAACATCCAGCCACCTGCTTCACTGGCTTGTTGTCAGGATCAAATAAGAATCTCTGTGCAAAGTTCTGCAAAATTAGAAGTGCTGTACAAATGGAAACTCTTCAAATGGTGTTCAAAGGATGTATGAGAATCAAGAGACCAGGTCCTTGGTATAAAGTGAAGGAGACTATCTACCAAATGGTTAACAGAGCAAGGAACCCCTACTTCAGCTTGGGAGCCAAGCTGTGAGAACCTGCAAGTCTTATTTCACATGGAATCAACCCCACATAGGGAGAGGTGAGCCAACTGACTCCAGTCCTTTGCTCCAGGTGGAGATAGCAGAGAACCAAGCCTGCTGATCGTCTTTCCACTGAGGTTTCAGAGAGTGGAGACTGCCCCTCTCCCAAATAGTGTGTGAGAATGAAGGGTAATCACCTCCTTTCTTCCTGGGCCAGGACAGTATCACCAAGTCGTCCAATGCCTGTGTTTTATGCTTTTATTAATGACATCCTGGGAAAACAGTGAGAAGTGAAAATGTAGTGAATGTTAGGGGGTGGGGCAGGGCAAGACATGGAGATCTGGAAGGAAGGAAACAGAAAATTTGGATGTTAATCCCATTTACATGACACAACTCCAAAATTGAAGAGTACTGAAGAAGTTTTTACTGAAATAAAGTCCAGGAAAAAGAAACCAGAGAGGAATAAATTAGTTGGAGAAATCTTTCTTCTGTTTTTTATAGGGCAGAGTACCAGAAAGGAGGAGACTAATTTGAGTAGTTTCTCTGAGGTGAGAACCATGGAGGAATTTTTGACAATGGAGCTAAAGGCAGTGTTGTTTGGCCTGAACTGGAAACAAGGCCTGAGTCTGTGAACTTTGCTCAACCAAAAAAGACCAAAAGCTGTAATTGTCAATATCCACCTGTTTAGTGTGTGTGTCAGGATTTGTGATTTTTTTGGTGGTGCTGGCTGAAAGGTATTAGAAGGAAGATGCTACAGAATGAAGGAGAAAAGCCCGTGTCTAAAGATATGCTCCGGGGAAGAGATAGCAGAAAATATCTCTTTGCTTTTCTTTCCTCCCTTGGGAGGGACACAGTGGACTGAATGGTGTCCTCAAACATATGGCCACATCCCAATCCCTGGAACATATGCATATTACCTTATTTGGGGAGAAGAGTCTTCGTGGACATGACTAAGTTAAGGATCTTGAGATGAGGAGATCAACCTGGACTGTCTGGGGGGCCCTAACTGCCATCACAAGTAGTCTTAGAAGAGTGAAGCCAAAGGAGATTAAATAGACACACAGAAGAGAAGTCGATTTGAAGATGGTGATAGAGACTGGAGTCACATGACTTTAAGCAAAGGAATGCCTGGAGCCACCATATCTGGAAAAGGCAAGGAAGGATCTCCCCCTAGAGCCTCTGGAGGGAGAGTGGCCCTGCTGCCACCTTGATTTCAGACTTGGGCCTCCAGAACTGTGAGAAAATCCATTTCCACTAAGTCACCAAATCTGTGGTAATTTATTACAGCAGCCACTGGAAATTAATGCAGATTGAATAGGAAAAAGTTACCCAGCAGCAGAAACAACTTCAAGTCTTTTGACGTCCCTCTTAGGTGCAGGACTACGATGATTTGCCAGAACCAGGAGGCAGCGGTATCGAGCAGCACACTGTGCAGACCCTGGTGGGGAGTTGCATTGGGGAGGAGACCTTATCACGAATGGTCTCCTCAGAAGTGCTTGCTGACACGGGACCCATGGAGAGAGCTGGATTTTCAGTACCCCACCGCCACTCCAGGTTCTTCATCTGTAGAATGGAAGGGACAAAACCTACCTCACAGGCTTGTTAATGTGAGGTCTCAGGCACTTCACAGAGCCTTTGGCTTCCTGAAAGGGCTTGGCAAATGTTCATTGCTATCACTGCCCAAGATCTAGGTAAGAGCTGTAGGACAGGTCCATCTGACCTGGGAGGCGTGATCTTTCTGGAGCCTGAGGCTGTCTCGTCATGCAGGGCTCAGCCTGTCCCTGTGAAGGCACTAAGTTCACAAAACACCAGGTCTGTGCCAGGTCTTGCCTGCTGTTCTCAGGAACTACATTTCGATGCTCCCCAAATCATAAGGGCCGGAAACCTGTGAACAGTATTTCTGACTCCCCTGCCATCTTGGTTCTAGTTTAGATTCCACCCATAGGAGGCCCTCACATGAGAGCAGGTAGCAGGTAGAGGAAATTTTTTTTTTTTTTTTTTTTTTTTTTTTGGCTCCAGCATGCATGGCAACAATCTAAGAGCAGTGGTAGAGGCAGTTCCGGCAGCAGAGGGATCCTGCAGGGCAGCAGCTGATGCAGGCAGTAAGGGTGCAAGATCTGTGGGCCCAGAGGCCATGGGGCTGGAGGGCTGGCTGCGGTGCCGGGTCTCTGAAGCACATGATTCCTCCCACCCTCATTTTCACTCCTGCTCTCCCAATCACTTGGAAACTTTCCTCCCTGTATGAAATCCCTTTTTACTCGAAATACCTACCATGACTTCCATTTTCCTGACTGAATGTGTCACCAGAACATCAGTCTTCTGCAGGGACACAGGGGCCAAAGCATGGAGATGTTACGGCCCCCAGAAGGCTTCCTCTCCCAGGAAGTGCCACCTAACATTTTCAGTTAGAGCTAAGTCTTAAAATGAAAATATACCAGAGGGAGCTATCATTTTGGCTTGAATACCTTCGGGGATCATTGTTTGTATTAGAATCTGTCATTAGAGAAAGTTTGGTAAATGAGGATGAGGGAGAGGAGTGCAAATAGCACCAACACAGAGAGAGGAAGCTGGGTGAAAGATGGAAAAAAGAGAAAATCCTTAAAAATGAGGAAAAAGCACCACTGATGAAAAGTACAGTTTTGCCCAGGTAGTCTTGATTACTTCATTTTTTAAATTGTGGCAAAATATACTTAATATAGAATCTACCACCTTAGCCATTTTTAAGCGCACAGTGACATTAAATACATTCACATTGTTATAACAAACATTACCACCAGCCATCTCTAGAATTTTACATCTTACCAAACAGAAACTCTATACCATCGCACAATGGTTCTCCATTTCCCCTCTCTCAGGCCCTGGCTACCACTGTTCTACTTTCTGTCTGCATGGATTTTACTACCCTAGGAACCTCATACAAGTTGAATCATACAATATTTGCTTTTTCGTGTCTGGCTTTGCCATGTAGCACAGTGTCTCCTAGGGTTCATCCATGTTGTAGCATGTTTCAGAATTTGATTCCTTGTTAAGGCTGAATATATTCCATTGTATGTATGGACCACATTCCGTTTATCTACTCATTTGTCAATGGACATTTGGGTTGACTCCACCTTTGGTGATTTCAAATAATGCTGCTATGAACATTGATGTACAGATGTCTATTCAATCCCTGTTTCCAATTCTTTTGAGTAGAAATTTCTACCTCAAAGTAGACTTGTTGGATCACATGGTTATTCTAGCTTTAATTTTTTGAAGACCGCCATACTGTTTTCCACAGCACCTGCAACATTTTAAATTCCCACCAGTAATGCACCAAGTTTCCAACCTCTCTACATTCTTGCCAACATATTATTTTCTGTATTTTTAAAAAAAAATAATAGTTATCCTATTCGGTGTGAGGTGGTATCTCATTGTGCTTTTGATTTGCATTTCCCTAATGATTAGTGATGTTGAACATCTGTTTGTGTGCTTATTAGCCATTCGTATATCTTCTTTGAAGAATGTAACTTGACTTTTTACAGGAATTAAAGGAGAATAAAGAGATTTAAGTATGCAGGAAGAAAGAAATGTGTACCCCTCTCCCCATATGAGCTTCAGAGACTACGAAAACCAATTTTTAAAAGAATGTGTGAGATCACATTCCTTACATATACTGAGTGCAAATGAATGCAGATGGGGCTTTTCTGCCTAGTCAAATAAACTTAATCAGAAAGCAGATTCCAATATAAATTCAAGCAAGTTGTGAAACAAAATGCATAAAAGCACGTCAATTTCTATTGAGGGATGCATAAAACCCTATAAAAATAAAATTCCCCTTGTCATTCAAATTATGATTTATATGTGTCTGGTCTTCAGACAATAAGAAGTTGCATTTTAGGCTCATGGACAAGGGAGGAGGGGCAGATGTGAAGGGAACAGCAAATCAGTGAAAAGAATAAAAAGAAATGCTTCCTGGCCTCTCTTTTTCACATCACACTTGATGCCCTCACAAGTGATACTCAGAACTGTGCAGGAGAGAATGTTCTCTGGGCACAGTGAGGAGGAGGATCGCCGCTCCTGCTTGCTGAGGGCATTTGTCTGGGATGGGTGCGTGGGAGACAGTCTGTCTTCAAATCTAGACACAAGAGAGATCTTATTTTCTTTCATAATTCCTTTCCCCCCCTCTTTTTATTTTTACGCTAAAGTGTGTGCATATTGTTCAAGCATCTGGGACGTGATTCACCATTACTCTCTACAGCTTTTATTAAGCTTTGTGCCATTCACAAAAGAATAACAATGAAATTAACTAATGGCCAAGTTTATTTGAATCTATATTGCATCAAGTTTCTATCTCAATGTTCTTGGCCAAATAAAGAAAAAAAGATGCACTAGTGCTAACAGCTAACAGAGTGGCTGATACTTAGCAGATGCTTGACATTTATGAATGAATGACCACTTGGAAATTTGAACCCCGGTCATTTCTTCCCTGAGTTGTTATAATTACTTCCTAATTGCTCTCCTTGCATGACACTTAACTGCTGTCCACCAGATCATGTAACTAGGAGTCATCTTTACCTCTCCTGGCTCACGCTTCACTAGCCATCCACAGATAGGAGCTGTTATATTGTCTTCAGACTAAATCTACAACATCCAAACTAAATCCACCCCTCTCCAAACTCTCTGCCACTGACTCTGATCGACTGTAGCAGGCTTTTTTAATAGCCCTCTTTCCCAACAAACTCTCTTCATTTTAGTACATTTCATTTAGTACAAAATTCCAACACAGCGATCTTCCTTCCTAAATCAAATGACATCAGGATACCATTTCTAGAAACATACGTCACAGCAATTACAAGCCTGTGTAACAAAGAATAGGCATGGATATGTGAAAAGTATATGAAAAGTGATGTTCATTGATCATAACTTGTAATATCAAAAATTGCAAGCAAACCAAATCTCAATCTATCTAGGAATAAAAGAAACTGTCTCACAAATGGAATACTATGACAAAGAAGTAGGTCAACCTGTGTGATCTGGCATAGGAAGGTGTCTCCAACAGGGTTGTCTTCAAAGGAAAAGTTGCAGACAGACAGACAGTAGAATATAGACAGATGGAGCATTTTGTATAGAGTGTAAACATGAATTATGTAGGAAAGAGTTAACAAAGCAGGCCTGACAGTAATCCTCTGAAAGTTCTTTTTAGCAGGTTGGACTTTGGCTGGTATCTGGGCACTTAGAATTCAGGAGAGTTCTGCTATTCCCAACTGAGCGAAGTGGCTCACTTGTGCCTAAACTGCTTGTACAACCAATGTGGTTGCACACGAACTCTTGCTTTCCTTCCGGGAGTCAGAAATTTTGGTATGTATCAGTTAGAGGCTACCTGTGTGACTAGCCCCATAAAAACCCCAGACACGGAGTCTTTAAAGAGCTTCCCCTGCAGACAGCATTTCATATGTGCCATCGTAATTCATTGCTGGCAGAATTAAGCATGTCTTGGGTGAGTGCACTGGGAGAGACCCTGGGAAGCTTGTGCCTGGCTTCTCTGAGTTTGTCCTGTACACCCGCTCCCTTTGTTGATCTTGCTGCAAATCTTTTCACTGTAAATAGATCTTGTGAACATGATTAAATGCTAAGTCCCGTGAGTCCTCCTGGAAAACCATAGAACTTGGGGGTGGTCTTGGGGGCCCCCAACACACAAACACATAACTATTGATATATGCATAGGAAAAAGTCTGGAACCATTGAAGATTTTTCATTTTAAGTGGAGGGTTGAAATTATCATTTTACCTTTACTATATAATATTTTCAATGCAATGGGAATACAACTGAGTTTTAATTCTGTGTATGTGTGTCTTCAGTGATTGGCCAGGTTGTAATGATCACTTACATGTATGCCACCGCATCATGATGAGTCCTTTGGGGCTGGGGTCCTGTCTCCATTTTTGAAACATCTCCCATGACTAGCAGTGGGCAAACCACATGGTGCATACTGAATTTGAAAGAAAAGCAAACAGAAGGACATGGAGATGATGTAGAGAGAACCTGAAAAGCATATTTTCATGTAGAATCTCCTTTCAAGTTTCAGATTTTCAGTACCTTTGATTTCCCAGCTTACTTCAAGCCTCCCCAATTTTTACCCCTATTTGGAAGAGATATGGAAAAGCGAAAAATAAAGAAAAAAAGAAGAGGTGACATATCATTGGATGAGAATAGAAAAATAACTACAATTTAAATTTCTTCTCCCCAGAGGCAAGCAGCTAGCTCTTTCATTTAACATAGTTTATCCAAAAGAGGACAGTACGACTTTTTTCTCAAAGAAATCCCTGCAGCAACATGACTGCTATATCAGAGAAGGACATCATATATGCAATAGTTAAGATATAAAACAAATGTAGAAACCTTTTACATGTTCTTCCTTTTGAAGGCTCGGTTTCGTAAGAATGATTAAATAACTGAGTAACCGTAGGGTACCACTTCCTGAAGATGAGCAAAATCAAGTGTTTGTTCATTGCCTTGGGCTATACTAATACAGAAGTGTTTTCTGGGTGTTTTGTTTGTTAGTTTGTTTGTCTTGTTTCGTTTTTAATTTCACCTGATACATAAGAGTAAACCATAATAGATTCAAATTCTGGCACTGACTATTGAAGACTTGTCATAGCGTAGATTTCGAGGGGACATAAATAATTAAAGAAACATACAACGATATGCGACTACTGAGTAAAAAGCGGGCTGGGTCCAATATACTTTGTTTTGAGTTTTAAACTGTCTTTACTTGGAGTCTATAATTCAAGCTGGCACTGAATCAGTATTTTCTAAGTTTCTCTTGCTTTTTTTTTTTTTTTTTTTTTTTTGAGAAAGAGAGAGAGAGAGTGGGGGAGGAGCAGAGGGAGAGAAAGAGAATCTTAAGCAGCCCAACACGGGGCTCCACACAGGGCTCGATCATGAGGTCATGACCTGAGCCAAAATCAAGGGTCTGACACTTAACCAACTGAACCATCCAGGCGCCCCTTCCTACTTAGTCATAGATATGCCATGTATTATATAGACAGTCACAAACTGAGAAGGCACAGAAATGCATACTTCACATATGTGTATGAATATTTTATCTCCATGTTACAGCCAACCTGTGAAAATGAGTATATTGGAGCGGTCAGGCTGGCCTTATCCAGGATCTGAGAATAATTTAGAGGCACCGAAACTATAATTTAAAAACCATTAAATTCCTCCCTGAGCTACTGCTACTATGGGCTTCCAGCCATAGCCTTGAAAAGGTTTTTTTCCTGGTGAAAGATCAGAGCCTGTTTTACATGCTGACGCTTTGTAAAAATGTGAATCCATCTACTCTGGTTATAGAAAGTCAGAGTTCACTTGACATTTTCATTACTAATAGTCATTTTTCAAACGAAACTCACACTTCAGTGGATTCTCAGTGGTCATAAATGGTTGTCAGAACTTGTCCAGGGTTCATCTAGATATTCCTTTGAGATATACTTATTAACAAGTAGACAGATTTCTTCCATGTGGCATAATATATAGCCCACATGTGGTCAAATACAAAATAGTGTGTATGTGTGTGTAATTATCTCATAGCTCGATGACAGGTGGCTTCTTTTTTAAAAAGAAGGGTGGGGGAAAAGTTGCCTGTGCAGGTTTTGGTCAATTCTCCCCTGTCCTTTACATATAGGTTTAACTAATTGATGACAAACAAAGGCTTAAAATCAAATACCTGGGTTTAGAATTCAATGCAATACAAAGTAATTGAACAATTAAATATCTGAGTAAAACTCAACAGGCAGTGACTCATGCATGTATTTTGGGGAATAACATCCCCAGACAAAGGAAGTAACACATGCAAAGGCCCTGTGGCCAGAGTGAAATGAATTAGAAGAAAACAGTAGACAAGTTGTACAGAAAGGAAAGGTCCCAAGGGGACAGATTTTATAGGACCATGAAGCCATTGTATTTTGGCTTTACCCCATAGGAGGTAGAAAGCCTTTGGAGGGATGGTTTTAAGCAGAGAAACGGCATGATCTGATTTAACTTTAGCTGCATCACTTTGCTGCATTGACTAGACCACAGAGCAGCACAGGTGGAAGACAAAAGAAGATGTCAGGAGCTCCTACAAGAGATGCTGGTGTCTGGGTGCAGGGTCGAAGCAGTAGAGGTGGCAAGAAATGTGAGGACTCTGGATGTGTTTTGAAGATAGAACCCTCAGGATTTGTTGACCAGTAGAATGAGGGGTGGGGGAAGTTTTGGTCAAGAACAAATGGAAGAATAAAGCTGGTATTACTAAGGCTTCTTCGTCTAATTTCTTTTCAGTGAACTTTCTAGCTTTTCGTTTTCCTGGAGTTATAAAGACACAGCTTCAGTGACCAATGGGCCGGCAATCCTAAAAAGGGCAATTCCAAAGGTGTGTCTAGAGACTGGCCCAGAACTGCCAAGCTGCAATCAATCTGAACCTGGGTCTATGGTGTACCCAAGGCACCAGGACAGGGGAGGGAGGCCAAAGAACTGAGGCATTTCCCAGAAGAGCAGTTTCCACAAGAGTAAAGAAGTATGAGTTACCAGACCAATGACAATCAGTCCTTAGCAATAGAGAGGGGAAGTGGGGAGTACTTTGAGAATCGGCAAGTGCAATGTCTGACTCTGACGTTCTTTCCCAGCCTGGACCTCCCCTGACTTCTGCCTGGGTCCCAGAGAGAGAGAAAGATGTGAACAAAGCCTGAAAGAGTTTCCAGTAAATCTCTGTAGGGCCTCTGGCTTGAGCTATAGCAAATTGGAACCCTCCTGTCAAAGTGTGGCACTGGCTGTGCATCCTGCTTCCCACAGTCCCACAGGGCTTTCTGGGGGCCACCAAAAAGCAGAAATACATGTCAGACTGGGCTCATTCATCCCTGAATGCAGGGCACCCCCTGGGAACTCCCAGAAATCCATGGTGGCAACCATGCTGGACCAGAAAGCCTGCATTTGGGGCCTGAGATAACACCAATGAAAGAGAGTTGGTAGGTCTTCAATTGCATGGTGATTTCTTGGGCTGGGGAAGGCCTGTCTGCCCATCTCCACTCAGACCTTGAAAGAGGAGTGGCAGCCCACCCCTAGCTGGGATAGCCCCTGGCTTGGCCAGGGTAGCCATTGCCAGGGGCCAAATTTTAGAAACAAAGGGATTGTGAAAATCTACGTCTAGCAAGGGAGATTTCAAAAGCTCAAACACTGAGACTGGAGTGTTTTTACCTTTTTTGAAAGTGCAACAATATTGGAATTCATTTTTTTTTCACCCCTTGAGTAAGGATTAAGTTGCAAAGTGAGAGCAGCTATGATGCTGGAATGAGGTGAGGAGAAAGTGGGCTCAGGGCACACTGAGTCTCTGTTCTGCTCCTAGCTGCCATGGGACACCCAAGCCTTAGGATTCATGACCTCTGTGTCATACGTAAATGTGGGGTGAGAGACTTAGCAGGCAGGACCCCTGTTCCTCCAAACCTCCAAAATGCTTCCACCCACCTCCAGGGTCATAAAATGCTTCTCATGGAATATGCTGATTTCACCTCTTCAAACAGGTAAAGGGGGGTTTAAACTGCTCCTGGGACCCATCCATCTGGAAGCGTAAATAACGAATGGCTCCTGACAGGGTGTTGGAATGGTCCATGAAAGAAAGAGGTGTAACCCTCAGGAGCAAATTGAGGTCAGCCAGTTCAAGTTCCAACCTCGATCCCAACTTCTAAAGATCTTGGGCAAAGTATTCAACTCAGCACAGTGGATCTCAGCCTTGACTATACATTAAACTCACCTGGAGAAATTTTTAAAATCCCAAAGCCCAGGCATTATGCCAATGAAATCAGAATCTGTAGGGGTGGGAGCAAGGATCAGTATGTTTTTTAAAGCTCTCTGGGTGATTCCAACACACAGCCACTGTTAAGAGCCATTAGTTCTCAGGCTCCCCCACCCAGGCAACTAAAACAATCTCCATGGGGCCACGTTTTACAAAAACTCCTGAGTGCTTACCATATGCATTTAGAGCTGACAAATATAGACTCTCGTTAGTAATGAGGTCAGCATGCTAAACTCATCAGGCTATTGTCAGGATTATGGGAGATAATGTATGTAATGCTCTAAGGTAGTCCTTGGTTCTTAATAAGCATTTAATAAATGATAGATATTATTATTATTTTAATTATCATTATTGCTGCTGTTATTATTAGATACCACACAGGGAGAAAAGGAGGCAAGGAGGGAGACTGGAGGTCATAAATACTGACTTAAGGACATTCTAGGCTGGCCACATCTAACTCCACTAGCTTTTGTGTTAGGCTTAGCATGGCCCGACAGGTCACAAGAGCCATGACCTGGCAGCTTGTCTAGAAACATCTCAAATTTCAGAACAGATCCCTGATCTTTGACCAGAGGATCCACTCATTCTGCCACCTTTTGTGACTTGGTTCTGGAAGAGGAGGTCAAGGAAGGGAGCATGCTACCTGGGTCTGGTCTGGAAGTTTGAAAGGAGGCGCCTAGCCAGACTGCCCACCCTTTGGCTTTGCAAATCTACCTCCACACTAACCGCTGGGTACGGCCGAGGAGTTGAATTAGAGAAGACAGTTTATTTGTAAAAGGCTAACATGCCTGTGACAGCAGGTTCCACCTCGTGCTGTAAGTGAGCCCTAAGCGGGATTTGTAAAAAGACAAGACAGCAGAGGTCACCTGGGAGATGCGGAGATGCTGGGTCTGTGGGGACCTCCTTCTTCCACTCGGCAAAGGCAGAGGCACAACTCTGGACTTCGTCTTCCGGCCTCTCTTACCGGCCTGCCTTCTTTCTCCACGTCTCCTTGAAATCAGGCAGCTACCACCTACCCACTACTGTCGGCTTGGACAGCCTTTCTGAACCTTGCATACCTCATCCAAATATTGAACCAATGAGATATTCTTTGAAGTCAACTTCACGAATGAGGGACTCCTTCAACAACTAAATCCAGTGAAAGGAGGCAATGCAGCTGCCAGGCCACAGAAGAAACGCCCAGGGCATGCCCCCTCAGAGGCTGGACTCTCCAACAGACCAGCATTTCGAAGCTGGAGGCTTCAAGGGCATCCCAACAGAGTAGCATGGGCTCAGTTCGAAGAAATTCTTCAGGGAAGAACGGATTTGTCCTGCCCTGGCCACCTGGAAATAAAGCCTTTCTACAGTGAAGACACCAACTTGTTCTCAAGGCCTCTGATCATTAACTGCGTGGACTCCAATTGTGGTGAGGGGGCAAAATTTGCTTGTGATCTGAAAGGCCCATCGCAGGCCGCGGGCCCCAGCCGTGCGCTTGCAGGAGGCGCTGGGTTTAATGACTGTTCACTAGGCGATTACTAGGAATTAATTCAGCAGAGAAGATAATCAATAGATGGCCCACTGAGAGTGGTCCATTAAGGTAGAATGGCTCGTCTCTTCAGGTGTGATAAATAGTGCATTTAAAGTATTCAATACCATAATAAAGGTTGTAATTAAATGAGGCAAATTGGCATCTTAATAACTGCATGCTTGAAAAGATTTAAACTTCAGCCTGAGACACAGAGTAACATTCATAATCCCTCAAATGGGTTTCCTTTCTAGAAGGGAGAAAATAATGTCTGACTCTTCTCCTGAGAAGCTGACAGGGCAGATCTGTCCCCAGATCTTTACAGAGTTAAAAGTGAAGAGGTGACTTTGAGCCCCTGCCGCTGTGTCTTTTGTTCTGTTTCCCTGCTAGCTTAATTATTACCATCCTCCTCGTGGGAAGAAGGCAGGCAAGAAGAGGCCTGGGGGAATGCAGCACAGGGACCCGGGAGCCCCAGCAGTATGCAAATCAGTTAATACAAAAATCACTTCGCGGAAATACAGTAAGGCTTCCCAGACCAAATCATCTCCATTTCTGCTGCTTATTATTAAAAAGAGAAGCACTTGCTGCTACCATTTGTCCTTTCGCCCTCCCTCATCCTTTCTCAAGTCTGTGCGCCCGTGTGTGCATGCACACACACATGGATTTAAAATCCCATGTTCTCCTGCCCCTGTACGTTCTGAATAAAAATTTTTCAATGCAAATTTCAGGTACATATTATAACTACAAGTCATCTGTTCAGCGGTTTGCAAAACAGATACAGTTTGTTCATTTTCCTCCCATCCAGGAGGTGTGTGTCAACTGCTGGACATTTGAAAATGGCTGCTGACATTGTCAAACATCCCCCGAGGTTTAGGATTATGAGTCTAAGAAGAGATCCAGTAAGAGAAAGAAAGAAAATGCCTTCACTTTCACATTTCTCTGCGTAAGTGCACACTGCCTTTGATCCTCATCTATGTGTGGACAGTGTTTATGGACAATCACATGTTAATCAGTTCCGTCCTGGGAAGCCTTTCACCCTGTGGACACAGAGTGAGCCTGTCAGAATACAGCCGAGCTCTCCCTCTCTGCCATCCGGCCCCCACCCAATTCCAGTGTGCACCCAATCACTGCTCTTCTGCATTCTGAGTATTAAATTTAGCAATCTCTAGTAGAGATCACAGATTTCAAGAGTGAAACAAAATGCTTGTGGAGACCATAAGGGAGGCTTTTAAGCTTAAACTGTTATTAAGTTTAACTTGATGTTAGATGAAAATATCTTGCTTTGTGGGCTGGTAAGATGACATATATATATATATATATATATATATATATATATATATATATATTTGTACAGTCACAGTTCTTCTCAGTGCCTTTGGGCACAATGCTGTCCCAAGACACAGAGCAGAGAGGAGCCTTCACAGGCCTTCTCTCAGCTTGCCCTCTCCTCTGAGTTGAGCCTGGAAGAAGAGAGTTTAACCATGCCAGCCAACTGTCAACCCAATGGCAGAAGTGAATGGAGCAAGTCCCGCACTTTACATAAAAATCAAATCCTGCACTTTTGTATAATATATAGTGACTGACCAATGTGTTTAGGACGTTTAGCTCTTTAGAACTAAAAAAAAAAAAAAACAAAAAAAACAGAAAGGATGCTTCTGGCAGGGCTGCCTTTGTGCAAAGTATTGAAAACTTACTCCTCTGGGTCAAGACTTGGTCTAACCCTAACCACAGCCCTCAAGGTTGCCCTTTCCTCCTGGTGGACACAGCTGGTATGCCAGGAAGGACTTACTGGTGGTGCAGGGAACTTGGGCAGGGCTGCAAACACCACTTGTACCCTGGGCTGGGTACCCTCAGGGGTGGCTCTGACTCACCGAGTTGCACTGGGATCTTAGTGAGCATACCCAACCCTGGGGAGATGAGGGTGAGCACCGGGAGTCAAGGTTGGTCTGGCAGGCCTGGGCCAGAGTGGAGGGGTGAGAGGCAGGCCTCTGAATCCTGGGCCCAACCAGAATTTCTGCAGGAAGACACCACTCCAGCATAAAGCAGCACAACTCGTGTACTGTTTTGTCTATCCCAGGCTGCAACGTCATGGCTAGGCAGGTTTCTGGGGATTGAATATTGCAGATTTTGCAGCCTCAGCTGTCAGAAGAGGTCCACACAGTGATCACAGTTGTCTGGAAGCTTCTCCTGTGTTTGAGGTCAGAGCAGCTCAGAAAGCTTACCCAGTCATACCCTCTTCAGCTTTCCCAATTCCTCACTGCCACTGTGGAGATCAGATTTCAAGTCCCTGGTGTCCTTCTTCATTTGTTCAACAAATATTTACTGGCTGCTAAGAATGTGCCAGGCCCTGTGTTAGGTGCTGCAGAAATAGTGCTAAGTGAGAAAGATACCTATTGGCCCTGTTCTCCTGTACTTTAATGTCTAGCAAGGGAGACCAGACCCTAAATAAATACAGTAAAACCTTGGATTGTGAGTAACTTGTTCTGAGAGTGTTTCACAAGACAAGCAAACATTTCTAACAAATTTTACCTTGATAAATGAGCAAGGTCTTACAATATGAGTAGTACATGATGCAAAACAACACATGATCACAACTGAGCCAATGGTTCTTGAAATTGGCTTTGATATACAAATGCTTTGGATTATATGCATGTTTCTGGAATGAATTATGCTCACAAACCAAGGTTTTATGTAATTATATAAGTAATAGTTTGTTTTAATTGGGTAATTGGATCAAGTGCAATGCCATTGTCCTCCAAGGGCTTGGCCAGGCCCAGGATTCTTGACAAGCTATCCGAAGGAACTAGGACTTAATTTGGAGAATTGCAAATGTATACGTAGAGTCAGAAGGATTGGCAGACAATCTGGCTACCCTATTCCTAGTGCACAGACAAGTGCATCGATATGTAGAGTCAAGAGGAAACTTGTCCATGATCAGATGGCTTATTGAGCCCTCAGATTAGTTCGAGAGCCAAACCACATGCAAGAGCATACAAATGTGTAGCCTAACATACACTTCCTAATTATATTAGTAGGTAGCAAGAAGTAGAGGGGCGGAAAGTCCCACAGTGACTGTGTTTGATTTTGGAGTGCCTTTCTGCATAACCATAACAGTCTTGAGTGTGGTTAGAGTTCTGGGAATTCCCTTCAAATAAAATGATGAAACTGCTCTGGAATGGCCTGACTCACAGGTTGCTGGGAAGCTGTCCAATATCTCTACCCGAGTCCTTGCTCAACTCTTCTGTTAAGCCTGCATCTTCTTAGTAAAGAGTATTTCTTGGTGTCAGAATGATAAAAGACTTCTTCCTTACCCCACCTTTTTCTTGGAGACACATAACTCACATTCAGGGAAAGTACACAGGGAGAGTTTTATTTCAATCAAGCTACACTTGAACTAACCTAGAGGAGATGATTCCTAGTGAGTAACTACAGTGTCTCCAAAACAAATATCTAATGTACTTTTTGAGGACTCTGCCCCCATCCAAGAGGTCTGGTATTAACAGGAGGATTGGGAAATCCCCTTGAGAGCTGGTTTGCTATAGCTGACAGGAAATTTCATAGTGCTTCCCCCTTCCATGGTTTCCAGAGGCCACTTATTAGGCTGAGTAGTCCTATAAACCCATTATTTTCACAAGATGATTTAAATTGAGCATTGGTAGGACTGTTTGAAGATACTTTTAATGTAGTGGTTAAAATTGGATGATGTTACAGTCCCAGTGAAGCTTATGCTGGCAAGAGTGATTTAAATATTTAAAGTATTTAAGTTGTTTAGGCTGTAAAAACTGTGCATTGAAATGGTGTGAATGTGGTCAATTTCCCCTTGCAGTCATGCTCTGGCTCGGTCTCAGAGGTCTCCCTGATCTCACAGTTTCACTCTATCAAAAGAGCCCCTAACCCTGGGGCTGTTGGAACAAGAGGATCCAAGGGACAAATTTCAGATTTCTGTCTTCTTTGTTCTCTGGAGCCCAGGTGAATGTTCATATATTTTGCTACCACTAATGGAACTCACCCAAGAAGCCTACATCTTTTATTTCTTCTGTGGAGTCACTCGTGGAATAGTCGATTATTGAGGTCTAATGGCAGTAAAAGTTTCCATAAGGGCAGCTTCCCCACCAGATAGCATATTCTCCTTTCCTGAACCAGTGTTACTTAATGGCACACAGCTAGACTGAAACAAGTCTTGTAGGGTGACACAGACTCCAATTAGAAATGTAAAAGATTTTGAAATGGGCAAAAAGGATTAGTGGGTATGCTGTCTAGGGGTCATCTCCATCTTTCATTGTCTTTGAGCTATTTTACAGTTGCTAAAGGTATAGAAAACTATTAACAATGCAAATGATTCTTATCCATAGAAATGCAGACAATTTCTGTCTACCCGAATGTAGTTGATTATTGCCCTGTGGATAGTCACCAATTTTTCATGTATTTATTTCAGTATTCCTCATTGCTTATAAAAACATTTGTTCTGGATTCAGTAACATCTTCTTTACTTTCTCATTAATTAATGAGTTAAATGAAATCTTGGACACATGTACATTCTTTATTTGTCTGAGTGTCATGATTTAAACTATCCAAAAATGTTAGCCTTTAATTTTTTTTTTAACGTTTATTTATTATTTTTGGGACAGAGAGAGACAGAGCATGAACGGGGGAGGGGCAGAGAGAGAGGGAGACACAGAATCGGAAGCAGGCTCCAGGCTCTGAGCCATCAGCCCAGAGCCCGACGCGGGGCTCGAACTCACGGACCGCGAGATCGTGACCTGGCTGAAGTCGGACGCTTAACCGACTGCACCACCCAGGCGCCCCATTAGCCTTTAAAATAAAGGTAAGCTCAATCTCATACAATACAGCTGTGGAAATATTTCTTAATATGGATTGTGATGATTATAAACTAAAAAACTGTAACAAGTTCACTTCTATAAACTGCCTAAGATGATAGCAGAAAAGAACACTAAAATAACTTAAATACTTACTGAAAAAGCTCTGCAATTTTGGGTTCCAACAGACAGAAAAGGCAAGTGAAACGGTCATATCAGTGGGTCAAGAGGATGGGGCCCACACTCTCGCTGGGACTTCTGGTCATCATTTCCCATGTCATAATCATAGCCATTAGAATGTTTGCAAGTCCAAAAATGGTATTCCAACACGAGGCAACCTTATGGACCACTTCCTATTACAGAATTATGTTACCATAAACTCTTGCCTGCCCAAAAACTCATAGCTATTGCAAGAGAGCAAACTTTGCCACTCCCAAATGTGTCATCTTGGTATGTGGACTATTTTAGGCTGAATATATTTAAGAAACAGAAGGCTCAGAAAGAATCGTTGACCTTCTCCTAACTGCCTAAGAGAATTTACAGAGAAGACCTGCTACAATATGGGAGCTAACACAATAGATAACTATAGAACAGTCTGAACTAGGGGTAGTAGACAGGAGGCACCTGGAAAAGTCTATATCCCATTGTTTCTGGAAGTCCCAGCAAATATTTGTTTGCCAAAAATTTACTCTTTTTCATCATCCCTGTGAATTATTCTCCTTCCCTTTGAAGTTCCAGACCCTTCTCTTTTCTTTAGCTCTGGATGGCATATAAGCCTCGATTACCTGACTGCCTGTGGGCCTCATATTCTTAAGGAGCTCCCCACCAGACACACAATTAAATTTGTTTTTCTCCTCTTAATCTAATTTCTGTCATTTTAATTGTTCAACCAGTCAAAAGAACTAAGAGGAACAGGAGGAAATTTTTTCTTCCCCAACACTACATAAGACCTTCCATGCTACCCAGAGGAAGCAACTTCCTTGATAAAAATAATAAGACTTCATGTAGAGAAAGACAACACAATGACTTAATCAGGTCTCTTTTTTTCCCCTCTGTCTTCTTTTTTCTCTGTCATCTCATCTTTACTTTTGTTTACTAAAATAAGAAAAGTGAGGAAAGGAAGAAGTGCAACAATCACAAAACTTAGGCTATAAGTTATTGCATTGATTCTTGGTTTGTTCTCACTTGACTTTAGGAAAAATATATTTACTATAGATAAAATTTAAGGATGCTCACTTTTGGGTTTGATGTTCAAATCCGAGGAAGACACTAGTTATTCCGCAAAAGAGAAAGGATTACCAAACAGTAGGATGCTATATATATAATACCTATATTATATATATATGTATATATAATGTATATGTATGTATACATGTGTATTATACATGTATACATATGTATGTATGTATGTAATGTATATGTATATATATATGTATATTATATATATAGCATCCTACTGTTTGGTAATCATATATATATGTGTGTATATATATATATATAATGTCTAGAAGGGTATATGAAAAATTAAGTATCTCTGATAAATTACAGGTAATTTTTATTTATTATTTTATTTATTGTTAATTTATTATTATTTATGCATTTATTATTATTAATCTATTGAGTTTTTTATAATTTTTTTTCTAAATCTCCTATAATAAACCTGAATTATGTTTATAACATGAGAAAAAAATTAAAATAGTTATTGAGTTTAGTATACAGGCCTTTTTGACTTAGCAAGAAACTTATGTGGGTTACCTTCAGTGATGGATTTTTTTTTTTTTTTTTTTTTTTACGCAAAGGGAGACATCCCATCAAGTTGTCTCATCAGCTGGATTGTCATTACTCTGGACCTGGAACTTTGAAGACCAGGATATACAGCATGTCTCCCTGAGACTAACTTCAGTTAAACAGTAATATCTTAATGGGGCTGTAGCCCTGGGAAATGATGTATGTTTTAACTCAGAATTTATCATAGATCTATAATTTTTGAACAGCAGGGAAATGCTTTCCAGGTTGTATTCAGCCTTAAAAGTTACTCTTTGCTGACCAATGAAGGAGGAGGTTTCAAAACCTTTCACATACTATGAAGTTCAGAGAAAGTTGAAGCTCAGAGATAGGGAGATTGAGATTTTTTTTTGCAATTAATATAAAAATTCCTAGGATTAAGGAAATGACCAATTTGCAACAGATTGCTATCTGAGTGAACATATAAGAGGGCTGGCAAAAGATAGAAAATCAGCATGGCAATCCCCAAGAAAGAACAGGAGCAGAGATATTTTACCATTTCTTAGGAGGAAGAGATTGGATTTTAACATCAGAATCACACTGTATATTTTATGTTGAATGGTCCATAACAGTCTCCAGTAAAAGCTTACATCCTAGATAAACTGAAACTTCTGGAATGCCTAGTGGACCTATGGGCAAACTTCAAGCTGTCCTTCACATGGTGGACCAAGAAGCCTCATGGCATGGAAAATTGATTAGACATTTTGAGGGGACCACTAAACTTTGGATCTAAACATCTTTAAGCCAAAGGAAAACAAAGGTTACCTCTTAACACCCTCCTCCCATCTGGCCCAGACAGTGAACAAGATGGGGCAAAATTCCCTCCTAGAGAAACAGAAGAGTTGGGGTCAGAGCTCACTCAGGCATGAAAGTTCAATGGCTGATGCCAGACTGACTGCCAAGCCAGCCCTGGCTGGACCAGTTCCATGAGGGAGAGAAGGCTGGGAGATAAAGAGCAAGTGATAATAACAACAGTAATAAGGAAACACGCAGAGTATCTAAAGGACCAAGGTAGCACAGTTGTGAAAACTTAAAGTATCCCTTGGGGAGGGATTTCTTCCATTTCACTTCAGAAAGAGAAGTTTGCTATGGAAAAGAAAAAAGACAATGATGACACATTGCAGATCAAGAGAGAATTTGTAGCAAAGCAGGCAGTCGAGGAAAATGGAGTCCCACGGGCTCTGCAGGGGACTCCTGTGGCAGTGACCTAGGGACTTCTTCCTCTGGCCTGTAGTGTGGTAGGCAGTCACAGGCAACAGGCTATTTCTTTCACTGTCACTTGTGTGGCATGCTGTAGGTCCGCCCTGGGCTCAAAGAGGCAATTAGCGAGGGGTCAGGATCCTGTAGCTCTACCTGGGGACAAGCCAAGGAGTTACTCTTTTATTTCTCTTACAAAGACTGAGTTGTGGTATGGTCTGGGCAAAAACCTTTCATCTAGTGGCTTTGACTACCTTTAATTATATATTCTGTTGACACTCACAAGTTATATAATAAAATAATTTCTTCATGTAGTGTTGGACATCTTAGCTAGATGTATCCAGTTGAACATTTCTGTGAGCTTTCTAGCACCACATTCATATAGGAGTATTGGGAAGATAAAATAGTTTCACCTTTAGGAAAGCAATTTCACAATATACACCTCATGAATTTTTAAAGTACTTTTATTCTTTGTCTAGTAATTCCATTTTTTGGAAACATCCTAAAGAAATAATGCTAAATGCTAAGATAAGTGCACAGAGATGTTTATTATCATGTTAGTTATAAAAGTCAAAAGGCTTCTATTAGTCTTAGTGCTTAAAAATTGGAGAATGGTGAAGTAAATTATGAAAATCCATTTTACGGATGTAACAGAACTATTAAAACAATGTGTTTATGATAAAATTTAACAGGGAAAAAGCAAGCTAGTGAGTTTAATATACAATATAAACTCTTGGCTAGATAAATAATATACATTATGTATAGAAATAACGAAATAGATTAAAAATTCTCTCTGAGTGATAAGATTGTTTGATTTTTATTACTTTCCCTTTATTTTTTTATATTTTACTTTTTAAGTTTCTACATAAGCAAGTGATTAATTTATAATCTTAAAAAAAGATACTGCAGATGCCTGGGTGGCTTAGTCAGTTAAGCACCCCACTCTTGATTTTGGCTCAGGTCATGATCTCAGGGTTTGTAGTTTGAGCCCCACATTAGGCTCTGTGCTGACAGTGTGGAGCCTGCTTGGGATTCTGTCTCCCCCCTCTCTGCCCCTCCTCTGCTTCCTCTCTATCTCTGCCGAAATAAATAAAAGTAAACTTTAAAAAAAATGCTGGGATGCTTGGGTGGCTCAGTTGGTTAATCATCTGACTCTTGATACCAGCTCAGGCTGTGATCTTGGTGTCACAAGGTAAATCCCTCCTGTCAGTGCAAAACCTGCTTTGGATTCTCTCTCTCTGCTCCTCCCCCACTTGTTCTCTCTCTCTCTCTCTCTCTCAAAATAAATAAATAGCCATTTAAAAAAAATCAAGAAAAAATGCCATGTGTGTATGTATGCATGTGCATGTGCACATATATCCTATGTACACATGCACACACACACACACACACACACACACACACATTTGGTGCGTTGACAGGAAAGCAGCCCACCCTTGCAAAATGGCTGCAACAAATGTTCCAGGCTTCACATTCTTTTTTTTTTTTTAAGTTTATTTATTTTGAGAGAGAAAGAGCATGTGAGTGGGATAGGGACAGGGAGAGAGGGGAGAGAGAATCCCAAGCAGGCTCTGCACAATCAGCACAGATCCCAGTGCGGGGCTTGAACCCATCAACCATGAGATTATGACCCGCGCTGAAATCAAGAGTCCGATGTTCAACCGACTGAGCCACCCAGGTGCCCCCCAGGCTTCACATTCTTATTGCTTTCCCTTTTCAAGTTTGAATAATAGTTGTAAATCTACTTTTTCTATTCCTTTTCTTCCCTCTCCTCATGAAAAACTATACATACACCACATACACAACACACACAAACTCAAACCCACTGTTGGAGCGGAAAAATTTTTATCTACCCTTCAATGTTCTTTTGGCTGGTCTAAGAATTAAGTTGACAAGAGACAGATTAACAGGAGAAAATAAAATTTAATTACATATGTGCAGGGTCCATAAGAATATGAGGCCCACAGGCAGTCAGGCATTTGAGACTTACATGCCATCCAGAGCTAAGGAGGAGGGGGCAGGGCGTTGGGACTTCAAAAGGAAGGAAGACAATTCGCAGGAAGATGAAAGAGAATAAATATTTGGTTTTAAAAAAAACTTTGCTTGGCTATACAAAAACAATGGGACATAGGGAGGAATTTTAACAGACTTGCTAGGTTCCTCCCTGTTTACCACCCCTAGTTCATATTACACTGTAGTTATATACGGTGATAGCTCCCTTCCTGGAACAGGTCCTCCATGTACATTCTTTTAGGCATTCTTTTAGGTCATGGGACTTTCCTGAGCCTTCCATTCCTTAAAAATACTCAGCCTAAAATAATCGACATGACAAAGAGACACATTTTGGGGTGACAATTTTGCTCACCGACAACACCCATACACGTGACCAAAATCTATGTGGACAGAGACCTGAGATTAAATAGTATCAAGTATATAAAATGCCTTCTCTAAATGCTTTCTCTCTCTCTCTCTCTCTCTCCTTTCCTTTACTTTCTTCCTTCCTCCCTTTTTATTTTTAAACTTTCCTCTTAAGTATCATTTTCCATTCAGAGATGCCCAGAGAGAAGGAATAAGATGGGCATGGGGGAAGGGACAGCGAGGCAAGCAGATTTCCTTGGCAGGATTAGAGTGGTTCGTGTCAGCAAGCAATGAGCCAAAAAGCTGCTGAGATGAGGTCCAGGGTGAGTTGGAGAAGAGCCTGGGAGGCAGATAGCTTGGATTAGATGAGACAGGCCATTTGGATCTCCAGTAGTTTCCCCAGCAGGGAACACCAACATTCCAGAGAAGACTGACTGTAAGGAAGGTCCCCGGCCAAGTGCAGGTCCAGCCTGGGAGCCTGTCCTCACCTTCAGAGTGCCAGGAAACATGGGAATGGCACAGAATTCTTATTTTTCTGCAGGCTGAGTGGGCTATTTTCTCTCCCCTTTCCCACTATACTGGCTTCATGTAAAACAAAGGTCATGGATTCAAATGCCTTAGGATTCAGCCATTATGTAAGTGAGGCAGGCCAAGTGTGATGAAACACAGAGCGACAGGAACTGCAGCCCACCGGGAAATGTTTGCTCTCTGAAGTGGTTCAGCACAATCTCATGCCAGCACTTCTGCTCAGCAGGTATGAGGCTAAGGGTTGCAGGTCTTCTAATTTTTCCAGGGAAATTGAAAATCCAGAGAAGCTTGGAATTCTCAGTGTGTGTGTGTGTGTGTGTGTGTGTGTGTGTTAGAGATATCAATTTTTTTAATGTTAGCTCCATTTAAAAAAAAAAAAAACAAAAACATAGAAACAAATATAGTGTAGTGTAGACCAAACAAATATAACATGTTTGATGACTGGATTTAACTTATGGGCCATTGGTTTGGGAATCTCTGAAATAAAACTACGTAAGACTGCCTCCTTCTTTCCCTTATGACTGGTAAGAAACATGGTGTCTCTTGTAAAATGACAGATATTTAGTTCCTATTATGTGCACAGCATACCCTGGATACCAGGAGATATACTAAGCTGTTCTCTGCCTTCTAGGAGCTTAAAATATTATTGAGGCAACAAGACATTCACTCAGGAAAGTCAGGTGATAGTGCTATGCAGCATTCTGATACCGAGGCCAATATTTGTAAGATAAGATATACCAAAGTCACCTTAAAAACAAAGAATGGCTTTTAGATCTATATCAAAACTTGCCTATATAGTAAAACCAGTGGTGTAAAGGTATCTAGGGTATTGTTCACTTTTATATTCCTAGCACTTGGCACATAGTAAATGATGTTCAACAAATATTTCTTGAATAAAACGTAAAAATTAGTAAGTCATAGAAGGGAAAAGTTTTGTGAGCTTAAAGAAGTGGGGGAAAAGGGAAGCAAATCTTTTTATGGTTGATGACAGTAACCAATAGTGAGACACTGAATTTAGGGACCAGAGCATTCGGTCACTAAGGTCCCCATTCCTTTTGGAGAGAAGGGGTATATAACTAGTTCTCACTATAAGCCATATTAAACAACATGCACGGCTATCTTTCCTCTTTGCTGAAATGTCTAGTCAACTTCCTGATGACCAGTTGAGGTTCCCTGACATCTTGATGCGCGGAGCAAGAAGATCCTGGATAGGAGAGCCACATAGTCTGCTCTTATGAATGGTCTGTGTTTCTCTAAAATAAGCATTCTGATTTCCAGATGACTGAAGAGTTTGATTAGCAGGACTCTGTCTCCCCAGGCCAGATGCCACTCTTCGGGATCCTGTCTTGGTAACTACAAAATAAAAGACAACTTTTTTCCTTTACATTTATTTATTTTTTGAGAGACGGAGCACAAGTTGGGGAGGGGCAGAGAGAGAAGGAGACATAGAATCTGAAGCAGGCTCCAGGCTCTGAGCTGTCAGCACAGAGCCCGGCGTGGGGCTCGAACTCACAAACCACGAGATCATGACCTGAGCTGAAGTTGGACGCTTAACCGACTGAGCCACCAAGGCTCCCCAGTAAAAGAAAACTTTTGAGGGCCTCACAACCACAGTTTCATGAAAGACTCTGGGTAAGCAATATGGACCAGCATTCCCAGGGCTCCTTACATTAGATGGGGAACTTATACAGATCACAGGTATTTAGAGCTGCATCCTTCCACCTGTTTTGGAGTTTTGAGGCAAGAACTCATTCTTTAATGAAAACACATCCAGAATTCCAATACATGAAATGATGAAAGTGTCAAGGCTCTGGCAAAAGAACGTAGGAAATCCTTTCTGACAGGCCTTTGGCTACTGTGCTTTCCACAGCTAACACACTTGCCCCTCTGGGGAAAGTGAGGCACCTCTGCTCAAGCTCAATGCTCCCTAGAACATGGTGTAAAACCAGCTGGGTGAGACTGTATACCTGCAGAATGGAAACTTGATTTAGCCACTGCCCAAGGTAATAATAGCAATTATAAATATTCGTTTAAGTAAATTTATTTTGCACTTGCTATGTGCCAAATAGCACTTTATATATGTTAATTCACTGAATCCCCCCCAACAGCCCCACGAGGTTAGGAAATATTAATACCTCCATTTTACACACAAGGAAACCAAAGTCTAAGAAGATTTAGCATCTTGCCCAAGCTAGTAAGTGATAAAACCAGGCTTTGGTTGTAGGCAGTCTGACCATAGAACCAGCCCTTTGAGCACTCCAGTCTTATTGGTTCTGTCTCAATACCTTGGGAAAGTTATTAATCTCATAGGATTTGTACACATGTGTCTAGTTTTAGTTTTCTTTCTCTTGCCTAAAAAGAGAGGAACAGGCAAGGGAGTCAGTCAAGCTTCAAAAGGGCCTGGACTGGAGGCCGGCTCTATTCCGCCCCTCTTTGCAACATTGGAAAACAAATGACTCCCCTAACAGCGTCAGGAAAATATGACATCCTTGCTCTATGCTGCACAGGAGGAGGGACTGCAGCATGGAAGCCATGGCTATAAATATCAGAGTTAATGAGGGAGGACTCCTAGAGACCTAAATGAATCCATTTTATGGGTTTGTCATACATCAGGTTAATATGATTCTGACAAATAATTATATTCAAAACTGGACAGGGATGAAGAATGCTGTTCTTCCTTCTGGTTGTAATAGCAGAGCCTTCTGGCCAATGAAAGGTTGATGACGCCAACACTGAAGTGCAGAGTGAAACTATAACAATGTGTGGCATTTAGACAAAGGAGCTCACAGCTCTGCACCCACCCTGGCTCAGGCGATGGGATTGTCATTGTCTGATTCCTTAATGAGCAGAACACCTCCTTCAGGAGGATGGGGTGGAGGCAGAATGGAATACTAATGTGGCTATTCTTTTTTTTTACATCAACTACATCATGGGGAAGGACATATACATGGGGTGAGCCCTGAAAAGAGGGTTTAAGTTTGCCTATGTCAAACTGTTAGCAGCTTCTTATTTAACTAGGACAATGGTTATTCTCTCTCGAGTTAATTACAGTGGCCTCTGAGGGAAAAGGGCTTCTTACTGAAGAATGGGGGCAGGGTGGGGGAGACACTATGAGCTGTGACATTTGTCACCTAATTGTGTTACCCTGAAGTCCTGGAGTTGTATTCTGGGCTGGAGGGCTGGGACTCCAAGGAAGACTGACCCCAAGGGAGACATTCAAGTTCATGGGCCTTTCCTCAGCCACACAAGTGGTTTCTTTCCAGCGCTATGGACTGTTCACCACACAAGGGCATCATCCCAGGGGGTGCAGAGAGGCTGAAGTTCAGCCCTTACTCTGTTTCCCCAACCTTGCCACCTGGAAGAAGGCGGCATTTTCTAATTTGAACAGAAGTGCTGTATGGGTTAGCAGTGGCCCTCAGCTTATCCAACATGGTCAAGGACCCACAGCCTGGGCAGTTAAGGCAACAAAAGGGACAGTTGTTAGTCCAAAACAACTACCATTTGCCCTCCAGATTCTCCTTCCTTATCACTCTCAGCCTCCTCTTCTGTGGCATTGAGAGGAAAAACAAACTCATAGATACCAATAGAGATTGGTGCTTGCCAGAGGTGGGGGTTAGGGAGGTGGAAGAAATAGGTTAAAAGTGGTCAAAAAGGCACAAACTTCCAATCATAAGATAAACAAGCCCTGGGGATGTAATATACAGCATGATGACTGTTGTTAACAATACCATATTGTATATTTAAAAGTTACTGAAGGAGTAGATCTTAAAAGTGCTCATCACAAGAAAAAAGGTAGTGACTGTGAACGATGATGTTAACTACACTTACTGTGGTGATCGTTTTGCAAAGTATACATAAATCAAATAACTGCGTGGTTCACCTAAAACGAATACCGTGTTGTATATAAATTATATGTCAACCAAAATTTTATAACTTTTTAAAAGAGAGTGGGAAATGAGGCACGCAGTCGCGACTACACTAAGAATAAAATTTCATTAGGCCCTGGCCTGACTCTGTTGGCACTGTTTGTTCTCCGCAGTAAGGACGTGTCCTCACTAATGCCCCTTCCTCTCTGCACCCCGCTCCTGCCCAGGAGCTCGTCAGCCAGGAACTGGCAGTGAGACGTTTCTTCGAATGTGCACACCAGAGTCCCCTTCCCACAACGAGGTCAGCCTGGACTTTGTACAGAATGAAACTCAGGGAAGCTGCTTTAGCAAGAAAACGACACAGGCGCTGTCTCTCACCAATCAATCAAAACCGATAGCGGAGTCTTCAGCGTGTTTTTTTTTTTCTTCATGACATCCTCCGAAGCCGTTCTGGGTTAAATCGGTTAGCTGACTTCTCCTTGAGGTAACTGTGGTGACTTCCACAAGAATGCATGCCAGAATATTGCCATGAGGAAAGAGTCTCCATTTTTGAGGACAGCTGCTCTTTCCTCCCATTCAAAAAAGGTGCCAGTAATGTAGGATTCTCTCCAGGCCACTGAACACTGGCCCAGGGACCCTCTTCCCCCGGCCTCCCAACCCCCACGTGCTCATCCTTCCTTCTACCACCGCCCAGTTGAGCAGGAGGCCTTGGGCTTGGGCAGAGCCTCCTCGAAAACAGAGAAAGGCCCTGTGAAGGTCAGGCCTCAAACCCAGTATTTGGAGAACACGTCTTCCTTCTTTTTTTCTTTCCCAGGATCAAGGAAGGATAAGGCCACATATTTTTCTAAACAGCAGACACACAGCATAAGAGAAAATCATTTTTTTTTTTTCCAGCTAAGCTTCCCGCTGGGTTCCCCAGCCAACTTTCTGCAGCTCATAAAATAAACACCATTCCCATTTATCCCCCCAGCTCCAAGTCCATCATTACTTGGCTCTGCACAAATGGGCAGGTGGTGCTGCACAACAGGAACTAGATGAGCTCTTTTTTCCTTCCTGGACGGAAGAAAGAGGATTAACACAAAATCTTTTCTATGAGTGAATGGCCAGGCGGATAACTGGGAGGTTCGTGTGAATTTCATCCTGGAGAAAATTATGGAGGTGATAATTAGAATAGTCTTGCTGTCTCTGAAAGGGCAAGCCTAGAATCTGCCACGTTGACCATCTCATGCATGGTCCAGATTGGCTTCATTAGATGGAGATGTGCAAACATGTGGTGAGGAGGTGGGGGGTGAGGGAACAAGGGGGGGAACAATGTGGGTGGGCAGGGAGCAGAAATAACCAGAAATAACGAAGTTCTACTAGAAAGCATTACCTACTTTGTTTCTTTTTAAATATTGAAATTTGGGAGAACTTCAAGGAAGTAGGGAAAACATTTCCCTGTTTCAAAACAGGGGAAACATATAAACGAATGTGCATTTTCTGTAAAGTTAATAGACCTTCAGTGCCATCACTTGCTTGGGCCTCAATGAGCGCCGAGAGTTTCTGGGAGTTGTAGAATGTTCTAGGTGGGGAGCTGAGGCCTGCTTATAATTAGAAAGCATTTCTGGATAAGCACAGGCTAACTTCAGAGCTGTTGATGCTGCCAAGTCTTTGTGTAGCTGAGAGGTGGCTATTAAGTGACAGTGCCTGAAGAACGGTCACTTCTTTGACATCTGTAGGCCCTGAGGCATGGTCTGAGGCTGGAAGAGGAACAAGGGGTGGCTGAGTCTGCAATCCGTGTCAAGTGTGAAGTTTCCTAGGGGAGTGTTAGTGTTGCAGGGTGAGTGTTGACATTCAGAAACCACGTCTCCTCCTCGGTGAGATTCAGGACCTTCCGTCTGATATTAATGGCTGTTCTAGGGCCTCATCTAGGTGTGAACATGTAGTGTATCTGATCCAGTGTGTACCTATTGATACCTTTAAATACTAAGAAGACAATCCATACCCGTAGGGACACCACCAATCACCTTGGACTTGGGATGCCAAAATCCAACCTGAAATACCCTAAAAGTCCCTATTCGCATGACTTCCTGGGGGAAAGATGGATCCCAGGTCAGAATGATCCTTCTAACTAGGGAATCCATTTCCTTGGAGGAATCTACACATAAAACTGGTAAGTCAGAATCCGTGAAGGGTCTGAAGGTTTCATCTTGCTTGCAAGCTAACAAGTTAGACTGCCACAGTTTTATTTACATGTACCACAATATATATTTTTATTTATATATGTATCTATATACACATATATGCACACACATATATATACATATATATATGTATATACATATACATATATATACGTATATATATATATATACACACACACACACACACACACACACACATATATATATATATATATATATATATATATATATATAAAACAGACAAACACACAGATGGAAGTCATGAGATCTTTGGGTCAATGACAAAGTCCATTTATTACTCTCGTCAAATGCAGCATGTTGGAGAAATATCCCCCAAAGTTTATGCCGGGAGGGCCAAATGGCACCCACACATGTAGTGGGATGCATTATTGGAGATAACCTCCAATAGTTTTTGAACCTCCAGAGTTCAAAAACTCTGCTCTTGTATAAGGCTGCTGGCAACCTACATGTCCTCTTTCTCTGGAGAGAAAAAAACCTTAACTATAATCTTGAATTTAAGCTAATCTTTTGGTAGTGGAGGGGAAGTATTTATCTTCCTTACCTCGAAACATCTCCAGGGAGGGAGATGTCACTAAGCTTTATTATCCTGAGATGTCTCCTAATACAAACATTCTTAATTTGGCTGCAAATGTCTTTGCTCAAAGAAATGTGAGATATTTGTGGAGAACTGTCTCTCAACAAAAACATGTAGGTAAAATAAAACTACCCTCCCTCAGTAAGAATCTATTTAGTTATACATAGATTTTCAGGAACATTTTATATAATTATACCACCCCAAATATTGGTCTTTCGGGGAATAGAAAAAAGAGCAGTAAAGGGAAGTGTGGCTACTTTCCACATTTATCCCTCTATTATCAACCCCCTATGAGATATAACATTCTATTAAGGGTCATTGGAGTCCAGGGGTTCCAGGCTGTGACACAAATGGTGGTCAGAGGAATGGCAATAGAGACATAAATTGAGAGGGCATCAGCCCAGGGGACAGCTCAATGGAAGGCATGAGATAAACTCCCTCTTTCTCAAAGGACTGTAACAGAATGAGACTCTTGAAGCATGGGGTCTTACAGTTGGAGTATAAGGGTACATGTTTTTGCTGCGATGTGTAGCTAGCTTGCTGAGTTTTCCTTGGCCTAGAGACGGGCTGGACCATCCCAATCAGAGGAAGCCCAGGCCCTGAAAATCTTGGCTCTTTGCTCACTTTCTTTGGACCAAAATGCTTTTGACTTGTCTGCGCACTGCTCTTTGGCTAACAACCATCTCCCTGGGCTTCCCAAAAAAGAAGACAGGGAGTTTGTTTTTCTTTAAGGTGTGGAAGAACTCAGCCCCCAAAACAAATCCCTCGTTGACAGTGCAGTTGAGCGGTTCATCATCACCCCCCCGCCTCACTGTGGGCTGACTTTCTCCTGTCTGACCTGGCAAGGGCCTCAGATTTTGGCTTTCAGTTTTGCTTTCCAGCTTCCACCCCATGGCACACCTACCTCTTCCATGCCTCCCTGTACCCAAGCAAAAGATTATCTAAATCCCTATTGCAGGTGAGGGTGAAAGCAGTGTCATGAGTTGTAAGGATGAGGTTCCTCTTAGTTTGAACCATATGAAATTCTTTTCCTGAAAGTCATAAAAACAGTTAAGAATTGGCAATTTCATGATTCGCCTAAGGTTCTTCCTGCTGAAAGCAGCGTGGGTATACATCACATTGGTTCTGCAATTGGTCTCTGGATAAGACACTTCCTCTTTGGGTAAAATTTCTTCTCATTCAAGAGGCTCATCCGATACCATGATTCCAAATACTGCCCAAATACTGAAATGGATAACTCTAAAGTATGTACCTCCAACTTCAGCTCCTCTCCTGGCCCACTGGACATGCCCATTTGTATATGACAAATGCACCTCAAATCTAACATGTCCAAAATGAAATCACCTTCCTCTTCTCAGACCTGCTTATTCTATATTCCTTCTGGCAAATGGCTCCACTGTCTGCCCAAAGTCACCAAGATCTACCCAGGGAACATGGTTGGCTGCTCTCTCCTTGATCTCTACCTCTAGACACATACATTACTATCTCCTTAATGGTGGTTAATTTATTTCCTACTTCCTCCCTGCCCTCTTCTAAGCCCTCAGAATTTTTACTTGCCCTCGAGCAACAACAATCTCTTCATTGTTTTCCCTGCCTCCAATTTTCTCACACCTCCAAATGATACGGAATCCTTCAACGAGAGAAATATTTCTAAAACACAAATCCAAAGGTTGTTCCTCTTGATGTGTCCTGTTGTCTTTATGATAAAGTCTCTTTTTATTGTTTATTTCCTTATTTTGAGAGAGAGTGAGAGAGAGGGAGAGAGAGAATTGAAAGCAGGCTCCTTGTTGTCATTGCAGAGTCTAACATGGGGCTCGATCCTATGAACTGTGAGATCCTGACCTGAGCCAAAACCAGAGTCAGACACTTAACCAACTGAGCCGTCCAGGTGCCCCTATGATAAGTCTTTATCCCTATGGCCCATAACACTTTGTATGTCATGGTTCTCAAAGGAGGTTGGGATCAAGCAGTATTATCCCTTTTGAGTTATTTGGGGTTTCTCAGTGACCAGGATGTTACCAACATTTAGTGGGCAAAGGCCAGGGATGCTAAACATCCTGAATGGGAGAAGAAATTTTACCCAAAGAGGAAGTGTCTCTTCCAGAGACCAATAACTCTTGAGTTGAAACGCATTGCTGGGTTTTTTGGCCACTTATTCAGTCTGATTTCTACCTACTCAGACTTCTTAACTTTGTGCTGGAAATGGGAGGTGTCTATTATCTTACACCTGTCTTTGCCTCCCCCATTCACCAGCTTCTTTATTTGACCACTCCTTCCTTTCTACTTATCCTGTGAGAATTCCTCTCAGATGTTATAGGTCTGAGATTCCCTCCTTCCCTTCTCCTCCTCAGCCTGGATCTGGAGCCTGGCCTCCAAAGTAGCCTATGCTTCCCTCTCTAGTACTGGGTTTGGAGGTATCTCCCATTCCATGGTGAGGCCTGAAGGGCAAGCCAAGCTAGTTTGTTTCTGTGTTCCTAGCATGGAGCTAACATTGTAGTAGCTTCTCAATGAATTTTTAAATCTATAGAGTATCTTCCACTTTTTGTCAATATCTTTTACATCTGAATATTAATACATCTGCTTGGCAAGAATTCAAACGGTACAAGAAAGAGAGCAGGTAGCATAGTCAATAGAATTATCTGAGTTTGAATCCAGGCTTTCCTGCTTAACACATCAGGAGATAACAGAATACCATTGCACAGTGATGAATTCTAAGTGCTCTAGAGGCTTACATACCAGCTCTGCCCCCCTATTAGCTCTGTGACTTTGGGCAGGTTACTTGACATCTCTCTGCTTCAGTTTATACAAAAGTAAACTAAAAATAATGAAATCTGCTCCACATGGTTTTGGATGGTTAAATGTGATAATACACACCAAACACTTAGAACATTGCCTGGCCCAGAGCAAATACTCAGTAAATGTTAACAATATTATGATAAATAATAGCAAGAATTCATAAAAGGGTATATATTAAAGGCAGCAGCTTCCCTTACCAGTGACTACCATCATTAATATTGTCTATGTATTACTCCAGACATGTTATATAGATACCCAGTATTTCTGAGCTTTCAAAAACAATAGGAGCAAATTACACATTTCTGATTTTTCCTCATTTACAAATATGCTAGAGATCTCACTCATTGTTTTAATGGCTTAATAGTTTAACAGTTCTATGACTTATTTACTAGTTTCATAATTTTTTGACCAACTCCCCAAACTGGGGATAATTATTTCCAGTTGTTCACTGTTGCCATAAAAGCTGTTTGTTGAGTAAGTGCATTTATCACAAATACTTATCTTTCCCTTAATAGAAGGCAATCTCAAAAACTGCAGAACTTTTGGTTGCCTGGCTTCCTCAGGGTCTCTTACACTGCCCTATATTGATGGAGTAGAGGTGCAAATGACCTGGGGTTATCTTGTCTGTCCCTTGACTCTTCCAAGCCCCCAGAGGCTTTATAGTCTTTGGGATCCACACAGCCTGAATTTTCACCAATAAATACATCAGATAACCGATTCCTACTGCTAAAAATGATTGAAGAAGACAATTTAGGTAACACAAACAGACTTTATTTAACACTTCATAAAGTGGATGTGTCCATCTGGAGAACTGCGAGGTGGAAGGCAGGAAGTGTTTACAGAATGAAGAGAAGGAAGTAAGTACAGAGCCCAGAGCTGGCTTGGTGTTTGGGGAATGGCTGATTAGACATTACTAGGACATAAAAGCTGCCTACGTTTTGGGTGGCTGACGCGCCCCCCTAGGCAGGGGGTGCTCCTTCTTGGGCCAAGAATTTTATTTCAAGACTGTTGTTGAAAAACAGTGTGGAACTATAAACTCCAAGGTGACTGCGGCTGGGCAGGAGAGGGGGGGAACCTGCTCCTTCATCTTTCCAGACAGGGAAAATGATTCACAACCGTCAGAAATCTGATAAAAATTTTAGAAGTACATGCAAGCAGTTATATAAATGATAAAACATAAATCATGGTTCTATTTGCTCTGTGACAACTAAAAGAAATGGCCAAGTGGTCATCAACGCAGAAAATAAATACAAATCCATGTAATACCTAAGTGACTGTTCCCACTCCCTCCCTCTCCTACAAAGATACTCACCTTGTGCCTGTGGATGGCATTGGAAGAGTGGAGGAGGCTGGAAGTAGGAAGGAAGGACCAGATGGAAGAGGTGGGGAAAATGTCAGTGAGAAATTCTCCTGTGTCCCAGTTTTGCCCAGAGCTGCTTTTGCCTCAAGCTCTACCACAGAAACTGTTCAGAAAGGAGGCCAAAGAGGAGAAACTCCTCTGTGAAGCTTTCCAGGGGTAGACATTTCTGAAAAGCTGATTGTGTTTCTTACCCATCCTGCAGGCCCACCGTCACCCGCATCCAGTCAGCACAAAGACTGAGACAATAAACCCACTCCACAAAAGTTCCTGGAATCCAGGCTTGTCAGAGTCAGA
Source organism: Herpailurus yagouaroundi (assembly GCF_014898765.1). NCBI lineage: Eukaryota > Metazoa > Chordata > Mammalia > Carnivora > Felidae > Herpailurus > Herpailurus yagouaroundi. The sequence goes on along the minus strand of NW_024412403.1, from coordinate 55,612,263 downwards.
CTGCTTGAAATATGCAGTTCCCCTCTGGAAGATTTGTTCCTCATGAACCCATGCTTTACTGTCAATTGGAGAAGCAAAGGCAGGAGTCAAGACCGTGTTCTTAGCATCTATCTTCTGAGGATACCGTGCCGCCGCACGAGGGATTAAGGTGAGCGATAAAGAAACATCTCACATTTGCCCTGGAGGAGCACCTCATCATTCTACTGTATTCTGTACAGAATCAGCCATTTTTTCAATCAGATTTTTCCTGCTTTCGTTTCTGCACAGTCAGGTTGGCTGAATGGAAAGACTAGCCCGTTCATCTGGAAATGCCAGATGTACTTTTTCTTAAATCCTGGAATGCCTGTCACTGAACACGGCCAAGCTTCCATCTGGAAGTTTCTGCCCCGTGCTGCACCTGGGCTACCGGCTCCTGGGGCTGCGAGGGCTCTCCTGTTGGACTGAGAGTGCCTGAGCGTCCCCCTTGCCTCTCTACTCTGCAGAGGGCCAGCCTGGAGTGGCGGGAAAAGCGTGAGATTTAGAGACAGTTTCTATCAACACTCCTTCCTAGTTCTGTGACTTTATTTCTCACAGTTGACGCTCAGTACATTTAGCTATTATTATTAACATTTATTAGTGACCAAATGTCACCAGCAAAAAGGCACGGCTAGTCCCCTGCTTCTCACTCTGCGTCCACAGATGAACTTCATCTTCGTCAGCTGGGAGTTTATTAGAAAGGCAGAGTCCCAGGCCTCACCCCTGAGCTGCTGAATCAGATTCTGCACTTTAGCAAGATCCCCAGGAGATTTCCACACACGGTTGGGTTCTAGAGGCCCTGCGGTCGACACTTTGCACCTCCCTGAAAGGGCCAACCAGCCCGCTTTATTCAGAAGAACAATCTCTCCTAACATTCTCCTTGTGATAAACATTTTCCCACAGCCCCAGACTAGACCTGTGGTCATGTGAAATATGGAACTTAACGGGAGCAAGGGGACAGAATATCTGACTTTGAGTTTTCCCATCACCATGTTTAACTCCCATTTCATAGATATTTTGCTTTCTTCTTTCTGAAAAGTGTGGAGCATTATTTTTAAAAAGCCCAGCCTAGTCATGGATAAGACCTTGTGGTGACTTTTTATATGCCTTTCTCCCAAAACATTTCTTTTAAGGAAGAAAAGACCTTGTGGTGACTTTTTATATGCCTTTCTCCCAAAACATTTCTTTTAAGGAAGAAAAGATTTCCTACAGACCACCCCCCCGGAGGAATCTTCCCCCTTCCCACCTTGCTTTTGGGGGGTCAGACACGGCACTGATGGGGCTTGGCCACGAGCCAAACTGGGGTGGACGCCCCCCCCCTTCAATGAACATCACAGGCCCTGCCTATTAAATGCTTGTTTCTTTCCACTGTACACACAGGATCCCAGGTCATTTGCAACGGCAGTGTTTTAGTATGACCCGCAATGCCTACTTGCCAGAGAGCAGCAGCCCTTCACCAGGACCGACAAATTAGAGACCGAGTCCTGCTGCTCCCGAAGCCCCGGCTTCCTGGTCAGAGGCCTCTGGTTACCATCCGTGGCACTGCTGAGGGCCTGTTTAGAAACAATGATGCTGTCTGGGCTGTGAGCTATGGCACTAAACGTTTACGCAAAGAGACCTCACCCTTATTTTCGGTAATCATTTCCTATTTTCCAATGTTCTCTCGCCAAAAATGTCCACTGTGTAAAACTTCCAGCAGGAGTGCTCGTTGTCACCCTTGGTGTCCTTGACCAAGAGTTGTACAAGGTCCTGGGCTGCACAGGATTGCTCTGAGACCATTGGAACCCAGGGAGGGGCTGGCTGTGGGTTCTCGAGTTAGTAAGATACTCAGCAGGGATTTGGTCATTTGCAAATAATAGAAACGCAACTCAATCCTAGCTCAGGTGTGCTCAGCCACTGGGAACAGTGCTGTGTGGCTCACAGGGAGAAGAAAGGGCTGCAGAACCAGGGCATTAGTGATGCCCGGGGAAGTCTCAGTGGTTCCAGAATTTGTCCTTTGTTCAGCACATGTGTGCACGCACGCATGCTGGCGTCCTTTATACCACTAGAGACAATGCTGAAAGTAGCTCTTTGCTTCATTGTTTCTGTACTATGTCCCCAAGGAACCTGCAAGCTACTAGCCTGCTTTTGTACATCCGCAACTCCACACATGGCAAGCTAAAAATGGTTTTAAATTTTTAAAGGGTTGTAAAACAGTAAACAAAGAAAGAAGCCTATGAGACAGGACTCTAGGTGGCCTGCAAAGCCTAAAATATTTACTATGTGGCCCTTAACAGAAAAAGTTTTCTGACTCCTCGGAGGAAGGGGACAGACTCTCAGCCCCTCCACCAATTCCAGCAGAAATGTCCTCAGGAGATGTGCGCATCCTGGAGGCAGTCAAGGTGGCCAGGGAGAGCAGGAGAGTCTGACTGACCAAGCTAGAGTCATGTGACCTTGTGGGACTGAGGGGGCAGGGAGAACAGGGCCACTGCCAAACTGTAGCCTGACGGGACAGGAAGGAAGTTCACACTGCCCTGCCCTCTGGCTTCCTGCCAGTGCCTCCCTTTGGCCAAACCGAACCAGAACCAGGGGGCATGTCCTAGAGCTCAGCCTCCGGGGCATGGAGCGTGGTTTGGTGGAATGGATCGGATGGGATGGAGCAAATGGGGAAAATACAGACACAAAGTGCACAAGAGAACAAGTTTGTATTCTGGCTCTCCTCAGAGATGGCCTCACACATTTTCTACCTGTGGTCACAGAGGCCTGAGCTTGGAAGGACCCACGCTTGGTCCAACCCTCTGCTGTTGCTATCTTGAAACAAAGGGCCCTGCATTTTCAGTTCGCCCCTGGCTTCACCAGTTGCAGAGCCTTGGCTCTATTCTTAGGTCTGCGTGATCTCAACAAGTCACTTTATCTCTTCTGACTTTCAGGTTCCTGATCTAGAAAATGATCTTAACAACATTTTCCTCTCAGGGTTGAAGAGCAAATGAGATTTGTATGTAAAGGGCCTGCTTGAGAGAGTGAGCCATCAACAAAGACAATTTCCTTCCTTCTCCCAAAGTGCTCTTTCTCTAATTTTCCCCAGAGATGGACTTTGGCAGCTTTGGGCAGGCAGCTCAGGAAAGAGCATGCTCTAAAATGCAAGAAGCAAGTCTGGGTAACCCAACTACAAAGAATACCGGCCTTATTTCAGGCCACGAGCTAATCAAGAGGGAAGGAGGGACAGAGGAAGGGAGAGCTAATTGGTTGTTTTGGCCACTAGTCATTTAGAGATCATTAGAAAAAAAAAAAAAAAAAAAAAAAAAAAAACCCATAAAAATCCCCTAGCTCCCTTGTTTGATTTGTGAGGAAACTGAAGGCCATAAACATCAAAAAACTTGCCTGAGGTTCACAGAAATAGTGCAGAGCAGAGCTTGACCCCAACCCAGGATAACTAGGTAGTTCATAACTAGGTAGATAACTAGGTAGGATAACTAGTTCAGTGAGCTCTAGACTCCCTCCTGTTAAATTAATTAAACAAGGAGCCTTTAGACTGATGAGGGTCTAATGCCACGGTGGCCTAGATAAGCAAACCAAAAATCCAAGCCTGTAAATGCCTCAAGGTTACAAAATCAAAACACTAAGGAAGACCAGACACAAACAGGCAACTAGGCTTTCAGTTACAGCCAGTCAATTATTTCCTTTTTTTTGTTTTGTTTTGTTTCCGCATGTTTTCTATATAAGCCTTTCCCCTGGCTCCCCATCGGAACACCCCTGACCACCTGGGGTTTTGGCATTGCCCCATTCAAACAGAGATATGCTCAAATGCCATCGTAAAATGTTTAATATGCCTCAGTTTATCTTTTAACACAACATACCCATGCTCGTACCAGACACTGGACATGGTTTGACTTAAATATAAGGCTTGGGAATTATTATCAATTTGTTGCGGTCCAAATCGTCCTTTTACAATTTGCCTTTTCTCCTCCTCACTCCCCTCCCCTCACCCCACCCCCAAATCCCCTCCCTCTTTCTTTCTCTGCACCTTCCAATTCAAAGAAACTCGGGTTTTTTTTTTTCCTTAGGGACATGTAATAGCATCATGGGTGCCATGGGCCTCAAAGTGAAGGGCCTCAGGACTCTGATGAAGCCGACGGCAGGATGTCCTGAACACCACAGCGCTTAATGGAATCCGCATGAAAATTTCATTTTCTCCGCATAATGACTCGGTTCTAAAATATTCAATGTTTTGTGAGTCTCATTAAGGTGAAATAATTCTATTCTAACTTGAGTCATAGATTTTCTACCTGCTTCTATTCCTAAAGGCTTTTTGCAATTCTCGTCAGAGTATTTTTCTTTTTTTTTAATGCAAAATTGTCTTCTATCCCACAGAAAGCTTTAATCTGGTGAGGACAGTCTCTCTCCTGGCAACATCCAGGATACTAGATGAACAGGGGTCAGCTGGGAAGTTTGAAGAGAAACCTTGGTAATCTGCAAAACAAAGCTGGGAATTCTCTAAAGAATGTTTAGCAAAGATACTACAGTTTGAAGTGAATAGGAAGGGTTTTGTTCACAGGCTCTGCCTGGCTGCTGTATTCAAAGAGTGTTCAGCCCCAGAAAAGAACATCAATGTCTTACTTGGAAATTAAACACACACACAAAAGGCTTCTTTACTGCCCACGTTGAGTTTTGCTTGACTGTAGGAAGGTTCATCACGCCTGAAAATACGTATCATTGCCTCTGATCCGAAGCAAGTGCTACAGAGGAACAAAGACACATCTTCTGGCTTTGGGGAAACAAATTGGCAAGGAATTTGCTTCAGAAAGATCTACAAAAGACCCAAATGATTCTGTAGAGGGAGACCTTGAAGTTTGGTCTGTGGATTGTGAGTGGGGTCGCTGGCCCTCATCCCCTAGACCATGTTTGTGACCTCAGGCAAGGCACGTGAGCTTGTTGTACCTTTATTCCTGCATTTGAAAATCAGGGATAATACTTGCTGCCTACTTACCCTCAAAGGGATATGCGAGGATTAGCCAATTAAAATTTGCCAAATGCCTGAAAATCAATGGTGGGAAAAATCTATATGCCTATAAAGTATCATTATCATTCCCCTCTGTCTACCTTTTCTCTCTCTCTTTTTCGCTATCGTCGGAGACTTCATGAGCATTGCCTGAGGTTTTGCTTTTGGTTGCTATATTGCACAATGACCATCTCCTTTGAATGATTTGTTTGAAATTGGTCCTTTCTATACTATCAGGGGGAGGTTTCCAACGCAAAACATCCTAGACTGACTGTCAATAGGTCATACCTGGCAAGGTTTCCTTTGGGTTTATCTTCAGAGTCCCATAGGGTGGAAAAAATCAACCTATTTAAGGTATAATACAATATAATTTGGAAAAATTCACCAATTACTGACTCAAAGCTGGTGAAGAATAAACATAAAGTCACTTTAGAGCCCTGTTACAATCCTTAAAGCGATGCAACTTTCAACCAAAACAATAATACTTTATATGTTACAAATATTGCCCCTCCGGTTCTTACAACCACCTGTAAAATGAGTATAACACAACTTGGTCATATTATACTCATTATACAGCTAAAAAAAAAAAAATTGAGATTCAGAGAGGTTGAGTGATTTTTTCCACAGTATTTAGCAATGCATGGCAAAGCCAGGTCTAGACTCCAAATTTCTGTATCTTCTGGTTCCAAGGGCAATAGATTTTCCCACTACACCTTGCTGCTATCCTTTGACTATGGCTCAAATGATATTAAAAGCACAAATATTATTGCTTTGATACTCCAATATGCGTTCTTTTTTCCACACCACCAAACAACTCCAATCTGGCACTGTCTCCCTGGAGATAGCACCAGATCCCGCTTCAGTCCTACAAGACTGTCTCCCTCATTTCAGATGCCAGTTGTAAGTCTGGATAGTCACTCCTTCTGACAACATACTATAGCTTGGAGGTTCTGATGACCTTCTCCTCTGGTTTGATTAATGTGCTAGAGCAGCTCACAGAACTCAAAGAAACACTTCGCTTCCTAGATGGCCAGTTCATTATAAAAAGGATGTACTCACTCAGGAACAGCCAGGTGGGAAAGCTGCATAGGAAAGGTAATGGGGAGGGATGTAGAGTTTCCATACCCTTCCCAAGCATGCCACTCTCCCTGGATCTCCTTGTGCTCACCAACAAGGAAGCTTTCTGATCCTGTCCTTTTGGGTTTTTATGGAGGCTTCAGTACACAGATATGATTGATTAAATCTTCGGCTCTTGGTGATTGAACTCAGTCTCAGCCCCACTCTCCTCCCTGGAGCTGGGGGTGAAACTGAAAATTACAACCCTTTAATCACTTGGTTGGTTCCCCTGGCAACCAGCCCCCATCCTTTGGTTACTTAGGGACTTTTCAAAAGTCACCTCATTAACAAAAGACACCTTTATCGATTTCTTCCATTAGGAAATTCCATGGGTTCTAGGAGCCCTGTGCTAAGAACAGTGGATGAAAGCCAAATATATATTTCTTATTATAAATTACAGTGTCACAAGTATCCTTTCCTTTACTTCGCAGGCCACCTGGACCTGTGCAACATATCTAATCTGATAAAGAACCTGCAGAAAGCCTGGAATAGAATGCCCTTTCGAAGACCACTTCCTGTGCGCTTTGGGATCACAGGATGCCAAGTGCTCCCTCTCTAATTCTACCCATGCTGTTGCTCTGACATGTCTAGCGTGTGGTAAGCAGTCGGCCTATCAGGAATATTTGGTAGGCCTTAATGCAGGGATGGAAAATAGTTATCATTGTTAAGAAAATAAAATTCAAGGGGTGCCTGGGTGGCTCAGTCGGTTAAGCATCCGACTTCGGCTCAAGTCATGATCTCACGGTTTGTGAGTTCGAGCCCCGCATCTGGCTCTGTGCTGACAGCTTGGAGCCTGGAGCCTGCTTCGGATTCTGTGTCTCCCCATCACTCTGCCTCTCCCATGCTCGTGCTCTGTCTCTCAATAATAAATAAACGTTAAAAAATAAAATAAAATAAAATAAAACAAAATAAAATAAAATTCAACTAAGTAAATCTTATTGGCTTTATTCAACAATTCATGAGTTGAGCGGCATCCAATATAGCAGGAAAAAAAGAGTCCATGGAGATGTAGAAAATTAAAGACTTTTTTAAGCAGAAAGTAGCAGGAACAAAGAAATTATTCTAGGCAAAAAAAAAAAAAAAAAAAAAGTTAAAAAAAGGCAGGGGTCTATCAAGCAGTTTACTGAACTAGTGCTGATCAGGCAATTCTTGATTGACTGGTTTAAGATTCCATTTCTGGGAGAGCTGAAACTGTAATTAAGTTAAGTCTTGGTTTGGTCACGTGGAACTTAGCATAAGCAACTTCATTTGGGGCCTGTTGTCTTGTTCTTAACGTCATCTTGTGGGATAATGAGTGCTGTGATATGCCAACCAGATCTGTCTTTCAGAGCCAGAGTTGCCATTCCCCCAGATTCTGGGCAGCTCTTGGCTAAGTTCCTTTCCAAGAATTGGCAACAGCCCAAGAGAATTGCCCCCACCAAGATGTTGGTGGCAAGATGTTTGAGTTGGGGGGTAAGAGAGGAAGGTTTGTGAAGGTACAACCTCCCTGCCTCAGGGCAGAACAACGTCAAAGGACCATTTGATGTTCCAGAACTCCTCTTAAAACTTGGTCAGGCCTTTGTTGCAATTTCACCACAGTTCAATTTCTTCCTAGACCTAGCCTTCCCCACCCCCCTCACCTCTCATGGTTATTATTCCTGAGGGAAATCTCCCAATAAACCTCTTGCACACAATTCTAAGAATTTCAGAACCTGTTTCCTCCGGAACCTGACCTGCCATGAATAGTACCAGAAGGGGCCCAAGAGAGCAGACTTTAGCCAGCTGGCAATGATGACTCCATAAATGGTGGGAGATGAAGCATTAATTGCCCTTATCACATACGTGCAGTAATCATTAAAATTTTCACCAGTGATGAATTGGGATAGGATGCTGATGGAAGTAAATTGTACCAGCAAGGACAGTATTTCTGGCATTTGAGAGTTTTGTGGTAAATACTAATTATAAGGACTTTGAAACCAGATGACTATTTGCTAGAACCATCCATGCATGAGATGACAGCAATGAATGGCTGAAGGCAACTAACCACCAATATAAGCAAAGTGTGAAAGCCACAGAGCCTACTGGGCAGGATATAAAGAGACTCCCATATTCAGCAAGATGGCAGAAAAATCTGAGGATCAGGGCCAGGATTTAAGTATAAGAGTAGTGGAGTTACATGGAGGTTGAAATTTCACTTTGGCAGGTCTCCTACACTAAGCTCATGGCCCTGCTTGGAGGAAGGGGGACCGTGAGACTCAGGATGAGGAAGAATCTAAACCCTCAGATTCCACTGGACTATCTAGTCCTAGAAAAGGTAGAGCATTCATTTTTATTAAAGGCTAATTTTTCTTTCTTACTTGAAGGTGATGCAGGAGACTCTACCTTTCAAGGCAATATACACCCCTTATTATCTACCCCACCACCTCTTATAATCACCAGAAGAATAACTTAGGGTCAAATCATGATGTAGCCCCTTTGGGGAAATGCTGGGATTACAGATCAAGGAAGGGGATTATACACCTAAGGACCTGAAGGATCCAACCATTTATTGGCAAGGGACAATGAATGAATGGGCTGGAATTTGGGGGGGGGGGGGTTGATTAAGGAGGATGGAAGATAAAGTTGGATAAAGAATAGTTTATAGAGGGGTGCCTAGGTGGCTCAGTCAGTTAAGCGTCTGACTCGATCTCAGCTCAGGTCGTGATCTCACGGTTTGTGGGTTTGAGCCCCACATCAGACTCTGCTGCTGACAGCACAGATTCTGTCTTTCCCTCTCTCTCCCCACCCCCCCACTCTCTCTCTCTCTCCACCTCTGTCTCTAAAAAATAAATAAAAAAACTTAAAAAAAATAGTTTCTAGATACAGAAGCACTTGCCCTTGATGCAGGATTTAAGATCCTAGCAAGAACCTCAGGAAACATGCCAACATTGTTGTGGCAGATGATGGAGGAAGGGATGGAAAGGTCAAGGGAGAGTGGGCATGTTAACGTGGCTATATCGTGCAATGTCAGAAAACCTGTTAGCTTATTATGTTCTGTGAGAGACTTCAGAGGACATTCCATTTACCAAAGAAAATGGGATTCTCTGGGGACACCAGCATTGCTAAGAATCTTTGTGGTGGCTAACCTCTATAGATCAGGACTGATTTCGGAAGATGCTGTTGCAGAACTGTCTCTCAGACAACCAAGTGCTGGGAGACTCCTGAAAAAATACAGTCCAGGTGGTGGCACTTAACTATCAGAAGTAAAGTAAGCTCAATTACTGTAAAGAGTGGCAAGTTTGGGGCAAGAAGACATGACACCTACGGTGCTATGGAGATAGTGAATGGAATACAGCATTTCCAAGGTCAAAAACAGAATGAGCAGGCAACAATCACTTCTCAATGTATACAACAAAAAGAAAAAAAGGCTAAGGGCTGGTGGCCCAATAAAACGTCACAATCCCTTCTGGGTTTCTGAATCTGATGTAGGTGTCAACCCAGAGCCCATCAGCTGGAAGACTGGCTGGGTCCCATGAAGAAAGGACCCTGCAAGATCATGGCAAGTACTATAGTAACAATTCTCCCAGACCTTCTCCTGAGGGATCTACAATCATCTGCTTAGGGAACCCTGTGCTAGGGAAAGGGGGATACTCAAACATTTCAATAACCCTGTGATGACAGAGCATCAGGTCAGCAGAGCATCAGGTATGTACACTGTTGGTCATTTCTCCAGCCCCTGAATATACAATTGGAATAAGGAGCTGACAGAACGTTTGCGTTGGTTCCTTTGTTTTTGGTATCTACCACGCTATCCCCCATTTATCACCAGTCTTGTACCTACAAAAGTCTGATGTGTCCTGCAGTATGACAGTGGGCTGCCACAAATCAATCAAGTAGTAGGTCCATCTGTAGCTGCTGTACCAAATGCGGTATCTTTGCTGGAGCCGATTAGTATGGCATTTAGTACATGGCATACAGCCATTGACCTGGATATAATATAAACACCAGGACATAGCCATGATCTTGCCCAATGGCTATATTAACTCTCTCCCTCTCTCATAATATGGTGACTGGCCTGTTTGGGTATTCCAGAGAACCATATATTTGTCTACTTTGTTGGTGACATCATGTTAATCCATTCAAATAAGCATGAAGTGGCAAATATTTTGGAGGCCTTGGTAAGACACGTGAACTGCAGAAGGTGGAAGATATAGCTAATGAGGATCCAGGGACCTACCACATCAATGAAATTTTCAGCTGTCTAGTGGTTTGGGTCATGCCAAGACATCTTCTTCAAGGTAAAAAGAACAAAATACTGTATATTACCCCTTCAACCACTCAGGGAGAAGCACACTGCCTGGTTAGATCTCTTTAGGTTCTGGCTGTAGTACACATTTGGTAATAATGTTCTCACCAAATGTTTATTGCTCTGTTTAAAACTTAGCTAAAAACAGTAATTATTTTTTTCATACTTAACGTGTGACAGGAATCCAGGAAGGTCTCAGGTGGGTCAGGGTTGGGTCTCCCATGTACTTGTAGTCCAACAATGGTTAGGCTCTGAATAGTGGTGGGAGGGGTGGTGGGGTGAGGTTGTTGGAGGGGGTAGTGAAAGGGAAGGTGGGGGAGGGGTGGGCGGGGGGGGGGGCTGGAACAGCTGGCACCTGGCAAGACCTCTCTCTCTGTCTCTCTTTTTCTTTCTCTCTTCATATAGTCTCAGCAGATTTCCAGTCTATGAGGACTAGGTTGGGCTTCCTGAAAACATGGCTCTTGGTTCCAAAAGCATTCTCAGAAGGCCAAGTAGAAGCTGCAAAATCCTTTCTAAGCTAGTCTCAAAAATCACTCATTACTTCTACTCACCTTCGGTTGGAGCTGTCACAAGCTCCACCCCCCCCCCCACCAGATTCAAGGGTAGGGGACATAGATACCACCTCTTAAATGGGAGGATTTAGGGATCATGTTTCTCAAATACCATAGTGTGATAAATTGAAATTAGCATCAATTTTAGAAAAGCCTGGGCATGTGTGTTGGCTCTACTACTTTCTACATGTGTAATAATACAACCCATCTTTTCAGGAAAGGGTTTTTTAAACTTGAAGTATAGTCAGCACACAACGCTGCGTTGGCTTCAGGTGTACAGCATAGTGATTCAATAACTCTTAGTGTTATGCTATGCTAACAAGCATAGCCACCCTATGTCACCATACAGTGTTATTACAGTACTATCGCCTATATTCCCTATGCTGTACCAGGAAAGGATTTTTGCTTTCTCTTTTTGCTTTAGTTTCCTCAATGGCAACATGGAGGATAGCAATTCTTTGTGGTCAAACTCCATAAGATGCAAGGAATAGAGACTCACTCATGTTACCAAGGGTTACCAGGAAAAAAACAAACCAAGGGTAGGAATGGCAGCTGCCCCAGAACTGAAAGTGGAGGTCATGGAGTCCCACTCTGGTCCTCTTGCATTTATTGACTTGGCTACTCTTTGCCTTTCAGTTTCTCCCTCTTGCTTCCTGCTCACCTTCTGCTGTCTCTCGACTCTCCTTATCACTTCTAATGGTTCATGGTTTTTGCTTTCCTAGAACTTGAGCTAGCATCATGGCCTCTCCAACTTCCCTCTACATTGAGACATGTCAACATTGGCTCTCACCACTATCTTATTCTTTAGGAAGATCCTGGTTCAAATTCTTAGGAATGAGATAATTTTCTGGCCTCACAGTGGATTATCTGTTTGGGTCACTTAGCAACCACTCTTATATAAAGACAGGCTCAGCCCTTACAATTTTAGCTGGAAGAAAAGGGCAGTCAATCGTCAGGCAAGGCTATATATTCATCAGCATGGTCCAGTGTAGATGTTGACCCCCAAGGATTGCGGTGCAGATCAATTAGAACAGAAAAGTAAAAAGTATTATAAAATACAAAGTTATTGAAGAAGATGTGACATTATGTTTTATTTTATTTTTTTAAAACATTTTATTTTTTAAGTAATCTATACTTCCAACCTAGGGCTTGAACTCACAACCCCAAGATCAAGAGTCACACGCTCCATTGACTGAGCCAGCCAGGTGCCCCTATTAAGTTTTAAACATACATTCACATGTATCCCCAGGTTCATTAGAAATCCACATATCAAGTTAACATCCTTGCTAATTAATCTAGCATACGTCTTTACAGATTAATGTTTTGTTTCCATAAATGATTCTTGCAAATATTCTTCCCTAACATCTGGCTGCATGCTAGCCATGTCAGGATCTCTGAGTCAAAACAGAATCCTTCAAGTTTCAAGCAATTAGGCATTCAAGTGAATACCATGCTAATATGTAGATTTTAGCATTGTATTTTCTTGGATTCTCTTTAAAAAGAGGGAAACAGAAATTATTCTTCGTTCAATAATAAAGCATTGAAAATGCATCTGTTTCCAACTGCATGTGGTATCTGCTCAAATCTGTATTGGAAAATTACACTGTAAATGCTTTGTAGGCTTTTTTCCCCCACTCATTTTCAGTCTCTCACAGTCTCTCACTTCTTAATCAATTCCTATTTTCTCAACACAGACTGCATTGCCACCAAGCTATCAAATAATAATTTTCTTAGAACTCACAATGAAAAGGAAAAACTTAGCCAAACAAACAAACAAGTGTGACGCTCAGGAACCTTTTGTACCTGCGCCATCACCCTAAGGCGTTCATCCCTCTGCAAGCGGTGGGTTAAATTCAGACAGGCACCTGATATGGTGATTGCAATTCTTTAATTCAAGATTTTTCTTTAAGTCTGAAATGAACTTCCTTTCCCTTGTCTTCAGGAAAGCCTGCAAATACCAAATCCAATTATGAGAGAGATTTAATTTCCCTTTTGGTATATGACCCAGCACAACAATTATCTGTGGATGCTTAAAGAAAATTCATAAAGTACAATTCTCTTGGTTCGCACCAGATAAAGTCCCCATGAAATGATGCTGTGGTTGGCGTCATCTCCTGACATTCATGCATGACTCAGCACCTCTAGACAACAATTTGAGGGAATCTGTTTTTCCATTACAAGCAGACTCTGTCTTTTTGCTAGAAACCGGGAGGATCAGAATTCCCAGCTTTTTAAGGCTGGCTGCCTCCTGTGACACCCAGCACCCAGAAGCAATCCAGAGGCTTTTCTGGGTGTTTCTCTTCACACTGCTCCGTGGCACGGCAGTGATGAGCATCCATCCAGGTGATTGACGGTTTTTTCACTTGTCCGCTGCCTGCTTCTGCATCTGCTGAAACGACGGCCTCTGTGTTTATATGTGTGATTAGGCTGAGAATTCTTGGGTCAACCACCCACAGATTGTATCAGAAATAATCAATCTTATTTGACTGTCTTAACATTTTGGCTATTTTAGTTGTTGAGGCAACCAGATCTGATGAAGTATTCGCTCGTCAATTTGATGTTCCACAATCGTCTGTCATGGTTCTGAAGTTGGAGGGGGGAAAAAATAATAAAAATCAACTGTCAAAACAGTTCATTCCAGTCAATCCAATCATGATTTTCTTCTTGACACCAGAGAGCATTGCTTCTCTTTTCCTTTTTTTTTTCCTTCACCTCCTCCTCTTCTCCTGAGATCTGTCCCTCCCACAAACAGTTTCTTTCCTCCGGTTATGTTGATGAGCAGCAGAGAAGGAAAATATTTTAGGTTCACAAAGGCTTACATTTTCCTAGAAGATTTCTGTTTCCTTTGTTTTGATGTTTGATGACTTTTTGCTGTTGGGTAGTCCTGGAAAGACAGATATATTGAATGTATGGAGGGTGTTGATCTTAATGGAGAATTTAGGCAGCAATGTCCTTTGCTTTCTCGTTCAAGATGAATTTTCCTTTTCGGGGAGCACAGCTCCAAAGCCAGGGACAGGCAGCTGGCTTGCACAGTCCCTTCCTGTGCCTGAGCCTGCTCCAACCTTCTTGGAACAGAACAGCTCTGAGTCTGGCCCTGGTGTGGGATGTGGCTAGCTTTCCAAGTTGGGAAATGTGTTAGTAATTACTTTTTACTGCTGTCTTTATTTGAATTTCCAGACTTCTCCCCCCTTCTCCCAGCCTGTTTTTCTCCACCCAGCTTTCTACCTCATTCTGACTGCTAATTTAACCCTGGCTGCCTTCCTCCAGAAACATTTGACCTTGTGCAAGAACTTGGCATGAATTTCTCTCCTCCTACTTCCCCAGAAGGGAAGCACTGGGCTAGGATAATTAGCATCAGCAAGCAGCTCGGCCCGACTGCCTGCCTGTGTCCTCTGGGTTCCACCTGGTTCAACGATAGCCCCCTTTTTTCTGGGCAAAAGGGCAGTGGCCACTAGTTTCCAGTTGCCAGGAGACCTTGTTCCACATTTTGCTTCAAGAAGATGTTACCAGGGATGTGGACTAAGCCAATTAGCTCCTTTAATGAAGTAACCTGTAGGGGAAATGTAAAAGCATGGGAACCTCCCCAGTCCACATCCTTTCTTTGGACTTGAAACAATTCTATTGGTTTTTCTTATCAAGAAAGGTTATTCTGTTTCAATTGATAGTCTAGAAAGGCTTACAAGGAAACTAAGATTGTTTAACCTGCTTACCTTTGCAATCACTTAAGAAATGTCCATTTCTTCCTTCTGTTGATAAGCTAATTACATACCACTTTTATCTCCCTGTTAATTAAGCCCCTAAGGGCAAATACTGGGTATAGTTTCATAACTGAAATACCAGCATATATGTACTTGAAAATAATGCTACCTCAGTCCTTGAAAAATGGTCCACAATTCCATATTCACTAATTCAGTCCACTTTCTTTATTATACGGAATGAGCAGGGTTTCATGGTACATGTTTGTGAATGTATATTATTAGAGTGTATAGAATAGAACTATGTTTGTAGAATGACTTGGGTCATAGGGATTCAGTATAGAGCTAAGGTCAGTTGGGTGGAGATTGTGATAGAAATTATAGATAGGGACATTGACGATACCCACAGAAGCACAATCTATTGAATCCAGCCTATGAAACGCAAGAGAGTACAAAGCTCAACCATTCTGTGCACATATACAAAACACATATATTTTGTGTATATGTACAGGACACTTAGTCACACAGATTAGGACTAAATTGTGGATCACCATCCTATCCTATTTACTGGGCAGGGGGAAGTAGCAATTGTATGTATGGGTCCAGGGGATAAGACCTCTACTTATTAGGAGATGCATGTCCAGAGATAAGATTTCTCCATATTGTATCTACCTCTCAGATTAATGAAAACTGGCATTGTTTTCTAACAATGAGATTCTCCCTGCCTCCACTTAGGAGGACCAGTTCCTTAATCAAGCTTGGATTCTCCATAATGAAGTACACTACATATGGCCAAAAAGAGAGAGTGTGAGAGCAAGAGCATGCACTCTAGGTCTAAAGCTCTGCCTCTAGCTGTGGGCCCCCGAAGTATTTTCAATAAGGTACAAACTTGACTGTTGTACAAATACACAAAGGACACATGCCAAAATTCATTTGCCCTATTAACGAAGGAAGCAGTGGGACTGTAAAACTGGTTCAATAATTGGAAAGACTAAATCTGTATCTATAGATAGAAAGACAGATAGATTGAAATGATCTTTGGAATTGCATTTTATACTGGACAAAAATCAGTTGCATTTTCACGACAAAAATTCATGAGTTAGGGACACCTGGCTGGCTCAGTCGCCCGAGTCCATACCCTTGATCTGAGGCTTATGAGTTCGAGCCCCACATTGGGCACAGACCTTACGAAAGAAAGAAGAAAGAAAGAAAGAAAGAAAGAAAGAAAGAAAGAAAGAAAGGTAAAAAAAAAAAGACAAAAGAAAGAAAAGAAAAGAAAAGAGAAATGAAATGAAATTCACAAGTTAAATTATAACTTCATATAAGTTCATAGAGCCTGGTACTAATCAATAGTAAATAAGAAGTCACACAAGAGTACATTCCCCTGCAGAATGAATACTCTGTGGGCTCCAATTAGATAAAGCTCCAGTATGATATTGAAGGTCATGCAGGTATCTTTTTGCTTTATTTTCGGGTTTGGGATAATTGTCCCAACAGGACTTAGGGTAAATTACCTCTCTCTCTGAACTGCGATGCCTTTATTTGAAAATCAAGAGTAAGGATATCTACATTTCAGGATCGCTGAACAATTTAAATGAAATTATATATCTAAAGCACACCCCACAATACCTCCATAAGTGACAATTCCCTTTTCTACATGGATTCTTTTTATTCCATGTTAACTGACATTTTGCCAATCAGATCTCTTTCAATTGGCACTTCCACATATTACCAAAATAATGATAATTGATGGTTATGATGATGACCCTGAAATCTTCACAGCCTTCTGTGTCATTACAGTTAAAATTATGTGTTCAGCATAGTATTAATATTAAGTGTAATTTATTATATTCTACTTTTTAAAAAAATGTCATTATCCCTGGGCCTTGACTCAGTTAAAACAAAATTTCCAGTTAACCAAAACCATATTTTCCAGATTATTAAGCTTATAAGAAAACTCTAACAAGTGTTTTTACCTGGAACACCAGTTTGAATCCAGAAGTGCCCATCTTAAGTGGTAGATTTGAACAAATGTCCTCTAAATTTTCTTCCAACTCAAAGATTTTATAATAAGTGGAAAAGGATACCTAAGAAAAAATAATACATAGAAAGGAGAAAGTGCATACATTTACGCCTCAGAAAAAACACAATTGTATACTAAAAATAATAACTGTGGGAGTAGTGTTTTTATTTCTTTAAAAACATGTCATTATGGACAATTTCAAACATATAAAAAATAATAAAACACTCAGATACCCACTACCCAAATTTAACACAGTTTAACATAAACGTTTTACTCTTTTGTCATGTCACCTTGAGATTTAAAAAAAAAAACCATACAGCTAAATCCCTCTTCTCATCCTCTAGTCTCTCCCTTTGCCCACCTTCTACACCCCAAAGATAATCATATCCTCAAGTTGATCTATATCCTATGGCAATGCGCATCCGTAACAATATACAGCATTGTTTTGTGAGATTTGAGACTTTACTCAAGTGGTATCATATGTTATGTGTCATTTTGCAACTTCTCTTTTTTTCACTCAACACTGGGTTTTCTTTAACTTTATCTGTATAGATCTATCAAGACCTACTCTATTTTGTATTCCAAAATGTAATTATCCTACAATTTGTTGAACTATTTCTTTACTGAGCTATTATCTCCAATTTTTTGCTGAAACAACTCTGCAAAAGCTATCTTTGTAAGTACAAAGAATTTCCTGAACTATGAGGAATGTACACCTTCTACCTTCCTAGACATTGCCACATTGCTCTCTAAAGTGATTATACTGATTTCTATGTCTCATAGCATGAATATTTTCATACAATTATACACATTTGACTGTCCTTTTCAATGAAGTGACTTCATAATCTGTGCCTATGTTTCTATTGAATTGTTTCTTTTTCATATTCATTTGTAAGTGTGCATGTGTGTGTATGTGTGTGTAAAATCCTTTGATGGTTATATGTATTAAAAATATTTTTTTCTATTATTCATTTGTATTTTTAATTTTTTATGAGTAGGAAGTATATTTTCTCCTTACATAGATGGCCCTTTTCTGGCAGTATTTATTGATAGCTTATCTTTTCCTCATAATGCTACCTCAGTCATGAACATCTCAAATATACGTGGTCTGGCAATGGGTTCTTGGTTTGTCCCAATGGTCTATTTGTCAATACTATGCTGCTTTAATTGCTATAGTTCTATAGAACACCTGCGGATATAGTTGTGTGGGTCTTTCCTCCTTATTCTTTTTCAAACTTGCCTTGACTAATCCTGGCCTTTTCTCTTCCACATGAATTTTAGAATCAGGTTGCCAAGTTCTATGAAAAATCCCATTAGTTCATTGGTTTTGAGGAAACCTCAATTACAAAGCTAGATTTCATCCTAAGAAAGTTCATTTGTATGATAAGTATGTTAAGAAGAATGAGCCCTGGGCTAAAATTTGGGGTAGAATATCTAACTATATAAGAGTGTTTGGACAAGCCCATTTATAACTCCGGGCTTCAGTGTCCCCATCTGCAGAAGAGTCTGGCCTATGATCATATGATAGCATACCAAGACCAATACCACTCAGAAAGTAATTCCTAAAATAGCCGCATCAGCATCACCTGGAAGCTTATTAGAATTGCAATTAGACTCAAAATCTCTGGGGCGCCTGGGTGGCTCAGTTGGTTAAGCCTCCGACTTCCGCTCAGGTCATAATCTCCCGGTTGGTGAGTTTGAGACCCGCATCGGGCCTCTGTGCTGACAGGTCAGAGCCTGGAACCTGTGTCAGATTCTGTGTCTCCCTCTCTCTCTCTGCCCCTGTCCCACTCATACTCTCCTCTCTCTCTCTCTGTCTCTCTCTCAAAAATAAACATTAAAAAAATTAAAAAAAAAAAAAAAGAATCAGAATCTCTAAGGATGGAGCCCAGGAATCTATGTTTAACAAGTATCTCAGGTGATTCTTATGTATGGTGTGATGGTTAATTTTGTGTCTCAACTTGGTTAGGCCACAGTGTCCAGATATCTAGTCAAACAGTATTTTAGATGTTTCTCTACACGAATTTTTTAGATGAGATTAACATTTAAATACATAAACTTTGGGGTGCCTGGGTGGCTTGGTAGGTTAAGCTTCTGACTTCGGCTCAGGTCATGATCTCATGGTCCGTGAGTTCGAGCCCCGCGTCGGGCTCTGTGCTGACAGCTCAGAGCCTGGAGCCTGTTTCAGATTCTGTGTCTTCCTCTCTCTCTGCTCCTCCCCTGTTCATGCTCTGTCTCTCTCTGTCTCAAAAATAAATAAACATTAAAAAAAATTAAAAAATAAATAAATAAATACATAAATACATAAACTTTGAGTAAAGCAGATTATGCTTCATAATGTGAATGGGACTTGTCCAATCACTTGGAGGCCTTAATAGAAAAAAGACTGATTTTCCCCTAGGAATAAGGAGTTCTACCAGCAGACCATCTTTGGACTCAAACTGCAACTCTTCCATGGGTCTCCAATCTACCAGCCCACCCTGCAGATTTTGGACTTGCCAAACCTCCATAATTACACGAGTCAATTCCTTAAAATAACTCTCAGATGGATAGATAGATAGATATAGATCTATGTATATATTGTATATTATTTATATTTATATTTCTTTCTCTTACTGATGCTGTTTCTCTGGAAAACCCAGACTAATATACATGGTAAAGTCTGAGAAGCTCACCCTCCAGAGCACCTAGCATAACCCCATCCTTTTATGTATGATTTGTCCAGGTTTACCCATTTGTGAAGAGCTGTGTCTACAGTGTAGGTCACAGGATACCCAGTTTGATGTGTTTTCTGCTGTGCTGTGCTGGTTAAGGAAAACACACTGTCAAGAAAATAAACTGAGTGGGTGAGTTAAGGAGAGCAGACATTTTATTTTCACAATGAATTAATGTGAGTTCCACTTAAATAAGGAGCGCACCTGGTAATTCATTTATAAATTTCTACCTGCTTGATAGAAAAAGCAGCAGCAGAGAACTGAAAGAGTGGGCCCAGATACCATTTAAAGCTGAATCATAAATGAAAATAAAGTATCTCTGAAATAAAAATGAAAGACAAGATAAGCTTCTTTCAGTAAAATATTTTATTACCCTCCACAATTTAAAACGTGTACAAGTGTAGGAGCGCCTGGGTGTCTCAGTTGATTAAGCGTCTGAGTTCAGCTCAGGTCATGATCTCGTGGTTTGTGGGTTCGAGCCCTGCTTCGGGCTTTGTGCTGACAGCTCAGAGCCTGCAACCTGCTGCGGATTCTGTGTCTCCCTCTCTCTCTGCCCTCCCCTGCTCATGCTCTCTCTCTGTCTCTCAAAAATAAATAAATGTTAAAAAAAAATTTTTTTTTAATTAAGAAAAAACGTGCACAAGTATAAAAGTGGGACCACAGACATAAGCTCTGTATGCTCACCACTTGGGCCTGGAAAGCATTTTTGTGGGCAAAATTAACCAGTCAGGCCCTGGCGGTGTGAGAGATCCATATCCCAATAAGGGGGAATGAGTAAACGCAGCTCTAAACTTCATCCACTTCCTAGTAACATACCCTGATGTAGGGAGAACAGCACAAAAGGATCTAGGGTTAGATCATTGGAAAAATTTCCATAGCGTAAGCACTTTGAATAATGGAAAGTACTCTGCATGACCTGAATCTAAATTCCTACCCAGCAAGCCAATGACCTTGGGATCCCAGGTCGAACACTTTATGTTTCTAAATGTACAAACCTATTGCTATCAGAGAGATTTTGCTGACTTGCGCTCAATAATGGATCAGGCCTTAGTGAGTAATCAGTGGATTGAGAAAAAAGGAAATAAAAAAGCGTCTTTCCAACCAGCAGATCTGTTTTCTCCCTGCGTGAAGCACAAAACACACAAAATCATCACTACTTCCAACGACTGGAAGAGTTTACAGAAAGTGAAAACTAATCCTCTCATGTGGAATATAAGCCTGGACACACAGACATTTATAACCCTTTATCTCAACTGAAAAGTCTTTGGTGCTTTCAAATGGCTCTGGGTTGTCTGAGGCTGACCTGGGGCCTTGTTAGAAATTTAGCATCTCCTCCGGCATCACTCTTGCTAGGGTGGAGAGCCCACACTGAGGCAATGGGGGAGGCCCCTGGAACACTGGATGAATATTTATAAGAGAAAATGTATTAATAGAGCTTAAAGAACGTCTATCCCCAACCCTCCAAGAGACAAAAGAAATGTCCAAGGGAGATAGCTGACTAGAATTTTTTAAGCCACTGATATTTTAAAATCTATTATTTTTAAATGGCACCTCTCCTCTCAGCATCTGAATGGGGAATTTCAAACACACACTGCCCATTCCCTGCCTTTATCAGCTGTCCTCCCAGGGACTCTGTTGGGAAACTTTCTTTTGAGTTTATCAGACCTGATTCTCTACAGAGAAGCCAGCAAAGCCGGTATGTTTCAGAAATGCATATGCTGTCATTAAAATAGCTGTCCGTTCTCCCAGAGTACCTCCATAAAAGCATTTTAATTCTCTAACCAAAATGTAGTTCAGCCTTTATTCCGCAAAGCCAATTTGTTTATGTTTCCAAGTTCAATCACAATCTATTTGTAAAACCTATTTAGAATCAGAGTCACATAGCCAGAAATGATCATGCTCTAATTTCCTTATTAGAGAGATTCTTGTTGCAGCTGGCAGCTTGATTTGACTGCTCCCAGGGTCTGGAGCGACATGTTCTTAACCTCGTTTCCCGATTTTGTTCTTCATTCCTTTTGTTTTCTTTCCCCTCAAAATTCAAATATCAAGCCAGAGGAACAATTCCTAACTCTGTTGCTTAGACGGAGGTGAAATAAGAGACTGCCACCTTTTTACCTGTCAAGACATGAACAAGATTGGGCTACACATAATATCTGCAGGAGAGAAAGGAAGGAAATGTTCACAAAACACAGCATGACAAGAAAGATGCTTTAGGATTTGGGTAAAAGGTTGATTATTTCAAAGGACTCGGAATGCTATTTTCTGGATAATTGAATCGGAATTAAAGCAGAAAGCCTTTGTAGCATTTGAGAAATCTACTTTTTCTTGCAAAATTTTCTTTACAAGATAGGTGACTCAATCTTCTTGACATAGCAAGATACATCTTTTCAAGGTAATTTAACAGTTCTCTAACAATGCGGTGTCCTGAAGCGTCTCTGTGTCTGTATCAGTTGGTGAAATCTTACCCATCCTTTAAAGTCTGGTTCAAATGTTATTTTGTGAAGCTTTCCCCAATGTCTCAATATTTTCTTAATGCAACCTAGTCATTTGTTATGTACAGTATTACAGATTTCACTAGTCTAAGCAGAGGATGCTATGAAAACCACAAAGATGCTCCCATCTTGCTTGTAACGGTGGTTAAAATAATGTCATATCACAAGGTGCACCCTGTAATAGATTATCAATTGCCCAGAGACCTTGCCTCCCTTCCATGTCTCTCAAATTAAACCAGACTGAGAAGCAACACGGTCTACTAATAACTAAGTGTCAAATAAATATGTGAAACTTGTCACACAGCGCTAAGCTTGTTTTCCAAGAGTCTGGGGTACAGAGAATCAGGCAAAATGACATGTTCCAGATCTTGGAATTGGACAATTCAACCAATAATACGAATATATTCAGCCAAAAAAAGATGAGATCTTACCATTTGCAATGAAATGGATGAAACTAGAGGGTATTATGCTAAGTGAAATAAGTTGAACAAAGAAAGACAAATACCATGTGATTCTACTTACATGTGACATATATAAAACAAACAAACAAACAAACAAAAAACAGAACAGACCTGTAAATACAGACAAGAAACTGATGGATGCCAGAGGGGAAGGGTTTGGGGGGTTGGGCAAAATGAGTGAAAGAAAGTGGGAGACAGGTTTCCACTTTCTGAATGAATAAGTCCCAGAGATGAAAGGTACAGCACAGGGAATACTGTCAACGGTATTGTAGTAGTGTTGTGTGTGACAGATGGTGGCTACACTTACGGTGAGCATAGCATTGTATAGAGTTGTTGAACCACCATGTTGTAGCCCTGAAACCAATATAACATTGTGTGTCAACTCTAAAAAAAAAAAAAAAAAAAAAAGATGCTTGCTAATTGCTTACCTAATATTCATTCATTCCTCCCTTTTTTCTCACCAACTGAACCTTGAATGTATTAATTTTTTTTGAAGGTGTATGTGTCCAATTTAAAACAACTTTCCAGACTCCCAGCAGTTAGGAATGGCCCTATGATCCAGTTGTGGCCAAGGAGATTAAAGAGGAATGCACTGAGTACAACTCACAGGAACTTTTCAGAGGCAATTTCAGCTGGTGTGTTTTTGGCCCTTTAACTTTGGTGTTCTTTTCCCCTTCTTTTTTTATTTTATTTTTTTTTTAATGTTTATTTACGAGAGAGAGAGAGAGAGAGAGAGAGAGAGAGCAGGTGAGGGGCAGAGAGAAAGAGGGAGACACAGAATCTGAAGCAGGCTCCAGGCTCTGAGCTGTCAGCAAGGAACCTGACATGGGGCTCGAACTCATGAACTGAACTGTGAGATCATGACCTGAGTCAAAGTCAGATGCTTAACCAACTGAGCCACCCAGGTGCCCCTCCCTTTCTTCTTGCTTAAGACCTGGTAATATAGCAGCCATTATGTAATCTTAAGGATGATGAAATAGTAAGATTTAAAGAATCTGGACCCTTGATGATGTTGCTGGTTCATGTGAGTCTTGGATGCCAACTCAGATCTGCTCTGGCATGAGACAGTAAACTCCTTTCCTGTCTACATGACCTTTTGTCAGGCGTCATTACTTGCAGGTGGGAACAATCCTGACAGATATGCCTTTCTTTTTTTTAATGTTTATTTATTTATATTGAGAGAGACAGTGTGTGAGAGTGGGGGTGTTAGTGGGGGACGAGCAGAAAGAGAGGGAGGGAGAGAATCCCAAGCAGGCTTCGCACTGTCAGTGCAGAGCCCAATGCGGGGCTCAAATCCCCAAACTGTGAGATCATGACATGAGTCGAAATTGAGTCATATGCTTAACCAACTGAGCCACCCAGGTGCCTCCAGATATGTCCTTCTTAACCAATGGAGAGGCCCAAAGTAAACTTGCCTGGGACTTACTTGTCCAAACACACAACCCACAACTCCTACAGCTCGAATATCAGTTGCCCCCACCATCTCCCCTTATGATAACACTTGACAGTCATTTCAGAAAACCTGGCAACCCACATCAATGAAATTCCCAGAGATTATCAAGCCCTCTTGTTTTTAGCCAATTTTTGTATTGCCAAATAAAATATTTTTACTTGCTAAATCTAGTAACCCTACCATTTTTTGGGGAAACTGTCTAAAATGTTTTACAAGCTTTCCAAATATCTTGAACACTTTGTAATCTTAATATTTTCTGCATGTTTCTGTGATTACTACATTCTGCTTTCTATACAATGCTCTTTGTTAATGTTTACTCATGTGTTTCCTCTATATTCAATGGTTCCAGTATGCTAAGTTTATGTTTGTAAGTGCATGCAAACACACACACACACGTTTTCTCCCTCTTGCCAGTTGGGAGTGTTTTACTGACAGAATGGCCACCTATGATATCTTGGCCTTGCCTATCCAATTTACTCTTTAACACCTGCTTTTAATGTGACTATGCTAGGATTTTGTCTAAAGTAAAACTAAACAACTCTAAATAATGATTTAAAGGATGAAGCTATCAATAAAAATGGTGGACTTTGTGGTATTTATTTTCACATAAATGTTTCTGGCCTCCTGGTTCTTGGCTGTGTTTGGTTGCAATACCTGTATATTCAAATGATCTCTCAATAAAAGAGGTGCTGCTGTGTAATATTGTCTCTTTAAACACTTGCCCATTCTGTGTGTGTATACATGCATGGGCATCCCTGCATAGGGATGCTCACACACACGTGCACGTGTGCACACACGCGCATACACACACTTAGTTGTCACTTGAGAGCTTTTATGCCCTGAAAGTCTATTTATCTGAACGTCGTCTGTGCTAGTGTTTAAGTTCCTTGATGGCGTAGATGACAGCGAATAATTTTATTGAATACTCTTGACACGCAGCATTACTCATCAGCTGGGCTTGATCAGTGCTCTCTGTTGGTGTCAATTCTCTGTATATTCTTGCTTCTCAAGCAAGGACTGGCAGCAAAAGCATAGCCAGGTTGCTTAGGAGAAAAGCAGAGTCAAAAATCCTTCCCCAGACCTACCAAATCAAAATCCACATTTTTAACCAGACCCCAGAAGAGTCCTATGCACATAGAAGTTTGAGGAGCACTGATACAGAGCAGGGGTTCTCAGACTTTAGTGCATCAGAGTCACCTGGAGTGCACACTGAAATACCAGTTTCTGGGCCCCACTTCCGGAATTTCAGATTCAGTAGTTTGGGGCAGGGTCTGAGAATCTGCATGTCTAACAAGTACCTGCTGGTGTTTGGAGACCAAGGCCAAGTCTTTTTGAGAACCACTGCTCTCAAGGAAGCTAAATGACAAAACTGTCAAAATGCAACGGCTTAATAATCAGAAAGCTGCATTTTAGCTTTTATTCTTCAAGTAGCTAGCTGTGTGACCTTGAGAAGGTTGTTTTACTGTCTCTCTTTTTCTCATCGGTAAATAAGATGATTTGAGGATCAGCTCAAGCACAGAACTTGTCTTCTTGGCATCTGTTTACACGTCTGGTCTCCCCTGTACATTGTCAGCTCCTTGAAACCAGGAACCACATTTTAATTATTGTTGTATCCCCAGTGAGACCATAGAAGTCTCTCAGCTGAATGAGTGAATAAATGAGCAAATAAAGAAATGAATCCAAGATAGGAGGTACAAGTTGTAAAAGCATTTTTAAAATGAAAGATATTATTGTTGTATATGGTACCTAGTTTTTTAAGATTGGTGATTAAACTACTGTCGTGTCAAGGACACTAATAGTAATAATAATAATAATCATAGCAGCAACAACTAACATTCATATGTTAGATGCAAAAACTAATACTTTTTTTGAATTTATTTTGAGAGAGACAGAGACAGTGCAAGTGGGGGAGGGGCAGAGAGAGAAGAAGAGAGAGAATCCCAAGCAGGCTCCACACTGTCAGCGGAGAGCCTGATGCAGGGCTCAAACCCACAGAACCGTGAGATCACAACCTAAGCCGAAACCAAGAGTTGGATTCTTAACTGACTGAGCCACCCACGCGCCCCGCAAAAACTGATAATTGAGGAAGAAGACATATCCAAGATATTGAATCCAGTAGGCATGAAACCATAAGATACCAGGAGGCATGAGTTGATATGTCTAGGGAGATGAGGATTAGAGCAATTAAACTAGACTCAAGGCACTGGGTGTTGTATGGAAACCAATTTGACAATAAATTTCATATATTTTAAAACATAAATAAATAAGTAAATAAAACAAACCTAAAAAAAAAAAATAAACTAGACTCAAGGACAACCAAAAATGCTACCAAACTTGTAGACAACATCTACTTTAAGGGTGGTACCACTGCTTGGGTGAGTCAGAGGATTTCTGGGAAAAGACTCTGCAATTTCATGCTTAGCAATTTAGCTTTCCTTGTGACAGCATTGCAAGGGTGAGCGGTGATGGGAGTGGCAAGTCGATTTTATATCTCCCTACATCCCAGTTCCTTGTATGACCTCAAAGCCCCAAGCCAGGTCTACGCCCCAACTCTCATTCCACAGGTCCTGGTAACTGCAAGGGACTCAACCTGGCTTAGAATCCTTCAGTTCCTAGTGAACAAGGTGCACCAGGAATGTTTCCAACTCCTTTGTTACCTTAGAAACTGTAAAGGTTTCCCTTACCACGTCTGATTGCAACAAAAGCAAGAAGCAAATGTTCCTGCCTGTGCCAAGAGAATAATGCTGATAGAAAGAAAGATTGGATCAACAGCTCTATATGTACGAAGAGCAGTTGAATGTGATCAGGGACCAGCATATCATTTTATTAAGAGAGAGTAGATACCCTTGGTACTTGAGAACTCAAATTTGTTTCCTCAAGAAGTTTTCATTTTCCTCTGCTGTGCACATCTGTCACCTACTTGCTTGCATTGATTTTTTTTTTTAAGGAAAAAAAATGCAGCATACAACTCGTCTACCATGTGGTGGGATTTAATTAATGTTTGGGAAGTATTTTGAGCTTCTTTGATGAAAGATGTTGGCTGCCACTCGTGTTCTTACTGCACAATTTTCCTGGTGGTTTTTAAGGTTTTAAATTGAAATAAAAATTCAATGGGATCTGAAACACTGATGATGGGTGAGTTTTTATTCAGTAAGTTAAAGAAAATAACACATTAGAATCACCTAAGCATACGAGAGTGTACCTGCAGCGTTGCTAAACTATAACCCAATATATCTGCAGAAGGAAGAAAAAAAAGATAACAAAGCCCAGAAAGCAGGTATTAGCTTTCTACCAATAGATAATTGTAATGCCACTGTGGGTTCCTGAAAGATACACCAATACAATTGCCAGGAGTCAGTACCTGGTCTTTTAGGCAACTTACTCGCAAAAGTTGAATATGGCCACTATTTGAATGAGATCAACAAGGAACAGAACATTTAAACAGAGCCAAATGTGGGTATAGCAGGCATCAACATCCATGTATTTGTGTATGCAAATTAGTTTAAACATTTGATAGGCTTCAAATTATTGTGAATGGCTTTTCCTTCTCTCTGATGACATGGAAATATCCTACCCTCCAAGTCCTCACACTTCCCTGAGTACCGCTTAGGCTCCCTTACTGGAAACACAAATCTAACAAGTTTAGTTAGCTGGTTGCTGAACCCATGGCTTATTCCCAGCCAGAAATTAGATAAAGGAGTGGGGCTGCTACAGAAGGCGCCCTGGTATCACCAAAGAGTGACATAGATGTTCTTGCCAAAGATTTCATTCAGCAGGCAATTCAGTCTCAGTGCTCACCGTCTTCAGTATCTGTCCAGGTTGGTTAGATGGCTCGCCCGTCAGTCAGCAATTCGGTAACACCTTATTATCTGCCTGTGTCCTGTGTGGCGCTGTCCCGTCATTCCAATGAAATTCCCATCTTCCTGGATGTATGTCCTGTTGACACACCGGCTGGGCAGGACCCAAGGACCCATCCCACCACAGCTTAGCGTAAGTGATGCATGGTCTGAACGCTCCCAAGTACCGAGAGCCATCGCCGAGCAGCCATTTGCCCGGGATCTGTTGGGTTTGAGTCTGAGCCCTGCAGTTCAGCACACTGATCTGGGTTCAAGACCTCCTTTCCTAGCTGACATGCATTAAATAACCCCAGCCATTTACTCATTCTTCCGGAGTCTCAGTTTCCTCAACAGTAAAATGCGCATTATAATGGGACCTAACTCAAAGGGCTGTTAAGAGGATGGCATGAGGCAAAACGGGAAGGCACTCAGGTTTGATACAGGTTGATATAGGAGACACGTAGAACTTGAAGGGGCTTTGACAGTCAACTTAACCTAACACCTCATTTTTTAAAAGTTCCAGAGAAAGAAGTGTCACAGACAAATGTTGGCAGAATAGGAAATTAGATGAAAGAAAAGAAAAACAATTTCCTATCTAGTCTATGCCAGAAACCTCACATCTACTATCATTATTAATCCTCAAAAAGTTCTCTGAGGTGGTGTTATCATTTTATTTTATTTTTTTTTGAATGGAAGAAAAAAGCTCAGAGAGGTTCCGTGAAGTGGTCAAACGCCACACAGCAGGTGCATGCTGGAGCTGAAAGGCAAACTCGTGCGCTTGAGTCCAAAGTCCACATCCATGCCTCTCTACTGTTTTGTCTCCATGTAGAAGGCAGGACTCCTATTTTTAGGTAACCTACTTGATACTGGGTATAAAATCCTTAAAACTAATCAGAACACACCCGAGCTATTATTACTGAGGGAGATTTAGTTGTATCCTAGAGGTGCTTAGTGGGACGGTCCCTTTTTAGCTGAAATCCGAATATCAACATGTTTCTTCCTAACAAAGGCAGAGAAAGGTGGCTGTTTACACATTCTGCCTTCATGTGGCAGAGAATGCTAATAGAGGAGAGGCACACAGACAGGGCATGGAGGGCATAGTCTGAGCAGACAGAGCCACGGTGCCAGGTAAACAATCCCAGAGAGAGGCCTGTCTTGGCAGTCGGAGGTGGGGATACTGCAGCAGGTACTGGAAGAGCCCATGTCTGTAGAAATCAACAGACAAAGGCTGTATTCAAAGGGAAATCTGAGGAATGACACCGGCAGAGATGGAAAAAATCTGCAGGTAGTAACAGGCCCCAGCAAAAGCCACCGCCATACCAGCACCGCCACATAGTGAGAACCTGCAGAACCTGAAAGCAGAGGTGTCCTGGCCGTGCGGAAGCAGTGAGTATTCCCTTAGTCACAGAAGGAACTGGAAATTTTCCCTGGTTCCCCATGGATCTTTTGCAGAGGCAGTTGTAGTTAATCACGTGGGATCTGAGATCAGACTGCTTGGTGTGGCTTCTTCGCAGCTTGCCAGCTGTGTGACCTTGAGCAAGTTGCCTAACCTCTCTGTGTAGCTCAGCTTCCTCATTTATAAAATGGGTTGAAAAGCTGTACCCACATCATAGGATTATTGGGAGGATTAAATAAATAAATTTGCACATGGATGGTAGTTGGAATAATTGGGGGCACCTAGTAAGAGCTCAGTAAACTGTAGCTGTGATTATAACTTCAGGGTTTGCTCAGATAATGAGATAGGATTTACGTCTGGCATCCAGTAAATACTGGATAAAGGTTCACTGTTATTTTATACTTGCATATATTTAACATTCACAAGCTTGGTAGGCATTAAATGGTTGGATTAACCCAACCAGTATGGTTGTAAATAGATATCTGGTCTGGGTAAACCCTACCTGACCTATGTCCACCAAGATTCTAGCAAAAGAGCAGATAACTGGGAAAGTGCCACTTCCCCACCCCCTCCGCCCACCGTGCAGAAGGCTGCTCCAAAAACAGATTTCTGTGTGGTGCCTACAATGTCATCCACTGATATCAGATTATGGTGCAGTTTCTTTTTCTGAAGACATTGGCAGTAAAAGGACACCAACCACAAAGCAGGATTCAGATTCTCTTCCAAGCAATCATATGTATTAAAGGTTATCATAGTATGTATATGGCACCAGATGCCCTCCCGTGAACCTTTTCCAAAATTCTCCCAGAGAAAGCTCTGACCTGCTGCTTTATTGCAGAGAGCTGCGGAGGTGGGGGGGGGGGGGCGCTAATAATACAAACAATAGGCACTTTATTTTAAAGGATCATAATGGGCAAAAGCTGAGAAAAGTGAGATTCGTGAAAAGCAGCAGGAAATTATACTGACCATCTTTGCACCACTCAATTGAGATTCAGAATGAGGTTCACCCAAAGGCCACCTTCCGACTGGTGATTTACATGGTATGAGTTAAGTAATAAAGCAGCCATGGAGGAAAACTTACTTAAAAAAAAATTGCTTCCTCTGCTGCCTGACTGGTGGGTGGAGAATGAAGCAAGACCATCTACAGAGAAAGCAGAGAATGTGGGGTGCATGTGGAGGTGGTCAGGAGAGAGAATCAGGTTAGGATGGCTTCGCCTCTAACCAAGAGGTTTTGAAATTATCCAGAAAGAAAAGAAGACCTGGAATCCTGAGGTCCATAAAAAATAAAGCAATACGCAGCTTTGTGACAAATAAGACTGCCAGCAGAAAATATGCTGTTTCTGGCCAGCTCTTCAAACCTACTGAATCATCTGCCCAAAGGCAAAGCATTTGTGATACTAAATAACCCAGTCTTAAAATGTCCAGTGTGAAATTTGTTTTTTTCTTAAAAGAAGTAGCTTTGTATTCTCAGGCTGTGTTTGTGTGCCCATGCAGTCTGGCCATTTTGAGATACGTGACCAGTCAAGGCAATTGAACCACATCAAGTAAGAAGTCTCCTTGGTGTGATAGCATGTTGAATTTCAGCTACACTCTCCTCTCAGGACCCTCAACCGAGTAAAGACAGCAATGTGGCTGACCAGCCGACCAGCCAGCCAGTCAGGTGGTTTGTTATTCGGTCAGGCTATCTACAACGCCCTCTGGAAGATTCTACAGGGTACAGTTGGGAACGAGTGGAAACCTGGTTTAAAGTGGTTACCAGATGACCAGCCTAGAGCCACTCAACCCCCAACACAGAGAACTTGAGAGCTGTGCGTCTTTAGTTTGACATGACTATTAGCCACTTTGATTCCTCCTGGCAGGAAGAGTAGAAGTGAAATTTGTGCAAATCTTCCTTTTGATGTAATGAAGCATTCCATAAACTGAAAATCTTAAGACCCAATTATAAAGGCCAAATTGCTATTTTACTTACTAAGATAAAAAGCTACAGTCTCAGTCATTTGCTTTTTGTAATTTCCCTTATCTCATGGATTCCTCACAATAAGTCCATGAGGAAAGTATTCGTTCTGGTCACGGATCTATCTGTTAGTTGCAGGTAACACAGACTCAATTCAGCTCAAACAAAACAAAACAAAACAAACAAACAAACAAAAAAAACAGGGAGGAATGAAGGTTGGGGATTATTGCAAGGTTAAGGTACAGTCTCACTGGATCTAAGAAAAACTGAACAATCAGGCTTCAGGACAGACGAGACAAAACTGAGGTAGTTCCGGGAACTGTCACTCTCTACTCCCACCCCTCTCTTGAGTCAGTGTCCACCATGGTCTGAACATTTGCAGTATGATTGGGATACAAAGATAACCCATTGTCAGGAACTAAAGTGAGGTGGCCATTGCCAGAGAAAAGGATTTGAGCAAAGCTTACCTCGCAAACAATTCTAGTATAGCATTACTATCTCCATTCACCACATAAGGAAACTGAGGCATAGGAAGGTTAGAAGGGCTTAATCTTACAGTTAGCAAGGAGCTCTAGGCCTCCTGAGAGAATGGGTGTTGCATTCAGACAGATGTATGTTGAAATCCTCTAGCTCACTTGCTGCTGGATCCTGGGCAGGTTTAATCTCTTCACACTTCAATTTCTTCACCACCAAAGTGGGCTCATGTCAAAGGTTTGTTTTTAGGGTTAAATTAGATGAGATGATCCATTTAACTCATCTAATTTGGTGCCCGGAATACAGCAGCATGCAAAAAACAACAATAGTCCTTCTCTCACCTGTGAAACCACATCCTAAGCTGCATCACAGTTGACCATGGAATGTAACTGATCTTTTGCTCTTCCTCCTCCAGTGCATGGGCTGCCACTCCCGGAGACTGCCAGCTCCTTAGACCATGTCTCCTCTCTCTCGCACCCCTCCCTGGGCTGGCTGAGCCCTTTGGCAGTCTCTCCAAATTCCTGTGGAATTAAACTGGCTGAATGCGTTCCACATGTCCCTCTCTTCCCTGCAAATCCATTAAGGACCACACCCCATCTTTACATTTCATTGTGTCTTCCTCAGGCTATCAGCTTCTCTGGGGCGCCAACATGGTTTTTTCTCTTTTTCCTTTTGTCTCTCTTTCATGGAGCTCCACCTGGAGGTCAGTGGCTTCGGTTTGTTATGAAGACAAATTTATTGCAGAAGAAAAATGGCCTCCAGGCGAGGCGGCTGTTCAACTTCAGATGACTCCAGTTAAAGAGAAGGAATCCTGAATTGTACTTCTTGGGTACATTATCATGGGATTTCTTTGTTGGGGGCGGGGGAGGGGGAGAGCAGGGAGGGAGGATGACACACAATTGTCATCTCACAAACTTCTTCTCCCAGTTACATGCAAAGTCTGGATGTCAACAAGGAGCTCAAGTATCTCCTAGACAAGGTGCTAACTTTGAAGAGAGATGTCCATCCCATAGGATGCATAAAAGATAGAAACAGGAACTTGCATTTGACACATACTATCTTGTGTCTGCACTTTACATACAGTACTTCATTTCCCCAGCAACCTTGCAAGGTTGGGGATATTATTCCAATTTTACAGATAAGGAACACTGAATAATAACCCTAAGCTATGCAATTAGTAAGGGATGTGCTGGAACCCAGCAAGGGGGCTGCTGCAGAGAAGATACCAGGTCAGTCTTGCTTCCAAAAACCATTCGTTTCCTTCTTTGATGTTTTAGGCAACTCACCTTGACCACCACTAACTGAGAGAGAAGACTGGTACCCAAGGGGACTGGCTGAGCAGAGCAGAAAGAAGGAATAGAGTTGTTTTGGAACAAAGCCACTAGTTGACCATCACTGAAAAAGAAGGATTTGCACCACTAGTTTGGAGCCGTTGAAAGACCATCATCAGCACGTGGGCATTTGGGCCAGACTGAACCAAACCCTATCCGTTATTACACATCCTTGCTAAGTCTCAAGTTTCCTCACTTGTTAAAAAGAAGAACGATAGTGGTGCCTACCTCACACAACTTACTGTAAAGAGTAAATGCAAAAGCTTGCATAAAGTGTTCCTTGCTTAGGAAAAGGCCTGTATATAGCAAGTACTCAAAAAATGTTAGCTATTTTTGGGGTCCCTGGGTGGCTCAGTGGGTTAAGCGTCCGACCTCGGCTCAGGTCATGATCTCACTGTTTGTGAGTTCGAGCCCTGCATCGGGCTGTGTGCTGACAGCTCAGAGCCTGGAGCCTGCTTCGGATTCTGTGTCTCCCTCTCTCTCTTCCCCTCCCTGGCTTGTGTTCTGTCTCTTTCTCTCAAAAATGAACAAACATTAAAAAAATTTTTTTAATGTTAGCTATTATCAATAGTGGACAATTTAAAATAAATGGGGATTACTTTGTCACAGAAATTGCTACCAGGATGATAAATAAGATGTCCTTCCTTAATGAAGAGATGTGATTCATTTACAAATAGCACACATTTGCATGTAGACAATAATGTGATAATATCATTAAATGCAGTTTGTTCCTCTAACAAGTTTGAAGGTACTACTTCCCATTGATGCTGAGCCCCACCCCCTTGTTTACATTGTTAAATTGCTTAGCAACCCCTCTTCTAGTCTTAAGTAGAGATAAAACAGTGCAATCAAGCAAAGGACAGGGGTCCCTGGGTGGCTTAGTGGGAAGAACATGCGACTCTTGATCTTGTGGTCATGAGTTTGAGCGCCATGTTGGGTGTAGACATAAAAATCACATTTATTTTAAAGTACCTTCTCATGATTTTGACTTTTTGTGACCTTGGATGATTCTTCATAGCCCTTGTGTAAGGTGAGGGCTGACCACAGTAGCTGGGTGTGTTGGTGGAAGGGTGAGAATCATCTTGGGAAGAGACGGGTCTCTGTGCTCTTGGTTGCAGATTTCCATCTCATCAATAATTCTTCACTTTCTCTTCTTTGCCTTTCAAATCTTGCCTAGCTCAACAATGAGAGAGAAAAGAAAGGTGGTAGTGATAAACTCTGCTTACATAGAAAAAGACAGAAACATTTACATCGTGTGTTTTCAAAGGGCACCAACCCAGTCTTTGTCTGTTACTGTATTGAGCAGAGAAATTCATGAGCCTATGACACCTTGAAATCCCATCAGTATCAATATCCCTGTGCCAAGGGTAACATTCTCAGCTTTTTGATAGCAGCCTTTCCTATCATTCACATTACCACACTGTGTGCCTCATCTGTAACCTCTTCTAGAAAAGCTCTTATCATTGGTACTTCATTCTAATTTCTGTTTTCAAACAAGGGAGGAAAAAAAAAGAGAGAAGCATGTATTCAATTTTATGATTGACTTATAAAACCTCAGGTAAGTTTTCTAACATGAATTTTTGAGGGCTGATCACTTGGACTGCTACAGCCAAGACTCCAAAATTGCTCTCCATTTCAGGTGGAATCCTTTCCATGCTATATTGTCTTTTTGCCTGTCTCTTTCTCTCCTCCCTCCTCTTGAATACTGGACTTGGGATCAGGAAACCCTCCGCCTCCAGATTTACCTCAGATCTAGTTTCTAGCCTCATTAGTTTGGGGCCTTGAATAAATCACTTTACCACTCTGAGCATCTATGTTTCTAAATGTCCAATGAGATTGCTGTATCACGTAAATGCCAAAGTCCTCCTCACCTCCAAAATTTCTAACCATTCATTTATCTGAGGACTTTCACTTTTGGACAGAATGTAAAGATCCCAGTAAGCTAACAGCAATACTGTAGCAAGAAGGAAAAAGAAATAGGTACATTGAAGACATCATTAAAAACACTGAAGAGTGATGGATGCAGAGAAATTAGACTGAAATTCCTAAGGAGTTCATAATCACCAGCTGCTGGCTTCCCAAGAAGCATTTGCCCACTGTGGGTATAGGCTGAAGGCTGGATTTGAGCCATGCAGGCCTCTACTGGGAAAATAGGAACACAGCAGAACTATTGGTGAAATGGGATTGAAGTAATGTATTTGGTATAGGATTGAAGTAATGGATTAGAAAACAGAGAAGTGCCAAATATAAGATCCATTCCCTTAAGGATGGTGGGGAAAGCTTATGTGGGCTAACCCAGAAAGAGAGAATAAGTTTTTTTTTATAATCTGCAGTGTCTAGGAGACAAAATCCCACTAGAAATAAGAGTTTTTGATGAATGGATTACAGTTCTTCCCTTTAAACCATTTACCAGATTTTGAACCTATGTGAAATGGGAGTGTCCAAATCTCTGCAGGCTCCTAACCTCTGAAGAGCAGAACTGTTCGAGTTAAGGTTACAAGGAGTTTCTAGGCTCCCCATTGAAAGCCCAAAGATGCCCTTTGCAGAGAACAGGGACCAAGTGGAGGGCAAATGGTTTATCTACCAAGATTTACTCAAAGCTGCAACCCAGCCTCACACCCAGCTCAATCCCTACCTGTCTGCCTACCAAAGGAAGGGAAGAGTCCTTGATGGTACAGGATTTCATCTGAGCATTCTGGGATTTTTTTGTTTTGTTTTGTTCTGGATTATTTTTGATACCCAGTTTCTATAATACAATTCAAAATTACTAACATGAGAAATGAATGGAAGATGTGATTGATAATCAAGAGGAAAAATCAAATAATAGAAGCATACCCACAGATAATTCAAATGTGGTAATTAGCAGAAAAGGATTTTAAAATCATTAAGATTTTGATATGAAAAAATAGAGGAGAAATGAAATAAAAGATTAAGAATTTCAACAGAGAATTGAAATTGTTAAAAAAATCAAATAGAATGGGAGGGAGGGGAGGGTGGGTGATGGGTATTGAGGAGGGCACCTTTTGGGATGAGCACTGGGTGTTGTATGGAAACCAATTTGACAATAAATTTCATTAAAAAAATTTAAAAAATCAAATAGGTATTCTAAAACTGAAAAAATACAATAATATATTATTTAAATTGAACAATTAATTGGGTAAGTGTAACAGTACATATACCACAGATTTTTTAATTCAAAGACAAGATCATTTTTTAAAAACAGTAGCCCAAGTTGAAACACAAAAGTGAGGGAAAAGAGTAAAAAGAACAGAATAAAATATAAGAGACATATGGTATACAGTAAAAAAAAAAAAAAAAAAAAAAAAGAAAAGAAAATCCAATACACATATAATTGAAGTCCCAGAAGGAGAGGAGAAGGGGACTGGAAAAGAGCAATTGTTATAGAGAAAACAACTGAGAATTTTCTGAAATTTATCAACGATATCCACTCCACTCACAAATTCAAGGAAGGGAAACAGGGAACACTAAGAAGAATAAAAACAATGAAAACCACATTTAGGGACATCATATTCAAAGTGTTGGGAAGTAAAGACTAAGAAAAAAATCTGAAAAGAACCAAAGGAAAAAGAGACACATTCCGTTCAATGTCACAAAGAGACTGATGGCTGACTTTTCAATAGGAACTATGGAGGGGTCCCTGGGTGGCTCAGTCGGTTAGGTTTAGCGTCTGACTTCAGCTCAGGTCATGATCTTCCAGTTCATGAGTTCAAGCCCCGCATCAGGTTCTGTGCTGACAGTTCAGAGCCTGAAGCCTGCTTCAGATTCTGTGTCTTCATCTCTCTCTCTGCCCCTCCTCTGCTCTCTCTCTCTCTCTCTCAAAAATAAATAAACATTAAAAATAATAATAAAAACATAGAAACTATGGAAGCCAGAAGATAATGCTTTAACATCATTAGACCTGAAAGAAAAATGCAACACTGAATAAAATTATATCAAGTGAAACTGTACTTCAAAAGTTAAGCCCAAAATAAAGATATTTTCCAACAAAGTAACTTTGACTGAGTTTGGCTCTGGAAGAACCATAAGATTTACTAAAGGAAAATTTTCAGGCCAAAGGAAAAGAATCCTGGATGGAAATAGTAAACTATGGGAAGAAATGAGGAGCACTATAAAGAATAAATATGTGTACAAGATTTTTTTTAATATCAACTTTTTAAAAGAAAAATAAGAAAAGATTATTGAGAGTATAATGTAGGAGTCAAATGTTAGCTAGTGTCACAAAGAACCAGAAGATCTAAATGAGATTAAACTATTATTGTAAGTTTCTTGAGTTACTTGTGAAATGGCAAAAATGCTAACCTACAAGATGTATTGGGAAGCTAGGAAGGCACAATAATTTTCTAGGAAAAAAGACATAAGAAAATGAAGAATGTATAATAAGAAACTACTAGAGGAGAAACATGGAAAATAAATACTTCAAAAGAAGGTAAAAAAAAAAGGCATAAAAGAACAAAGCATAAATGGGAAAAATAGAAAAAATAACAAGTAGAAATAATTAAATGAACTATGTCAGTAATTTTATACATACATGGACTAAACACTCCAATCAAAAAGGAAAGATAAAATGGATTTTTTTTTTTAAAACACAAGACTCAATTATAGGCCCTTTATAATAAACATATTTTAAAGTTTAATATATTTATCTGGGAGGAGTAAGGCAAGGGCTTTGCAGATTAAGTGCCCTGGGTTTGAATTCTAGCATCTAATTATAAACTGTTTGAACATAGGTAAGTTACATAACTTCTCTGAGCCTCAGTTTCCTTATATAATAAAAGAGCAATAATACTTATCTGAAAGGGTTTTTGTGGGAATGAAATAAAGTTAATGAGAAAAACCAGAACAGGCTAGAAAAGCCTCAATTAGTAATAGGTATTACTGTTACTGTCATCACCACCACCAATGATCCCAGTTTCTCTTAGGGAGGAGCTGTAATATTGTGGTTAATGGCTTGGGTGCTGGAATCACACTGGTTGGCTTTTAATTCCAGCACTGTCATTTATTAGCCACGTGACCTTGAGTAAGTACTTAAACTCCTACACCTTGGTTTTCTCACCTATAGAATGGGTACCTCTCAGAATTGTGAATACAAAAATGAGATCATCTATTAAGACACTTAACACATTGCCTGGAACATGAGTGCTCTCTACACAGCAGCTGGAGTGACCATTAAAACATAAATCAGATAACGCCAATCACTTGCTCAAAAGCTTTTCGTGTCTTCCCGCTGCACACAGAGTAAAAGCCAAAGCTTTACAATCACCTACCAGGTCCACGAAGATCCATTACCTTTTCTGAACTCACCTACTAGCTACCCCCTCGTTTATGCCACTTACTTTACACACCTGTCTCCTTGCACTCCCTCAAATTAATCAGGTACGCTACCTTCTCAGGGCTATTGCACCGACAGAGTCCTCCTCCTGGAGAGTTCTTCCCTCTGCAATCTCCATCCCACCCCTCAGATCAGCATGGCTTGCTCCTTTACCATTTTTGGGTCTTGCTCAAATCCATTATTCAGTGAAGGTGTCTGGGACGACCCTATGTAAAATTGTACCTCACTATTTCACCACTTCCAGTCTTACTTCCTTGGTTTATGTTTTTCCTTAGAAGAAATCACCATCTAATTTTTTTTTTATTAAAATTCTTTATTAGTTTGTTGTATGTTTTCTCCCATTACAATATAAGCCCATGAAGGCAGGGATTTTTGTCTTTGACCCTTATTATGCCCTGTAGCACTGAGACATCTACCTGGCACATGGTAGGCACTTAAAAAATACTTATTCAGTAAAAGAATTTAAAAGTTAGGGGCGCCTCGGTGGCTCAGTCGGTTAAATGTCTGACTCTTGATTTCGGATAAGGTCATGATCTCATGGTTCATGAGATCGAACCCTGCGTGGGGCTCTGTGCTGACAGCCCAGAGGCTGCCTGGGATTCTCACTCTCTCCTGCTCTCTCTGTCCCTCCCCCACATGTGCACATGCACGAGCAGGCTCTCTCTCTCTCAAAATAAATGAACTTTTTTTCTTAGTGACCATTATTATTATTTGCTTGTCTGGTCATTTCTTCCTCCTCTTCCTTCTTTAGTAACCATTAGTGGTATGGAACTTGAGACATAACTGAGCTCAGCCATCCCTTCCTCAAGGGGTTCTCCCCTGAATTTCCCACATCAGTTGCTCCTGTTTTGCCTTCTCACAACATTGATCTCTGTTGTGTGGTTATTTGGTTTAAGTCTGTCTTTTCTACTAGACCTATATTAGTAGAGACCTCATCAATAAGTATACTTAGTACAGTTCTTGGCACGTAAAAAATACTCAACAAATAAATAAATGAATGAATGGTCGGAATAAACTCTTGCTTTATTTTGCCTATTGTAACACTAATTTTACATGTTACTTAACCCCTCTGGCTGTGCTATGTTTCGTTTTTGTTCATGATTAACAAGCTTTGGCATTTTTAATGTGCCATTTCCTTGTTGACACCGAACTGTGTAACTTAAGCTAAGCTGTGTTCTGGTAGGTATTCACAAATATTTTTCATTGATTTGTATTCAGAGTAAAAGATGAAAGAGCAATAGGTTGCCAGTTAGCAAAAATTCATTTACTCTTGTTCAGATCTGCGAAAGTATCCAATTAATATTATGCATGAATATTTCACAATAGAAGAATCCGGGAAGTTAGTCTAGTAATAAAAAGAACAAAGTGAAGATAGACGCATTCTTCTTTTTTGGGATGGAGAGATTATGGCAACCCGTAGTGCAGGCAAGAGGAAGGAACGGTCATTTATTGGGAGCCTGTCATATGCCACATTCCATGCAAGATACTTTGTATGTATGATCCCATTTGGTCCAAACCACGAGTGTGGTGGAGGTGAAAAAATGCCAGCAAGTGCAGACATGTATGCATGTGTGCTCTTATGCAACCATATTTGTAGGTATTTGAAATTAACAGGCTCTAGTCCTGTCTCTGCTTCATATTAGCTGCTCAAGCTTGAGCAGGTCACTTCATGCCACTGAGCTTTGGTTTCCACATTTGTAAAGTGTGGATCATAAAGCCTATCTCACAGAGCTGGTATTAAGATCAAATAAAATAATGGATATGAGCATTCTTTGAAATATCAAAAGCGTGTGTGTGTGTGTGTGCCTGCGTGGTGTTATAAGGATCAAAGCAATAATGTCACCCTTTGGATATCAAAATATATTTTCATTTTCCCTGGTGAAAGCTAGATGTGGGGTAAAGTCATATTGTATCAGCTTATTAACTGTTCACTTATTGCAACTCAATCTAATAAACATATTAAACACTTGTGATGTGCCAGACTCCGTAAAGCCAAGAAGAATAAAATGAACTAAGCATGATCTTGCCTCAAGGAGTTCACACTTGAAAGGAGGAAGCATACAGGTATAAAAATAACTATAAGATGCAAGGCAGAATATGCATGATTATATATATATATATATATTAGGGAATTACACCTAGTAACCTATACAATAAATATATATTGAATAACAGCTGTGGGCCAGGCACTGTTCTAGAACCCAACAAAACAGTAGAAAAGAAATTTTTTTTAAATAACTGGTTTTCGTGGGGCTTACATTCTAATGTGCAAAAAGGGAGAATAATCTCATAACCCACAGGATAAACAAACCAATCTGAGTTAACTGCTGTGCTGCAAATAAAATAGGGTAACGTGATAATGAGTTCTGAATGAGCAGCGGTCAGCTAAGGTTTCTGTCATCTGAGCTGAGGCCAGTATGACACCGAGGCAGCTTGGAGGAGAGCTTCTGAGAGAGAATTCTCCCTAGCATGCATGAAGCACAAGAGCCCGGAGTCTGTGGGCGCAAGGCTCAGAAAGAAGGCACCATGTGAAAGCGTGCTCTGACAAAACGTGAGGAAATGAGCGAGCTGAGAGCCCAGCAAGGGTGGATGGGGCCAGACCACATACCACATTTTGCTCTTGTGTAAAGAACTGGGGGGATCTAAGTGAAGCACAGTGGGGAGCCAAGGAAGCCAAGAAAGAAAGGAGTTGTGATCTGATTTCCATTTTAAAAAGAGCAATCTGGTTGCTATGTGGAGTGGGTAGGCTGCATCCAAGAGAGAGGGAATCCAGGAAGACCAGAAGAGATGCTATTTTTGCAATCCAGGTGAAGGATAAGCAATAGTGACTTGTAAGTAAGCTAGAAGCCAGCTAGATGTGGGGAGAGGGACAGATGCAGGATACATTTTGGCGGTAAGCCAACAAGAATTTGAAGAGGAAAAAGGTTGTTTCTAAAAGAAGAAGTCCTCAGTGTCTATCTTTAGTTCGAAATCCTTTTATGTCAAACAATAAATTAATTCTATAAATATACCTAATGTACATGTAAGCTACTATTATAGTTCTTTGGCTTTTTAATGGTAGTACATGCTTATTAAAGAATTGCAAAAAAAGAGAAGAGCAACAATTAAGAAAAACTATATACCTATATATAATATAAAATATGCTGTATACATATCTAAGACTAGAATGCCTACATTTTTCCCCGGAAATACGATTTGATCTTGTGTTTCTGAGGTGGTTGTGCTATATCAGATTGTGCCCACCCCCCACCCCCCGCTTTTTTTCTGTAGCATCTTTTGAAAACTGCAAAGTTTCCCAACATCAACACAAACACCAGATGTGGACATTGCTTCATGTAAGGGAGATAACTTCCACCCACTGGGGCAACGGGACTGGGAATGCCCAGTTATCTTAGCGCGTCAGGGGCTGGAGGGAGCACAAGTCCATCTCACCAAGGCCTGAAATACAATGCAATCAGACAGGTTGCTGTAAACCCATTCCCTTCCGTGCTTGGACGGGGGTGGAGGGAGGGTGCAGCTATTTACAGCAACAACTGTCTGAGCGAAGACTGCGTAATGCAGTCCCTTGGTGTGAGCGCCCCCCCCCCATCCCCCGCCCCGCAACTCCCCGTGTAAACCCTTGGGATTCCGTGGAGGTAAGGAATGGATGGGAGTGAGTCGTTGCGGGGCAGGCCAGGGAAGGAATACTGTAGAGAGCCGTGGGGCCACCGGGGCAGGAGGTATGTTCCCACTCCCCATCTCGTGCACCCGCTGGCCGGATGCAGCCTCCCGGAGCCCGCGGGGCTGAAATGTGGCATGCATCAGCTCCCTGCAGCATCCTCTCCCCTACGGCGCGCAGTAATGGATCTGTGCGTCCTAAAAGAGGAAGATAATGCCGGGTTTAGCGTATAAATAGCTGGTTGTACGCTCGCCCTGCGAAGCATTGATTGAGAGAGCCAAGCTGACTATTGATCTAATTTTAACTTACATTTTAGCACTCACCCTCTCCGCCTCCCTGCCGTTGTTCGGGGCGGTGGAGCTCGGGGCACCATCGTCTCCTGCGACCGCCAGAGGGCGGGCCACTCGTGTCCCCGCCGCCCTGCCCGTCTGGCCTGTGTTTACGCAGACACACAATGCCGGCCTTTATTGGGTCTGAAAAATAGGAGTTTGATTTTTCTGCGCCGGGATGACCTCATCACTCAGGAAAGTCAGAGGGAAACGGGGAATTGGATGACAGGCAGTTAGGAAAATAAAGGTTGCATTTCACCCCCTCCCACGTCACCACCTACACAGAGCGCTAGGGATGTGCTTCTGATTTTAAAACCACTTTGCGGAAGCCGGGAAGCGGAGGAGGGCGGTAGGAGTGGAATGTTAAATTCCTCTTGGTACCCTGCCACCGGGTGTGCTGAGGCTTCTGTTTAGGTTAGTGTCACCTATTGACCACCTCCAGGGTCTCAGTATTGAACTGTCACCAAATGCCAGGGGACCAACACTCTCTAGGAAAGAGTGGCATGCCTTTAAAATATTATTAGTTATTGCAAACATGATTCATCTGGCCAAGGTATATAAATAATGGTCATCAGCAGTTTTATACTGACTGGTAGCTTGGAAATTTCAGATCTGCTTATGACTTCAAATGAATAGTGTGGAAAGTAAAGCTTATCTACATTTTTGTTGCCACCTTTTGGGACCACAAACTATTGTAGGGCAACCTATCTGTGGTTAAGAAGGGAGACAGAAGACTGGAAAAGATGCCTCCCCAGAAATTCCCAGACCTAGAACTCTGCATTTGGACTTTCCTTCTGGGGTTGAGTGAAACATATCAAGAGAAGCTGAAACATATCAATAGAAGCTGATGTTTGTGTCAGGCATTCTACTAACCATTTTACATTTGTTGCCTCATTAAATCCTTAAGACAACCAATCAATTAACTTCTGTTATTATCCCCATTCTATAGTTGAAGAAATTGAGGTGAAGTCAGGTAGCTAGAAAAGAGCAGCCTCAATAGTGAGTGACCACAGAGCCCTCGCTCTTGATCACCATGCTACATGCCTTGAAGACATGCCTATTACTGGCAAAGTCTTAAACTTTCTGCATCTCTAAGCACAGGAGGCCATGTGTGAATACAGGATGGCAATTCTCAAGTAGGCAGCTAGGCCAAACCAAAAGCCTCTTCATAGGGTGAGCTCTTGAAAAAGTGAAAAATGTACAAAGAAATTCTCATCTGAAGCGTTGTTCCTGACAGTAGCTTATAAGCTGGAAATAAAGTGACCAGAAGAAGGAGACTTTCAGTAAAGGGCCTTCACTTGGCCAGTCATTCAGCAAGTATTTGCTTCCAGTGGCCAGGCCATAGTGGTGGGCACTGGGATACTATAAGGAAGAATATAGACATGGTCCATCACCTCATGGGAACTCCTGAGAGAGGAGGTCATAAATAAGTGAACAATAAAACCCGTAATTGTGATTTGTGATGATTGTAAAAGGGACATGATTTATTTGGGGAGGGGAAGATAAGGCAGGCCTGTCTGAGGAAATGACATTCCAGCACGGAGCTACGTGGAGAGCAGGAATTAGCCAGGCAGAGGACGGGAATGAGCACACCACAGACAGACAGGGAAGGCTTTGAGGAGGAGCCGGTGATGAATGGGAGAGAACTCTGTAGAGCTCACAGAGGGTCTTGTAAACCCGAGTGAGGATTTCAGACATCATCTTAAGTGCAATGGGAAGGAAGAAAGACCCCTTGATGAGTTTTAAGCTTGAGAGTAAAGTGATTTGATTTACATTTTAGGAAGATTACTTTGTGATGGGAAGAATGGGTGGGAGATAGGACAAGGGCAAGGGCATGAGCATCAGGAAGTTAGTACAGTAGCTCAGGGGAGAGATGACAGCAACTTGGATGAGGGCTGCCATATTGAAGACAGAGAGAAGTGTAGGACCTATTTGCGAGTTTCATGATGGCTGGATCCCTCAGGAGAACTGAGGAATAGCGAGGGGTCAGACACCTCTCCCAGTTTCTGGCTTGAGGCACCGAATCGAATGAGGCATCCTTAACACATCCAACAGACCCTAAAAGAGGAGCAAGCTGGGCCAACTATTGGCTTAACGAGTCTTTCTTATTTGAAGAGTAAAGGCTGCTGTCCATCCAGACGGAAAGGAGACTTCAAAAGGAAGCTTTGGGTGGTTGGCCACTTCCTCATGGAAATGATCTTTCTGTTGTTACCTCCACAGTCAAAAAGATAAGTATTAATATCATTGTGAGTAAAATCGAATAAGAAAACAAGGAGGCCGTCATATATGTTTTTGCTTTGTTATAAAACTGGGAGTGCATGAGCTCCAAAGGAACCAGAAGAACCAACCAGCAGCAACTCTTGGCTGGAAAAGGATCTGCAGGGCTAGTCAGCAGCCCTGCGGTTCACAGGCCCACATATGAAGAGAATCATGGAGCATCAGAGTTAGAAAAGATCACATTAACACCCATTAGGAAACTAAAGACAGAGAGATGAAGTGACTTGTCCAAGGTCACACAGCAAATCTGTAAGTGAACAGGGGAAAAAAATAGGTCTTCTGATTCTTTCCTATGCGGCTCTTACTTTCAGCAGTTAAGACTTTCTCTTAGACACACAAGCCTCTTCATAAGGAGATTTCTGGACTGTTGTTACACTTCCATCCAAATTCCATGAGAAATGCCTGTCCCAGAGTCTTCCTACCATTCTGCAATTCTCCAGATCAAGAACCCCAACTTCCCACCTCAGAGTTTGGCATCTGGCCAGGCAGTGCTGCCTGA
The DNA here is from genome assembly GCF_014898765.1 of Herpailurus yagouaroundi. Classification (NCBI taxonomy): domain Eukaryota; kingdom Metazoa; phylum Chordata; class Mammalia; order Carnivora; family Felidae; genus Herpailurus; species Herpailurus yagouaroundi. The sequence goes on along the minus strand of NW_024412403.1, from coordinate 55,567,397 downwards.
AATACCAGCTCCTGGCAACAGATCATTGTTCCCTGTGTCAGAAGAGATGGATAGATTATTTCCTTCCTTCAGAGTGCTGGTAGGATGCACTCTCGCCTTTGTGGGAGGCTCCCAATTATAAAGGAGGAATGGATCACCTGCTATGCACAGACCTTTTACCTACAGAGTTCTGTTAAGTTAATGAAGTAAACACTAGCTGTTCCTCTCCTTCCCCATTCTATTTTCTTGTCTTCCTTTATTTGAAAATGTTAGAATTGGACCGGAACTGAAAATCATTATCTTATGCCAAAGAAGCCCTTCTGCTTTAGAGTCATGGATGTGTCTGGTTTTTTTCCTATTGTGTGTGGAAATGTGAGATGCAATCAATTGACCAACAACTTCGACTTATCAGGAGTAGAAATATGATTAAAGTTACTACTACCAATTTAAAACAAGAAAGGTGAAAATGGTTTAAATCCATCTATCACACCATTTTGAAATAAAGATTTTCATAGTTATGATTAGTGGGGGTATTTAATAATTATGAATCTTAGGTGTTAGGTATAAATAGTCCTCACTGCTCAAATTCGCTATTTCCTTTTATTTTTTTAAAGATATTTTTATTATGGTGAAACTTACATAACATAAAATTGACCATTTTAAAGTGTACAATCCAGTGGCATTGAGTTCATTTAAATTGTTGTGTAACTACTTCCTCTGTCTATACCCAAAACATTTTCATCACCACAAAGAAAACCATGTTCATTGTATTCTTGAACAATATGGTAGACCAAAAATGCCCTGAAGTCTCCTCTGAGGAATTATTAAGTCACTCCGATTTGACCCTGGGAAAATCACCAATCATTTCTCAGCCTCAGTTCCATCATTCAGAAAATAGAGGAGTTGGATTAAGATGACTGATTCCTTTTAATCTCTTCAGGTGGCAAATATTTATGTGTTTATAAATCTTGTTCCCCCAATTTTATTGAGCTATAATTGACATGCAGAGCTGTGTACGTTTAAGGTGTATAGCATAATGCTTTCAAGCAGTAAATACTATTGTTTATATTTACACAACGTCCTTCTGAAATATTTAATTTCCAGAATTATCACAGTCTCTATTACAAGGACAGTAATATTTAATGTCAGTAATTTTCTAAAGAAGACCGCATTCCAAACTGTGATTTTCAGAAAAGCATCTGATGGCATTTCTCAGCAGAGATTGACATTTATGCAAGAGCAAATAGCCATAATGATTTCTCAAATAAACAGCGGGGTAAAAATAATGGCATGAGGAAATAGTTATGAATTGTTCCTACAATATAGAGTTTAATCAGAGAACTATCCATAGTTTAATCAATTCACTTAAATGCTAAACACTCCTTTAGTATTCAGTCATAGCTCCTTGGAACAATTCTTCCCATGTTGACTAAAGGAGGTTTAATTTTTATTTATACTTGTCTGCATTTTTAATTATTTCTACATTGCATGCATGTGATTTTTTTTAAGAGCGAGAGAGAGCATGCATATGCACATGTGAGCGACAGAGGGGCAGAGGGAGAGGGAGAGAATCTTAAGCAGTCCCCACGCTCAGCGCAGAGCCTGACGTGGGCTCACTCTAGCTCAAGACCGTGAGATCAAGACCTGAACCGAAATCAAGAGTTGGACGCTTAGCCAACTGAACCTATATGTGACTTTTATTAAGAGAAAAAAGCAAAAGCATTAAAGAAAATTCATCCCATATAAAAAGAGACCACCTCAAAATCAGAAGATTGTTGCCTAATGGAAAGATGCTCCTTTGATATTAATTTCCAACAAAAGTCATTTGGGGCAAAATGCCTGTAAAAGCAGGGAGGGCCAGCCATGTAAACAATAGGAAGAGCTTGAGAGTTGGGAATACTTTAATCAGGCTGCCTGCCCTTCAGTAGGAAAAAAAAAAAAAAAAAGTGTATTCTTTGAAAAATCACAGTTATTTGGAATTTGCCCACCAACATACACACTGAAATGACACTGCTTTGAGTTATTTCTCCAGTAGAGGTGGGGCTTTTGCTGGCCCTGAACAGAGGCATTAAATTGAAGGATGTCTGTCTGGCAGTAGGCATCCAGTTTGTAACTATGAAATCCAAAGAGTTAACTGTCCTAATTAGGTTTATGGTCCATGGCCTTGACCTCATTAGGAGACAGGGACTCTTAACTGCTCACCAGCAAGCAAGAACATTCATAACCCAAGGTGCAAAGGAAAAGGACAACTCAACAGTGTGTAAGCAGACTTTTCCCACCCAGATACGAGCCAGGCATGGCAATTTCCTTCTGGAAGTCATAAGCAAATGAATTTTTAAGAACAACTCTCCGAATAAACAAATAGAAGCATTTTTTTCCCCTGCTTTTCATGCTGCTTATCTGGCCTTGGCAAGCTGTTCATTGATGAGAAAACATTTCTTTAACCACAAGGTTTTCAGGAGGTTCTATTCTTTTCCTAGCCAACTCAATAGCCCCTGACATGCTCAAGCATAAACGTGGTGCTTTCGCCACCTCTCCCTGCTGTGCACACTTGTCTTGACTGTTTTCGGTAGGGAATTCAATTCGGCTTCTTAATGCTAATTAAGGAAAGAAGACTGGGACTGAAAATGTTTAAAATCTTTTTTCTGTTGTATTTAGACAAAAACACCTTCCCCACTCTTCAGTCACTTGAATTACCACCCCTTTTTATTCTTTCAGTCTGGAGCTGTGGTTCCCAATGCTTTTCCTGCAGAAAACCCACATAGGCATGTGCTATCCACTCCCGGGATACAGATAAAATGGTCTGGGGATTTCCTGCCTTCCTCTTCCTCTCCTGCTTCTGTCCCTCTCTGAAAGCACATTGGAATGGGTGGGAACATGGGTGACCTTAGTACAAGGATAATCTTACCTTGAGAAGTACCCCGTTTGCAAATCACAGAACTTTCTTACTTGTAACAAATTGCCTGTGGCAAACTGCACAACTGACTGGAACAGTATGTCACAACACTGTGCTTGGGAATTAGAGCCGTAATCTACTCCCATTTTCAAGATGACGCGAGGGACAGTCTACAGGAAGTTGCCCCAGAGGGCTCCGAGGCCGAAAGCACAATATTTCATGTTCAGAGCAGAAGTTTCTCCATGAGTCAGTGTTTAATCTGTCGTAGAGAAAATAAACTCTGTAAGATCTGTTGCAAATTAACAGAAATACAATGTGCAGAGATACTAAAACAGCCCAGGTTACGTTGATACATATTAATACAGAGAAAATGCATTGATCAAAGCACTTACCTTTCTTATGACAGAATTTCCTCTTTTTTAAAATGGAAGGGATAATAGTACTTATTACCTCTTAGGACTATTAGTAGCGGTAAAGTAATGTAAATGCTGCCTGCTGTATAATAATCTCTCAGTAAAGGTTAACGTCATTGCTATTACTATCATTATGTGGACATGGTCATTTTTGTGTTAAACTGAGGGTAAACTCCAATGCTGCTAGTGTTGCTAATTTTACTAGCACTGAATTCATCCTAAATATGACATAACAATGAAAGGAAGATAGGTTTTTGACCATTTCTTTTAGCCAGCTTGGATCATCATTGAACCAGAATAGAAGTACGGATAAATAGAAAAATAGCTTTTAAAAATGGTTAAATTCTAAAGGAAGTACAAATTGGTATGAACCTTTTAAAGGGTGTTAAAAGCCTTAAAATGTGAAGATTCTATGTGAATATTCTATGTCCCAGCAATTCCTTAACTGTGAATTTATTTTGTGGAAATAATTAGAGATGTGTGAAAAGATACATGTGCAAGATTCTTCATCAAATTTATTTATAACCTTGGAAAACTGGGAGAGCCTTAATGTCCAACAATAAACTACTAGTTAAGTAAAATATGTACATTTATATGAAGGAGTGCAGCATAGACACTAAAAATTATGTTGTATAAGACTATATAATCACAGGAACAAATGTTCCCGATATATAGCCCAGTGAAAATAGCAGGTACAAAATGGTATATTATAAAAATACTATTCATATACAAATATAACAATTGGACTGAGGTGTACCAATGCAAATATTTTTTAAATGAAGCTTGCCATGTTCTCAAAACTTCTTTATCTTCCCATACACCCCGAGCATACATCTTTCTTTTTGCCTATTCTTGTTTAAACCTTAGTCTAGTCTGTTGATTTTTATAATCTAACCTGGTTATTAAAGTCTTAGGCCCTTTCGGTTGAATGTTCTGTAAAAATTCAATATTATTAGCTGTCACTGTTCATAGTTCCAAGCTTCCTGTCTCTGAATTAACACGGTCTACCCGACTATCTCCAACTCTGAGCATAGCAGAGAAGAAAGAGAAATCCTCTTTTTGTGTTTGCCTGAGAGCGTGAGTGGGGAGCAGATGACCTGGTCCCAATCTGATGTCACTTAATTTTTGTGGCATCTGCTGCTCGGGAGTCTCAGTATAAATGATACGTGCGGTTTCCTGAGAACACGTTTTGTCTCACACCAATCTCCTCAGGGAGCACTCCTTGCTCATAGAGGACGGCTGTGTGTTCCCTTGACCCCCAGCAAGAGGCTTTACTCCTGTGTGCTAATTTGTGTTTCCATCAGGCATTGTGGTCTTCTCCTGTGCCTTCTGAGAGTCGCGGAGAACTGAGAAAGGTGTGCCCCCTTCCTCCTCTCTCTTCCAGGCACACTACAAAATCTCTTCGAGCCCCACTGGCATAGATTACTCCACAGAGCCTCTGCCTTCTGAAAACACCTGAAGAGCAGGAACCCTCAATCCACAAAGACATATTAAGTAGCTCCCTTGCTCCCTGGGGTGGTGACGGTTGTGGTATGGATGGGATAGGATGGTGGAAGGGTAATGGAGCAGGAGAAGTCAACTTGTCATTGCTACAGGACCTCAGAAGAGCACCATCAGAATTCCTGCCAGGACTCCCTGTATTCAGAAAAAAATTATTAAAGTATATGTACATAAGATAAAACGCTTCATTGTAAATATAGATTTGGATAAATATTAACAAATGCCTCCCCTCATGCAATTAGCACACTCAAGATGTAGAACATTTTCATATGTCCAAAAAGTCTTCTTTTGCCTCTTTAAAGTCAATTCTTCATCTTGGCAACGGCTGATTTGCTTTTTATTCCTTGAGATTTGTTAGAATTTCATATAAGTGGTATAATTCGGCATGTACTTTTTTTGTGCCTGGCTAAGCATAATGTGTCTGAGATTCATCCATGGTATTACTGTGTTGTTTTTTTTTTTTTTTCTTTTCACCGGTAAATAGTGTTCTGTTACATGGATAGATCACAACTTACTATCCATTCACTTGATAGATATTTGGGTTTCCAGTTTTGAGTTATTACAAATAATACTGCTATATAAACATCCATAGACAAGTCTTTTTAAAAAAATTTTTAATGTTTATTTATTTTTGAGAGAGAGAGACACACACACAGAGTATGAGCAGGAGAGGGTCAGAGAGAGAGGGAGACACAGAATCCGAAGCAGGCTCCAGGCTCTGAGCTGTCAGCATAGTGTCTGATGCAAGGCTCGAACTCGCAAACGGTGAGATCAGACCTGAGCAGAAGTCCGATGCTTAACTGACTGAGCCACCCCGGTGGGCCCATGTACAAGTCTGGATATATATCCTAATTTTTCGTAGGTAAATACCTAGGAGTGTGACTGGATCATATGATAGTGTACATATAATGGTATAAAGCAGCCAAAATCTTCCAAAGTAGTTATGTAATTTTTCATCCCACCAGAAGTGTATAAAAACTCCAGTTCCTCCATCATTGCCAACTCTTACTTGTTTTTGTCCGTCTTTATAATTTTAACCTCTCTGGGGAAAGTATAGTGGTGTCCCATTGTGGTTTTAATTTGCATTTCCTGATAAATAATGGTGTTGAGGATTGCACTTATTAGTTACGTGTATGTCTTATTTGGCAAAAAATCTGTCAAATCTGTTGCTCATTTTTTTTTAAATAAACATTTTATTTTATAATAGTGTTTCGATTTATAGAAATGTTGCAAAGACAGTACAAAGAGTTCCTAAATAGCACATACCCAGTTTCCTCTATTGTTAACACCTTACATTAGTATGGCACATTTGTTACAATTAATAGACCAATATTGATACATTATTATTAGCGAAAGTTCACCCTGTATTCTGATTTCCTTTCTTTTTGCCTAATGTCCTCCTCAGCCGACCCCCTGTCCTATCCAGGATACCACATTAAATGTAGTTGTCATGTCTCCTTAAATTCCCCTAGACTGTTTCAGTTTCTCAGACTTTGCTTGCTTTAGATGACCTTGACAGTCTGGGGGGAATATTGGCTTATGACTTTATAGAATGTCTCCCACTTGAAGTTTGGTATCTTTCACAAGATTAGACTTGAGTTGTGGGTTTTGGGGAACAGACCACAGAAGTAAAGTGCCATTCTCATCACATCACATCAAGAGTACACGTTATCAACATGACTTAACCTTGATCACATGGCGAAGGTTCTGTTTGTCTACTGCACACGTACTCTTTTCTTCTCCTTCTCATAATGTATTCTTCGGAAGGAAGTCACTATGCACAACCCACCCTTGAAAGTTGGGGAAAAATACTCTCCTCCCTCAGGTAAAATATCTGAATAAATTATTTAGAATACTTCTATTTGGGAAATTTGCATTTATTTATTTATTTTCATATTCAATTATTTACTTATACCAATATGGACTCATCAGTATTTATTTTATCCTTAGGGTTTTAACCCAATACTATATGATATATTTTGGTGGTCAAATTACTCCAGTGTTGGCTATTGGGAGTTCTTTCAGTTAGCTCCTGTGTCCATCTGACATATCTCATTGTGTTTTTTCAAGCACTTCCTTTCCAGAGCTATAAGACGCTATCTAGGAGAAAAGATTTGGCAAGTTAATACATTTGCATTTTCTCCTACCCAACTGCTCACAAGGCTCAAATTCTCCCCTACTCTGTGGCTACCATGTCCTTCACACATGTCCCTCCCACAGATGCCATCTTTGTTTCGAGGACATAGGACATGATATGTAGAGAAACATTTCTCTACATGATTGAATGGTATTCATGAGGAAGGAAGCTTACTGTAATTGGTAGCCCTGTGATAACACTGAATGTAAGATTGTTCGAGTTGAGGCACCAATATATAACATTATATGTAAGGACTGTGTAATGTGTGTGGTATGCAGAGCTCCCTAAAGCAAAGTTCGGACAGTGGTGCCGAATGGAGGAATTAACATGTGTAAGTCAACTCAAACACGTGACTACCCACTCTGGTTTTAAAACCTTCTGTGATGGAACATCTCAGCCAACTCTTCCATTGTTTATATAACTTCCTCGTCTGGTTGCTCTGTACCAGTGGTCAGAAAACTATAGCCCACAGGCTAAACCCACCATTTTTTTTGTAAATAAGATTTTATTAGAACACAGCCATTCATCCATTTGTGCATTATTGATGGCTACTTTCACGCTCAAATGGCAGACTTGAATACATGCAGTTGCAAAGGCTAAAGAAATATTTCTCTGGCTCTTTATACAAGAAGTTTCTTGACCACTGCTCTATTTCATGACTAGCCGAAATTGTGCACAACAATAGAGGGTCATTTTCCTGAGTTATAGCCTCTGGGGAGACAGAGAACCTCCCGTCAGAGCCATCTCTACAAGTAAAGTTCATATGAGAAGTCTTAAATACCACTTGTAAAATTAAATAACCCAGTTTGTCTAATCCCCTTGATTTAACTTTCTCCCTTTTATCTGGAACCAAAATTTACAAGTCTCACACATGCTTAATTGCCTGTTCAGGCTCACAAATTAGGAATACATATGCAAAAGCCTAAAGTGTTGATCAAATATTTTTTAGAAATTCAGAAGGAAGACAAACTTTCTCCTTCACTAGAGTCCCTCAAACATTAGAGAAATGGGGTGCACCGAGATGCATCTGGGCCTCAGACCATTTCCACGCTCTGCTCTCCTACATTCACATTATGTGGATGTGTGCAAATGCTTTGGGCAATCTATATGGAGAGGACACCAAACACAAGGGCTTTCAAAAGAAAATGTAAATTGTTTTTTTTTTTTTAAGTTTTGTTTATTTTGAGTGCAAGTGGGGGAGGGGCAGAGAGAGAGGAGATAGAGAATCCCAAGCAGGCTCCTTGCTGCTATCGCAGAGTCCGATGCAAGGCTTGAACTCACGAACCTGTGAGATCATGACCTAAGCCAAAACCAAGAGTTGGACACTTAACCCACTGAGCCACACAGGCACCCCAAAATGTAAGTTAGGTTTTAATGAGGTACAACTGATCATGAGGTGATCAGGGAAATTTTTTTGTTTCTGCTTGACCTGGGAGAGTTTTAATGTATTTACTTTTTTTTTTCTGTGTATATATTTCTTTAAAAAATTTTTTTAATGTTTTTACTTATTTTTGAAGGAGAGAGAGAGACAGAGGATGAGCGGGGGAGGAGCAGAGAGGGAGACACAGAATCTAAAGCAGGCTCCAGGCTCTAAGCTGTCAGCACAGAGCCCGATGCAGGGCTTGAACCCACAAACCATGAGATCATGACCTAAGCCGAAGCCGGATGCTCAACTGACTGAGCCACCCAGGTGCCCCTATGTCATATTTCTAAAAGGAAGGAAGGAAGGAAGGAAGGAAGGAAGGAAGGAAGGAAGGAAAAGAAAGAAAGAAAGAAAGAAAGAAAGAAAGAAAGAAAGAAAGAAGAAAGAAAGACTCCTGATAAAATGGCTATAAGCACTTTGTTTATTTTTCCAAGATTTTATTTAAATCCAAGTTAGTTAACATATAGGATAATAATGATTTCAGGAGAATTTAGTGATTCATCACTTACATACAACACCCAGTGTTCATCCCAACAAGTGCCGTCTTTCATACCCATTGCCCATTTAGCCCATCCCCTCACCCATCTCCCCTCCAGCAACCCTCAGTTTGTTCTCTGGATTTAAGAGTCTCTTATGGTTTGCTTCCCTCTCTGTTTTTGTCTTATTTTTCCTTCCCTTACCCTATGTTCATCTGTTTCATTTCTTAAATTCCACATAGGAGTGAAATCATATGGTATGAAGGCTACAAGCACTTTAAAGAAAGGGCTAAGCCTCGGGGTAGCTATCCTAACTCCAGGTCAAGTGACCGCCCGAGAATTCTGAGGCCAGAGGCTAGTCCAGCCAAAGGTGTGCTTGTCTCTCTGGACAGGTGGTGCCGTCTAGTGGAAAGCCAGTCTTGTCTGCTCTTGATTGCTGCTTTAGCCACTCACAGCTCTGTGAGCTGGAGCAAATTCTATAGTCTCTTTGAGCCTAACCTGTAAAATAGGGGTTGTGTCTGCCTTGCAGAGTTACTGTGAGGATACAAAATGATAGGTGTAAAATGTTTGGCAATTGATAAATGATAGTTTCCGTGACAATTATTCTTTCTGGGACATTGTACAGCTGCATACTTCAAGAGCCAGAGTGTCGGAGAGTGAAGTGAGATGAGACAGACCACAGGCATTCTGGAATAATCACTGTGATCCTCTCTTCTACAAGAACCCCTTTTAATGTTTATAGCTTGTTTGGACCTGGAGAAGGTTAGAGTGAGCCCTGCTGCAATCTCCGCTCCTCTCCCTCGTCCTTGTCTCCCTCTGCACGGAAAGTCAGCGACCTCTGTGACAAATTGCACACATCCCAGAGGAAATGCAGACTTCACTGTAATGAAGACTGAGACCACAGAGAATTTGCAGGCATGTGACACCCTGGCAGGGCCCTGCTAGAGGCAGAAAGGCCATTTTCTCACAGAGAACAGACAATTTCGGATTAAAGCCAGACCTTTACTTGGCTTCTCTTCTGATTTCCTTCCCAGCTGATGGACCCTTGGTTTAATCCCCAAAGTGCCCAAATAGGTCCACATCCTATTCATCTTCCTCTGGAACGTCAGGAAGGAACCCAAGGTCATGGATGCCATGCTGTGCCAGAGGCCAGTCCTGGGAATGAGGCAGCAATGAAGATAAACTGCTAGGACTGAATCACCAGCAAGGCTAGCAGTGGGGGAGGCGACTGCCTACATGTGAGCGGGGAGGGGATAGTTTGCTTGGGGAGAGTGTATTCGTGTCCTAGGGCTTCCATAACCAAGTACCACAAACTGGGTGGCTTAAAACAACAGACATTTATCGTCTCACGGTTCTGGAGACTAGAAGTCTGAAAGCAGATTGTGAGCAGGACTACCCTCCCTCTGAAAACTGTAGAGGAGAATCCTTCCCTGTGACTTCTAGCTTCTGGTGTTTGTGGGCAACCCTGAGCATTCCTGGTCTTGTGGACACATCACTCTGGTCTCTGCCTCAACGTCACAGGGCACTCGCCCCCTGTTTCTTCACGCATCTGTCTGCGTGTGTCTCTGCATATCTTCTCCTCTTTGTAGAAGGAGCAGTCACATCAGGCAGGGCTTTTCCGACTCCATGATGACCTTATCTCGACTGGATTACATCAGCAAAGACCCAATTTCCAGATAGAAGATCTGCAACCCCAGAATTTGCCTTTTTTAGCCAGCCTGAGAGTCACAGCCTTCAGTAGAAACAAAAACAAACAAAAACAAAAACAAAAACAAAAACAAAAACAAAAGCAAACAATAATAACGGCAACAAACCCAAGAGTTTTGCTCTATTGCCAGCCACTTTCACTATATGGTGAATAGGTTTCAGATTCTTTTGGAGTTAAGATATGGATACAGTAAAGAACAAAGAGAAGGCTTGAGGGATTTGGTGTGGGAAAAGAGTAAAATGGGATTAGAAGAGAATACTGGGAATCTCAGGACAGAAAGACTTCCCTCACCTCTGTTTGGCCCACAGTTGGCCCTGGGCACCAGCCTTTATATGTGGAAGCCAAGAGAAACATCATTCAGTTGTGTCATTTGAAATCGGACGACAGTGCTGTTTCTGTCCCCACACCTGCGGGCAAGTTGGGGCGGTTGGTTCTGCAGGCCAGGCTCGGATTCTCCACCCTTTCAGGACTCAAAGGGACAAGCAGGTCCCCTCAGCCAGAACACCGTCACCTGAGTTGATCGTCACAATTTCTCGCTGATGCGGAAGTGTGAAAGTGGCTCCGAGTCGGAGGGTCTGTCCTGCCTTACCTTTGCCAGACAGAGTAAGCAGCAGATTCTCTAACTAGGAATCAGCCTTGTTTAGGCACCACTCCAGGGAAGGGGTGCTACAGCTCATGTTCCCTGCACACCCAGGGCACCAGAATTTTTATTGTGAACCATGGTTGGAGGGGACAGCAGTGGGGGAAAAGGTGGCCAATCCGGCTCAACTACTTCTCTGTATGCCTTGTAATATCTAAAGATGCTCTTTTCCCTGAAACTCAACAAAAACAACAAAAAAAGAAAACTAAGAGTTATTGAACCAGAGCAATGAAATGGAAATCCACGTGCTTCGCTAAATGAACAACAAGCTATGAATAATACAGAGTTGTATCTTTGGTGTACCTCTGATGCTTCCTGTTAGAAAGGACCTGGCCTTCCCAAGATTTGAAGGAGACCGTAAACCCTTCTCCTTCAGCTTCTTGTCAACATTGCTTAATAATTTAGCTTCCTGAAAGGCTACTGGCCCTTTTGTAGAGGCCAGTAGAAATATCATAGGAATGTATTCAAGAAATGAGTCATTGGTCTTGAGCAAAGTAGAGTAGGGAGGATATCCCAGGAGGAGGTAATGGAGGGACTGGATAGATTTTGCATTCCCAGGAGGAATGGCAACATTAAAGTTTTATGTAAATGGACAAAGGAAATGGGACAAGGAAGGAATAGTACAACCACTCACAGGAGGGGCTGGGCTAGCACTAAAGACGTTCATGTCCCTTTGGGAAAGAGATTTCTAAGGAGGAGGGGAAGGGGTACATAATCAGTCTTGTATTTCTATGCTTTGGACTTAGGACACTAGGATATGGTTCTGTTTTCCACCGCTGATAAATTGATATATGGAATATAAGTTGAACTTGAACAAGCAGAATTATGAAACTTTGGATTGGCTTTGCTTCCAAGCTGGCCCATGGTGGTGGGATTTCTCCAATTGGAAGTGTACCAACATCACATGGTAGTGAATCCCCAGCCCTGGATCTAAGACTCCCTGGGTTTTGAGTCCTAGCTCTGTGACTAACTAGCTACATGACTCTAGTCAAATTTAATTATCTCATCTCTTCCTTAGTCAAAAAGGACTTATCTGTAAAATTGGATAAAAATTATACCTACCTCTAAGTGTCGTGAAATGGAATTAAGTTGTAAACATAGTAAAGACTCAATAAATACCACTACTAAGAAAAAGTAATTAGCAAAAAGTGCCTTCAGGGTCCGACTTGCTTCCAGCTTTAGTCTGAAGTCTCATTCTACACTGTCCTCTGATCCTTCTCTCAATGCTGTTCTTGTCCATATTTTCGAATGTTCCATCACAATTCATGCCAAATGAGTCTGGTCTTTATAAAAAGGATGAGTTACATTTCAGAGAACGTACCTGCATTTGTTCACAGTTCACAATTTTCAAGCCTAGGTTTTTGTTTGTTTGTATTTGTTTTTGTTTTTCCAGCTGCGTTCCACTATATCCAGCTTTTTCTTTGTGCTACTGCAAAGATGTGGGCAATTTTTATGTCTTTGGAGTAGGGTCTTTTCTCAAGGTCTTCAAAATTTCTGCTCATAGCTTCCTGGAATTGGCTTTTCCCACTGTCCCTGCTTTGGTGGAATGTGGACTCTCCTAGCTTTTGGTGAGGAGAGAAAAACTCCCTGGGTGAATTCAACCTAAAAGCCCTCCCTCTGCCCTCCCCGCCCCGACTACTTAGAAGTCATTTCCTCTTTGTGCACTTCTGGTGTTGTACTATTTTTTGTTAATATCCTCTTCCTCTCTTTCCTTTCCCACTTTACCCTACTGCCCTATCCATCTCTCAGCTCTTTCAATGTAATAAAAATGTCCACAGACAGCAGTGCGAAAAGTGTTACTGTTTAAAGAGTTGGTGTCCACTTGTCCATGCTTTATATACAGTGTGATTTGATGATTGCATGAGGCTATATCTACCCCAGAACATTACCTCTTTTAGTTTCTCCCAAGGTCTGAAATTTCCATGATTAAAACCCTTCCTCTGGTTTGAGGCATCTTCTCCCCAAGACTCCTGTAAAAATGCAAATACATTCCTGGGAAAGGTAACTTGCTGACAAAATCCCCATGGCTTGTCACATTCCCACTCGATGCAGTGTGGCAGCAGGGTCCCAAGGGCACCAAATTAGTCTGTGAAGGAAGGAGAGGTATGATGCCATGGGAAGAAAAATGCTTTCACCCAGCAGGCTCCATCCATCCAAGGGAAGGGGCTGCAGAGGGGGTGGCCACAAATAGTCCTACAGGACTGAGACCATGGAAGTATTCTGCCATCAGATGGGGAAATGGAGGCAGACGCCCCAAAGGGCAAATTGGAAAAGACCAAAGATACACTCAATTTTTTGGCGGAGGGCCCTCCATAAGAAAGACTGTTCAGTTTTGGTTTTAATTTCTTAAAGGCATGCTTTATGTTTTAGGGACTTTCTGATGTTTTACAACCTGGGAGAACATGTTTTCATTAAGTTACACTATGCCAAAGCTGACATTACTCAGGATGTTAAAGTTGATGTGCAGACATTTCCTTGAAACGGATATACTTTGTTCAGTTCCTTTGCTTGCTTTTACAAGCCCTGAGACGGGCACAGCCCCAGGACTCCAGGGTTTCCTTATTTGTGGGGTTTGTAATTCTTTTCTCTTTCTGATTCTTTCCTCCCTCTTGGTACTCGCTCTGGCTCTTCTGCACAGAGCATGCTTGCTTCGCTGCATCCTTCCTTAGAAAACCATTTAACCCCAAATTCTGAATTTTACACTTATTACAATGAAGCCAAAGACCACAAAGTGAGTTTATAGGGCTGATGTGAAGTTCACATAGGACACAGAATAATTAAGCAAATACAACACAATCCCTTTTTATTTATTTATTTTTTTTTTTAATTTTTTTTAACGTTTATTTATTTTTGAGACAGGGAGAGACAGCATGAATGGGGGAGGGTCAGAGAGAGAGGGAGACACAGAATCTGAAACAGGCTCCAGGCTCTGAGCTGTCAGCACAGAGCCTGACGCGGGGCTCAAACTCACGGACTTCGAGATCATGACCTGAGCTGGAGTCAGATGCTTAACCGACTGAGCCACCCAGGTGCCCCAACACAATCCCTTTTTAAATCCTGTATAAGATTTTGCAGATCTCTGCTTTAGGGTAATTTGAGAGGCTTTTCCCCTTTTTTTTTTTTTTTTTTTGTTTCTTTTTAAAAGAAGGCAGCAGGGCAGAGTGGGAAAACCCTGAACTTTGGACCTAGACAGATATGAATGTGGACCAACTCTGCTTGAAGTGTGGCTGGACATGTTTTATAAAGCCTCCCAGCGGCACCTAGTCAGCATGGATAGAAATTGCTATATTTCAGATTTGTAAAGATTAGAAGTCATTAATAAATCCTAAGGCTGTTTTGAGGACTAAATAAATTACTGTATGCCAAATAACTAGCCAAGTGCCTGGAAAAAGCAAAAGCTCTATAAATGCCATGTATTGTTACTAATATTATGAATAAAAATTATAAGGCATCAAACAGAAAACTAGAGATGACAAAAATTAAGCCAAACAATAGGATATTATTCAATGCTAAAAAAAATAAGTTTGTGATCGAAAGACATGAAGGAAACTTGAAGGCAAATTACTAAGTGAAAGAAACCAATCTGAGAATGCTACATTCCATATGATTCCAACTATATGGCGTTCCAGAAAAGGCAAAACTGTGGAAACCATGAAAAGACCAGGGCTTGCCAGAGGTTGAGGGCAGTGGGGGAGGGGAGTGTGGGCAGAGGGAGGAATGGGAAGAGTACAAAGGATTTTTAATCCAGTGATAATACTCTGTGCAGTACTGTAATGACCATATTTGGAGAGAAAAAAATCTTACTCTACCCTTCAAGGTTCTTTTAGCTGGTTTAAGAATTAAATTGACAAGAGACAGATTAACAGGAGAAGATCAAGTTTAATATTGTACATACCAGGGCTTCTAAGATTATTGAGGCCCACAGGCAGTCAGGAGAAAAAGGAGGGGTCTGGGGCTTCAAAGGAAAGGAAGATCATTCACAGGAAGATGGAAGGGTAAATATTTGGTAAACATGTTTGCTGGGCCACTCAGAAACAATGGGGCATAGAGGACTTTGCTCAAACAGGCCTTGCCAGGTTCCTCTCTATCCCACCTAGATATTATCATCATGTAGAGATCCATGGTGATTGCTATCTACCTGAAGCAAGTCCTCTGAATTCTTTTAGGCAGTTGTGAGAGGAGGTAAAGAGCTTTTCCTGAATCTGCTGGGTTTTAACTGCTTTTTAACTCAAAATAATCTTCATGTCAAAGTGGCCCATCTTAGAGCAGGCTGCTCTTGGCCCCTACACTGACTGCCTTATTGGTGCTGAGCAGGAAGTTAAGACTACATTACTTGGAGAGGTGGGAACTATAATTAGGTTGGGTATTAAGCTCCAGTTTGGTCACTTCACCTAAGTGACACCATCTTGGGCCCGGGCTTTTCTTTTTAACATTTCCCTACAATGGATATGTGTCATTACACTTTTGTCCAAGCTCACAGAATATACAACACCAAGAGTGAACCCTAAGACAAACTATGGGCTTCGAGTGATTATGATGTATAGTGTCAAATGTAGGTTCGTCAGTTGTAACAAACGTACCGGTCAGATGGGGGGGGGGGGGGGGGTTGATAATGGATGGGGAGGCTATGCATGTGTGGAGACAGCGTACAGGGACAGTATATGGGAAGTCTCTGTACCTCCCTCCCAATTTTCCTGCCACTCTAAAACTACTCTAAAAAAATAGAGTCTCAGAAAAGAAATAAGCCAGAAAAGGAACAGAGGAAAAACATAGAGCAGGGAGAAGTAAAGTTGTATCCTTTTCTACTCTGAGTTAAGGTCCTGACTTTCATGACTGTGGACATTGAGCAGTGGAAGAAAGATGAGGGCTGCCGGATGCAGGGAAGATTCAACTTGGAGGAAAATGACAGGTGGCGACAAGAATGCACAGGCTTCCAGGCAGCTGCAGTATAACAGCATTTGGTAATAGCTTGAAAGTGGGAGATGCTATTATCATAAAAGCATACAAACAGGAAGTGGTGAAGTATTCATTGTTTTAAAGTCACTTAGTCAATAACATTTATCTTTTTGTCTGATTATGAAAGTAATAAATGTTCATGTTGAAAAATTAGAATATACAGAAAAACACAAAGACAAAAATGAAACTCTATAACAGAGAGAGGACCATTCATCATTTAGGGTAAGGCCTTGCAGCTCAAGAACATATACATGTATATTTCTTAAGCTTTTTTTTTCCTTCTACAAATTTGGGCTCGTTTTACAAAAGTAACAAACCTAACTTTCCATTGAATTATATAATGTGAACATTGTCCCATGTCATTAAATATTCTTCTAGTGTATCTTTTTTTTTTTTTTTCAACTTTTTAAATTTATTTTTGGGACAGAGAGAGACAGAGCATGAACGGGGGAGGGGCAGAGAGAGAGAGAGACACAGAATCGGAAACAGGCTCCAGGCTCTGAGCCATCAGCCCAGAGCCTGACGCGGGGCTCGAACTCACGGACCGCGAGATCGTGACCTGGCTGAAGTCGGACGCTTAACCGACTGCGCCACCCAGGCGCCCCTAGTGTATCTTTTTAAAAAAAGTATTATTGGGGCGCCTGGGTGGCTCAGTCGGTTGAGCAGCCGACTTCGGCTCAGGTCATGATCTCACAGTAGTGAGACTGAGTCCCACATCAGGCTCTGTGACAGTGTGGAGCCTGCTTGGGATTCATTCTCTCTCTCTCTCTCTCTCTCCCCTCACCTCCCCCACTCATGCTCACATTCTCTCTCTCTCACTCAAAATAAATAAACTTTAAAAAAGTATTATTAAAAATTTCAAACATATAAAATGTAGAGAAGGTAGAATAATGAATTTCCATTTATCCATCACCCAGATTCAACAATTAACAACACATGGCCAGTTTTCTCTCATCCACTCCTCCCACCCAACACTTGGACTCTCCTGAAGCCAATTCCATATAGTATGAAATTTTATCTATAAATATTTCTGAATGCATGTATCCCCAGAAGACATGGGATTTTTCTAGAAATGTAATTACAGTAACATTATCACATCTAAACGATTTGTAATAATACCATCAAATTGCATTCAGTGTTTTGTCATATTACATGCTAACTGTTTGAATCAGGATCAGATTTGGGGTATATGAGAGATTAGGCACAAACTCTGAGTTTAATTTGAAGTATTGATGTGAATTCATAATGTGTTTTTATCTAAAACCATTGAGATATTTTATCTAAATTAAAAAAAAAAAATCTGTACACTGAAAAGGCCTAGAAACAATGACTAACCCAGAAGCAAAGAACACTTCTAGCACCAAGATTATAGACTCTAAATACCATTTTCCAATAAAAGAAAAGAGTTTCTTGGAGGAATGTCAGATTTCAGGTCTAAGGCAGAAAATAAACAAGATGAGCCTGAAACTTCACACACCAGAAAGCAAAGAAAGTGTGCAAGAACACTGTGGCAACATCCAAAGGGCTTCAGGAACAGGGACGGGCTCATCAACAATGTGATCATTTAACAAGGATAACATCCATAAAGATAACTTTGCTAGACTGAAATGCATCACATATGTGTAAATCCATGAGTTCACAGTGATACCCCTCCAACTACAAAGAGCTCATGGGTTACTTTGAAAGATACCAGAAAATGAGCTTTATTTTGATAATAAGCTACTTAAGAGAAAGTATCAAGTATTTATCTGATCTTTCCTTTACAAATTATATCTTAAGATAAACAGTTAATAAAGGGAAGGGACAATTAATAAAGAAGCTCATAAAAGTAGAAAAATGGTAGCACTAGAATGGCACCATTTTATAGCTCTTATGATTTAATGACTCTAACATCTCCAAAGAACAAACAAACAAAATCAAACAAAACGAATTATGGAACATTGATTTGTTTGTAATTATTCATTTCTTCTCCAAGCTAGTTGTGATTTCCTGGAATGCTCCACTGACTTTGAGCTTGGCCATGAGGCTGCCTTTGAATAATGGAATGTGAGCAAACCTGACATATGCTATCCCCAAACAGAAGCAAATGTGTGATTTGGCTCCACCCTTCTTGAGCTTCTGTCCTGTACCATGGAAACAGTGAGCATCAGCATCAGGTAGTGGCTGCTTCCTCATTCTGAGAGCCAGAGTGAGAAGGTGAAAAGATGTGTCAGGAAACCTGGACGTAATGCACAGCCTCGAGGACAGGAGAACTGACCGGCAAACCTGGGGAAGAATAAATAGTGTTAGTCCTAGTAAGCCACTGAGATTTGGGGGGTTTGCTAGAGAAGTAGTTTTGCCAAAAATATAAAATCTGACTCTGAGGGAGTTTCCATTCTCAGCAATGACAGGAAATACAAGGCATAGAGCAGCATGTTAAATGACATCATGGGGTTCATTCAGCTAGGTCCAGACTGTGAGAAAACCTATGAGACAAAAATCCTATGAGTTTTTTATTTTTTGGTAAAAACAAAATTGCAAAGAGTAGAAAGGAGATGGAGGAAGAAATTATAGATGAAAAGGGACTTAAAAGACATTCAACCAATTGCACTGTATATTTTAACTTAATCAGTAGCATTTGATGGATACCCCTAGATCCAAGAATGGCCAAGGGTAACTATTGCAGGTGGAGGACAGAGGATTATGGGCAGAATTTGATTGTAGGCTGGATGGTGTCCACAGGGCCAAGGGTCTCCTTGGCCCCTTGTTGTGGCATGGAGTCGAGGGTGTGAAAAGAAGGAAGGTAAGCCAGAAATCTCATTTATATACTTATGTCAGTCCTACAATGTCTGGGGTTTGCCAGATTTATCTGAAGAGTTTTCAAGATGGTCTTCTACAGGCAGTGGAATCAGGGGAGAGTTTTTGAGCATGCATGTGCCATGATGAGGTTTAGGAAGATTATTTTAGCAGTCCTAAAGAGGATGGATTGATGTGGGCGGGAAGGCAGGCGAGCAGCTCGACTCAGAGGCTCTTGCAATAATATGAACAGTAAGTGATGGGGCAGCTGTGATGGAGATAAAAAGAGAAAGATAGGAAAATTCAAACACCATTAAATTGTATGGTGATAGAATCTCCACTTGTGAAAAATTGCAGGATTGCTCAAACATTTCCAGGTCATGAAATGATGACGGTAGTTCTATTCAAGGATCAACTTAGAAATTTTGGATTTCGTACCTACATATGGCTTCAAAGGATAAAAGTCAGGGCAGGCGTGGAAGTGTTGCATCAGAAAAGCAGGCCCAGGGAGGTGGCTCCACCACTGAGGACTTTAACAGCTGGATGTGCAGGCTGGCGAGAGAAAGCTAACTGTGAAATTATGGTGATGGAGACAAAGAACTTTTCAGCAAAGGAGATGGAAGGCAGATGGGGGTGCGGCAAAATTAAAGAAGGAAGCGGAGCAGTTATTCGTAGCTATTCTTCTGTTATAACTCTGAAATATGTGTGCTTAAAGACTGAATAGAAAGTAATTGATTTGAAATAGAAAAGCATTAAAACTTGGAAATATGCAAACACGAGAAATGACCCTGAATTAAATGAGTTTAAGTCGTTTTTAAGGCTTTCTCTGGTCCATATGAGTCACTTTAACAAAACATTTTCATAAAACATTTTGAAAAAATAGTCATCGGACTTTTTGGAGGAAAAGAGTCCAGAGATTCAAGGCAAACTGTATGGGTAAAAATTATGAAACTTGTTGCAGAACTCCAAAAGATAATACCTCCGTATGGGAGCTGAATTCTGCCCAATAGAGGGTATTTGTCAGCTCCCTACCTGCCCCAAGTCAGCTGTCCTCAATGCAGACCCTGATTGACCAAAGGCAATTCTCTAGAGAAGTGGAGGCTAGAAGTGATCGTTAACCAGCCCCGCAGCATCTGGGGGACAGGTATGCCAAATGGTAGGGCAGATCTGAGTGGGGCATTGAAGGACCCATTACACCACCTGATCACCTCCCACCCAGAGATCCATCACACAAAAGCAAATGAGGTGCTTCCAACAAAACGAAAATTGCAAAACAGTGAAGCACCTATATGTGGATCTTGAGAAATGTTAACAGAAGACCATGGGGGGGGGGAGGAGTTACAGAGAGGAAGGGAGGCAAACCATAAGAGACTCTTAAGGACTGAGAACAAACTGAGGGTAGATGGGAGGTGGGGGAGAGGGGAAAGTGGGTGATGGGCAGGGAGGAGGGCACTTGTTGGGATGAGCACTGGGTGTTGTATGGAAACCAATTTGACAATAAATTATATTAAAAAAAGAAAGAAAGAAAGAAAAAGAAAGAAAGAAAGAAAGAAAGAAAGAAAGAAAGAAAGAAAGAAAAGAAAACTAGTGAAGCAGCTAGTGCAGAGAAGAGTCCTGCAATGGAGACAGCTGGCGTACCTGGAAAACCCTGTTGGTTTTCTTTCCCACCAAAGCCATGAGGTCTGGGGCAAGTTACTCAGCTGCTTGAAGCTTGTTTCTGAACTCATAAGACTGGAAAAATAAAAGTTCCTATTTGAATCATATTAGAAAGAATACAATATACATAGAAAATACATTTTTAAAAATTTTATTTATTTTTTATTTTTTTTTAAGTTTTACTTATTTATTTTGAGAGAGACAGAGAGAGTGAGCAGGGGAGGGGCAGAGAGAGAGGGGGAGAGAGAATCCCAAGCAGGCTCTGCACTGTCAGCACAGAGCCCAATGTGGGGCTCGAACTCATAAACTGCAAGACCATCACCCAAGCCAAAACCAAGAGTCAGATGCTCAACTGACTGAGCCACCCAGGTGCCCCTTTATTTTATTTATTTATGTGACAGAGGCAGAGACAGTGTGAGTAGGGTAGGGGCAGAGAGAGAGAGTCCCAAGCAAGCTCTGCTTTGCTAGCACTGAGCCCAACGAGGGCTCCAACTCATAAACTGTGAGATCATGACCTGAGCTGAAATCCAGAGTCAGACACTTAACGGACTGAACCACTCAGGTGCCCCAGAAGATATATTTTTTTATGTTTATTTATTTTGAGAGAGAGAGAGATAGAGCATGAGCAGGGGAGGGGCAGAGAGAGAGGGAGAGAGAGGATTCTAAGTAGGCTCCACACTGTCAGTGCAGAGCCCAACTTGAGGCTTAATCTCACCAACCATGAGATCATGACCTGAGCCAAAATCTAGAGTGGGACACTTAACCAACTGAGCCACACAGGCGCCCTGAAAGTATATGATATATTAGTGAATCATATATTCATTTTTTATATTGATAGTAAAAGGGGTGAGGGGTAGTGTTTCGGCAGTTACAGAGAGAAATACACGGTGTGGCAAAGAGCAGAGATTTTAAAGCCAGGCTGTTTTTAGACACAGAGAAAGTTGCTTAACCTCTCTGTGCCTCAGTTTCCTGTAGAGGTGGCTAAGTAAAAACCGACCAGAGAAGTTTGCTTTGAGAGTTAAATGAGTGAACATATAAAATCATTTATAACAGTGTCTAGCATACAGTAAAGACAATGTAAGTATTAGATATTTATGTTGTTTTATCTTGCCTATTCCTGCTTTATAATTTTTCTATAATAATTATATGATGATTTTACAGTGAGAAAAGTGCATATAAAACCTTTAAAAAAGGTTCTTTGGAACATATGAACTCTTAATAACCGGCAAACATTTTAATTAATTTTCATTCTAGGGGCGCCTGGGTGGCTCAGTCGGTTAAGCGGCCGACTTCAGCTCAGGTCATGATCTCGCGGTCCGTGAGGGCTGTGAGTTCAAGCCCCGCGTCGGGCTCTGTGCTGACAGCTCAGAGCCTGGAGCCTGTTTCAGATTCTGTGTCTCCCTCTCTCTGACCCTCCCCTGTTCATGCTCTGTCTCTCCCTGTCTCAAAAATAAATAAATGTTAAAAAAAAATTTTTTTTTTAAATTTCCATTCTAAATAGAAATAAAATAATGAAAACAAAAGCCATCAGCTTTCCACTGCTCCACTCAAAAACAGAAGGTGTGAGGACTGAGGTTTGCGTATTTGCATGCATTTTTGCACAAGTTGTTCATCTGGCCTCTGCACAGCAGCGGGCATCCGAGGTCCTGTGTCTACTGTGCTCACAGCCAACTCTGTGTAGAGCGACATCAATATTTCCACCATCAGTGGTGGGGGCAACCTTGCTTTGTTGTCCAAGCTGTGCAGGGCTTCTTTTTTTTTAAAGAGTGTAAAAAGGTAACAGCTGCTGCCTTATTCACCATAGACAAATGAATACAAAACGGGTGAGTCATCTGCAGCTCCTGACAGAGGCTAAGCCCTGTTAACAATAAAGCCCTCCTGAGACCAGACAACTCTGTCATAGCCTTCTGCAGGCATGGCCACATGCAAGCTTAGCACGTTCTCCACGTCTTGGGTGTCTCTTGCATAAGGGGTGGATTCAGGATTATCGAGGGCGGTTTCATCAAGAATTTTCAGGTGACTAAGCAAGGCCAATACTGAAGAAATTTATTATCTGAATTGTTCAATTCCTCGGGAAGTTTCCTCTTACTGCTTAGAAAGAGTGAGGAAATGACAGTGCACCACACACACACACACACACACACACACACACACACAAGCTGTAGGTCAAATTATCATCAAGGAGCCAGTAGGACACCTCTTAAAATGGGCTGCTGCAATCACGCTTTCAATCCAGCCACTACACTTTGCTGGTAATTGGAAGCCAGGGGCAAGCCACAAATACCATTAAACACAGGCATTATAGTTCCTGACGCCCACAAGCACCATTATAATAATGAACTACCAATATACTCAGATTCCTTGATCACGTGGACTATACATTTCACAAGAACTTTGAAAGTCAAGACTGACAGAGGAAGTCTCCATACTATAAGATTTCTTTGGAGACCAGAGAAATTCAGAGGGATAAAGTTAATTGAGGTAAAACAAAAATGGTAATGGATTTCTTCTAAATTTAGAGAGCAGGAAGGTTTTTCCGTTTTGGTTCAGCTCTTTTCCTCCAAGGTTTCTTTCTGTTCCTTTCTAGTGAGTCTATTAGCATGACTCCCCAGACCTAATTGGCAAACGGAAATAAATAAATCATGGACACCCACCCAAGCATTTTGAGATAATTTATAGCTGGAATGTGTACATATTGATCAAAGCGGGCATCTTGCCATTGTCGATGAGGTCCCTGGCAGATGGACCTCAGAAAACTGAGTAAAAATATACCACAAACTGTAGAATAACTGAACATTTAAGTACATATCCCAAATAAAGCAACACAGTTTCCATCAGAGGAAATTATTGCTGATAGAGCCACCAGACTGCTTCAAGGTATTAGGCGTGAAAATATGAGATGATAGGGATCTTGCTTTATTTCCCTATTTAAAAAAAACTTCAACAAAATTTTATTTGAAAGATCATTTAAAACAACACAGCTGGAGTTGGAGTGGGGACCCATTAAGGAGAATGTTTTGCAAGAAATACGGATTCTGAGACAGAAATCAGGGTTAGGGGCAAACAATACTCTGGATAAAGAAACTTAATTAGCAGAGTCTCCAGGAAAAAGTGCTATTTAACATATTTTATAAGTGCTCAGGAAGAGAGAGAGCATAAGACAGATTACCTTCAAGGAAATAAAGACAAAGGTTTTTAAGTAGTTTAATGGTAAACAACTGCCTCCTTAAGGGCCAAAATGTGACATTTGAGCTTCAGGATGGGTAACTCCAGAGGAAAGACCTTTAAGAAAACAGAGAGAACAAAAATTACCTATGAAATTATAGACTTTCACATGATCTGTCCATATAATGAATATTCGGTGTCTTTTATGTGCAAAGTATATGTATGCAAACCCTGGAAAGGGAGGAAGTTGCATTATAAAGCATCCTAAGGACGTGAGTCCAATGTGTTGCCAAAGTCAAAAAGGAAAATAAGTTCTGTTGGTTATTAGAATGAGAATTGGAAACAAAATGGAAAATATTCTTCAACCTTTGCACAAAACATGTCGGAAAAACTGCTTCCATTTTGGACATGAAGAAATGTAGAGAAGCCAGCGAGGAGGGAGGATCTGGCGGAAGGAGGAAGTTCTCTTCACACGTGAGAATAGATCTACATCTTGAACATGGGGCTAAGAGGATGGATTCTCAGTCAAAGAAACCCCAAGGAGTATTAAAGGGTTCATATGGACTTAATCTCCAGCCTTCCTTTCTTGTCAAACTTCTTAATAATGTATGTATTTCACATTCCCAGTTTTGGTTTTTTCCACCTCTATTTCACTTTTCAGTCATTTAATGAAGTATCTGCACTCGTTGCTCCAGAGATGTGCCTTCTTTTAAAGGAATTAACAATTTCTGTGGGGCGCCTGGGTGGCTCAGTCGGTTAAGCATCCGACTTCGGCTCAGGTCATGATCTCGGGGTCCGTGAGTTCGAGCCCCGCGTCGGGCTCTGGCTGACAGCTCAGAGCCTGAAGCCTGTTTCAGATTCTGTGTCTCCCTCCCTCTGACCCTACCCCGTTCGTGCTCTGTTTCTCTCTGTCTCAAAAATAAATAAACATTTGGGGCGCCTGGGTGGCTCAGTCGGTTAAGCGTCCGACTTCAGCCAGGTCACGATCTCGCGGTCTGTGAGTTCGAGCCCCGCGTTGGGCTCTGGGCTGATGGCTCAGAGCCTGGAGCCTGCTTCCGATTCTGTGTCTCCCTCTCTCTCTGCCCCTCCCCCGTTCATGCTCTCTCTGTGTCAAAAATAAATAAACGTTAAAAAACAGTTTTTTTAATAAATAAATAAATAAACATTAAAAAAAATAAAGGAATTAACAATTTCCTAACTCCAAATCCAATAGAAAAATTTTTCTTCTCATTTACTTGATCTTTTTCCTTTGGCCATTCCCTTCTTGAAATTCTCTCCTCCCACAGCTCCTGGGATGCCCCCTCCCTGGCTTTCTTTCTGTCTCTCTGATTATTTCTTGTTCCTCTAACTCCTCTCCTCCATTTGCCCCTTCAATTAGGTTATCCTTGCCTCAAGGATATCCTTAGGCTTGCATCCTTAGGCTACCCATGATCTGAACTGTGCCAAGACTGCAGTTACAGCCTATTCTCTAATCATTTCCAACATTCTCTGCTCTCTTCATCCTCTCTACCCTGAGCTCTAGATCCATACTTTCAGTTTCCACTGGATATTCCAGTTGACTGTCCCTTCTAAATAAAGACAATATGCCTAAAATTAAACTCAAGGTTCTCCCCGCATCTGTAATGGACTCCTCCTCGATCTCTGTCCCAATGAATGGAACCACTGCCAGCGCCCTTACTGACACGTATTGGGATTTGGGGGAATTGCCAAAAGGCACCCTTCCCTAGACTGGTTCAGACCTACACCAGATCAGACAGTGGTACTCAGGGAAGACGGTAACTCTCACGTCCCTTCTGCTGGATGTCTCTGTGGTGAGTGCACACTGTACAATGTGTGCAGTGAGTAGTACTGCCATTTCCTTACTCAAAGTTGGAATTTCAGAGCCATCATGTCTGTAAAGACTCAGGCATGGACTTCTGTTCATTTTATATCAGAAATATCTGTACTATATGAAAAAAGCTTTTGCCTAATATACCAGTGTCTCTGGTCATACAGTACATATTAGCAAGGCTTAATTTCTTTCTTCTTTGTTGAGATAAATAAGCATCAGTAGAAGTCCTAATGCTTTTGTCTTAATCTGCCTTAGATGTTGTAACAAAGTACCATAGGCTGGATGGCTTAAATAACAAATGCTTATTTCTTAATGTTTATTTATTTTTGAGAAAGAGAGAGAGAGAAGACAGAGCACAAGAGGGGGAGAGGCAGAGAGAAGGAGGGAGAGACCCAGAATCCGAAGCAGGCTCCAGGCTCTGAGCTGTCAGCACAGAGCCTGATGCGGGGCTCGAACTCATGGACTGCGAGATCATGACCTGAGTTGAAGTCAGATGCTTAACCAACTGAACCACCCAGGGGCCTCTCAAATGCTTATTTCTTTTAACTCTGGGGTCTGAGATCAGGGTGTACATTCAGGCTCTTGGTGAGGACCCTATTCCAGGTTGCTAACTGCTGATTTCCCATTGCATCCTCACATGGCAGAAAGAGAGCAGAAGCAAGCTCTCTCGTTACTCTTATAAAGGCACTAAATCCATTCACGAGGGCTTTACCTCATGACCTCATCTTACCCTTGTTACCTCCCAAGGGCCCCACCTCCTAATATAATCACACTGGGGTAGGGTTTCAACATATGAATTTTGGGGGGACACATTCAGTCCATAACATTCTTCTTCCCTCAGTGCAGTAGATCACTCTCTAGGGTAGACTTACCCACTCTGAACACTACTGATAACAGGGTTCAAACTCCATAGCATAATGTACAAGACCTTTAACCACTGGCCACAGAACACCTTCCAAGCCCCATGTTTCATTCCTCCACAGTTGCTCTACCCAGAAAACAGTACTTGGTGATTCTTGGATGAATCCATCCACATGGCTTTCTGCCTCTGTACATTTGCCCATACCATGGCTTTATCTGAAGTCTCCTTACCCTTCCTTTCCCTAGTGCACTCTTCCTCATCTTCCAAGACTCAACTCAAAGATCACTTATATTGTCAAATTTTCTTCATCCTTCTCCCACCCTCTTTCACCCTAGCCACCACCAAAGTTACTACCTCCCTCTGCGGTTATGGTCCAGCTCCTTCTATATCAAATACGTACAAAAACGCTCTCATGCCAGTTGGTCAGTTATTTTTTTACATGACTTTCTCTTCCACTGGATTTTACTTTCTCTTAGATAGATATTACATCTTATTCAGCTTTGTATACCAAAGACTTTAGGGTGGTTTGACACATTGTAGGTGCTCTGTGAAGGCTGAATGAATGAAGATAAAACAAATGAATGTACTTCATTAAAGTTCTCTTCAAATATACTGAGCTTCCCCAGGAAGCAGAAAGTTTCCTTTCCCTGGTCCAGGCAGAGGCTGGTAGAAGGAATTCAAACATTGACTACATGTGTAGCCTAGATATGCTTTAACACACCTGAGCAACATGTGTGGGCCAAGAAGCCCCCTCCGACTTCAAAATATCACGTCACCCCCCCCCAGTAGGACACCTTCAGTGTCTGCAGAAAGTAATGAGGTCCTATACATCTGCTGTTTAGTTTTGCCAGGCACTACATGTGCTAAAAATACTTCTATCCCTTAATTCTATTGTTCATTGCAATGGTTTTAACATATATACATAAATTCTTTGCTACTCCCACTTTAGGAGACAGAGCCTAATTCTCCTCTCCCTGAATATGACTTGGACTTTCTGACTCACTTCTAAGGAATAAAACCAGGTGGAGGTAGCAGTAGAATCCAGCATTTTAGATTATGAAAGACACTGTGGCTTTTCCTCATTTGCTTGTGCTCTCTTGGATATTTGCTCTGGGGAAGCTAGCTGTCATATGAGGACATTCCAGTTACTTACAGAGAAGCCCACGTGGTATGTAGCTTAAGAATCTTGCCAACAGCCATGCAACGAGCCATCTTGGAAGCAGATTCCCCAGCTCCAGTCAAGCCTTCAGATGACTGCAACCCTAGAATACTTTGACTGAAACTTGGTGAGAAATCCTGAGCCAAAGCCTTTCCTCAGAAACTCTGTGAGGTAATAAATGTTTGTTGTTTTAAGCTGATAAACTTTGGGGCTAATTTTTTACACAGCAAAATATAATTAATATATGCATTGGGTTTTTTGTTCTGAACAACTCCCAGAATATTAGAAATAGGCTCTCCTTCCTCTCTGAAATCCCCTGGAAAAGATAACATTAAGGAAAAAGAAAAAAAAAAGAATATTTTCCAAGGCAGA
Source organism: Herpailurus yagouaroundi (assembly GCF_014898765.1). Lineage (NCBI taxonomy): Eukaryota > Metazoa > Chordata > Mammalia > Carnivora > Felidae > Herpailurus > Herpailurus yagouaroundi. Next base: position 55,539,449 of record NW_024412403.1, on the reverse strand, counting down.
AAGTAAATTCATGGAACAAAATTAACCGATGAGGTATAATAATGTGAATGTATTCCTACATTCAGGAAGGGCTTAACTGTATTTATGAATGATATTCACTTCTTCATTCCTAAGTCACCTAGGAGCCCCTATTCTGTGTCAGTCACTCTGCCTGATGATGATAGAATCCTACGTGGTTATTAAGGAAAATGATTCTTGCTCGGAGGAGACATCCATGGTCCTCTGAGTTTGATGTAATGGCGGACACCCACGCCCTCCTTCAGACCCCACCACAGTGGCCCTCTGGGAGAGGAACTACGATGTGAAGCACAGAACTAGGGGAGGATTAATTACGCCCTGTTCATTGAGGTTTTCGAGTTGATCACTCACTGACTTCTAATGATAAACCTCTCATTTTCATCTCCGCGGCATCAAGTGGAGTTCTTTTCATTTTCAGAGACTAAGTGTGCCCTCTCCACAGACAGCTACAGACATGAAAAGGAAAGGTGCATATCACAGAAAATCAGAATAGTTGAAAACCTAGAGTCTCATCATGCTCTTCCCAGCCAGAAATTTTCAGACACTTTAACAGGAAACTTGTGGCCCAGATGGAAAATGAATTTCGTCTAAGTTAAGCAAAGTAAACGAGGAGAAAAAAAAAAAAAAAAAAAACCTCAAAGATCAAAAAGCTGTGTAAGAGATTCTCTAAGGACCCAGATTATATAAATGCTTATAAGCTCCGGGTGTTTTCATACAGTGTTATTAAGAAACCTGCAATTAAGGTGTTGGAGGTTTTCTTAAACACACACACACGCACACTCACTGACAAATCAATCCCCTGTTATAAAAAAAAAAAAAAAAAAAAAAAAAAACAGTGGTAGGTGTGTGGAGCAGTTTCTGTGCCCCAGGAAGGAACCATGCTTCACGTGGAAGTGCAAACCCCCTCAAATCAAGTCGATCTAACCTGTGGAAAGATATAATTTGCTGTACCGCTGAGAGCTCAAAGGCAGCAACACCTCCTTAGGAGCCCGTCATTTCTCCTACAAACTCCATCCAAAGATGTATGAAAAACCCTGCCGCTGAGCAGAGGAAATGCGTTTTCTTATCGAGAGCTGAGGAGGGCTTCTTTGTGGCACTGCTGCCATCGCCTACCTAGGTCCACGTGCGTGTCGCACACCCGCAGCCTCTCCCGAACTGAGCCATTTTGCCTCGGCGTGGCTGGATTTCACACAGGGCACAAATGGAACCTTTACGTTTTAGCACAGCCAATGCCATTGCCAGTGCCCTTTTCCCAGTGCTGACTCACAATTAAAGTGTTTGAATAATTTAGACCCGCTGTCATCTGAAAAAGCAGTTCAGACCATGTTAAATTTTAGTAACTCAACCAAAAAATGTGATATGGGTAGAACCAGAACTTCAAATCATTTCCTTCCGAAATGGTTCTCGAAGTGTGGCCCCTGGACCAGCAGCAGCAGCAGCATCACCTGGAACTCATTACAGATGAAAATTCTCCACCCCCACTCTAGACCTCCTGAAGCAAAACTCTGGGAATGGACCTGGAAATCTGTGTTTTGATAAGCCTTCCAGGATTCTCATGTACAGTGAAGTGTGAGAACCACTGCGTTAGAAGTAGGAGTCATGGGGCGCCTGGGTGCCTCTCTCAGTTAAGCGTCTGACTTTGGTTCAGGGCATGATCTCACAGTTTGTGGGTTCCAGCCCTGATTGGGCTCTGTGCTGACAGCTCAGAGCCCGAAGCCTGCTTTGGATTCTGTGTCTCCCTCTCTCTCTGCCCCACACCAGCTCGTGCTCTGACTCTCTCTCCCTCAAAAATAAATAAAGACGTTATAAAAAAAAAAATTTTTTTTAAAGAAGTAGGAGTCGTGACCCTGTTCTGTGGCTACGTACAGAATAATACAAATGGTAAAGGAGAACCCACCTGGCTGTTCCCAAAGGTTATAAAAGAATTATATGCTCACACTTTCAGATGAGAATTTATGGCTTCTTGCCTTCCCTGACTAGTTTCAGGAGCCATGGTGAAAATCTGAAAGAACCTCTCCTGACGTGTCAGGCTGATTGTTCCTGTGATGTCTGTGAGGCCTGCATCAGTTCATCTCGAACTTTCTAAAAATGCAGTATGAGTCTAGTTGATCACATTTCACACTGGAGTAATGCCTTCCTAGAGGTGAGGAACAATCAGGCGGTGCTGCTTGTGTGCTGATATCATGTAATGTGTTTTGACTGGGAAAGTCACAAAGGCCCACACACAGGACAATTGTGTCCAGCAATGAACAGTCACTTCCAGGCATCACAGAACAGCACCAATTTCGGGGCAGAGACAGAAAGAGGACCATGATCTCACAACACCATTCCTTCCTGTCACTCAAACTTCACTTAGACAATGTGAGCTGCCTTGAATTAAGAAGGAGAAGGATCCACAGCTTCCACTTATATAAAACAGCCTCTCAATTCAAGGCTCTCATAGCTGTTAAGCTAATGTTAGTACAGAGCTTCTTGACTTACAACTTCAAAGAGCTAAATAACCTCATGTGTAGTATTATTAGAAGCAACAGGAAGCAAAAATGTCAGGGCACACAAAAACCGCAAATCAAATATCTCATTGTTCTCCTCAACGTGCTTACTCTGTTCCACAGATGTCATTAGTCCCAGGAAACTGACCTATAATTTCTTGAATCACAACTATGCAGTAACATAGCTCTGAACGGGAGATTTTTTCCTCTCCTAATGTTTAGTAAAGGAGATTTCTACAATCACATTTCTTCTCTAATGATGGTCAGAAAATGAATAAAAATGTGGTTCTGAGCTCTTTTGAGGTGCTATATAATGTAATATATAACTATCATTGTGGTTTTTTACTGGGTAATTTTTCTAAGAGAAAATTCCAGAATGTCTTGTAGTGGTAATTACTATGAACATACAGGAAGACCTGTTCCTCCCTAAAGGCAAGAGAGTGGTAAAGGACTCCAGACTAGAAGAGATGCTCCCAGGGACATTCTCCAGCCCTGGTTCTACAAAATGTTCTCAATCATATCAAAGAGATCATCATCTCTCTATTTCTAGAACAGTCCTGGAAGAAAAAACAGTATTCAAAACTCCTGGCCCAATTCCCTCCACAACATTACGATTTCTGTAAATACTGCCACCATAATGCCCCAAACTCCAGGCATCTCGGCAATTCCTCTGCTTTAGTCCCCATTTCTACCGTGGTAGATCAGATGTCCAGCAGTTTCCAAAAGCATCTTGATTTCTGTCTTGTTCTCATACAGTGGTTAACATCATTACTTGACTAATGTGACAGTTATTCTCAGCCCTCGTTTTTCCTCATCCACCTTCCACCATAGGGGCTGAAAAAGTGAGACGATTTGCTTTCTCATATTCTCTTTCAGCTATGAGTGAGCAAGCATGTGACCCAGATGCAGCTAATGAGCCAAAAAGAGGCTTTTGGAAAAGCTTTTATTCCCAACGGGATAAAAGATGCAAAAGCTTTTGCTTCTGCCCATTCCTTCTTGCTTAAAATGCTGGTGTTGGAACCTTATGTCCCCACTGTAGTGGAAGTCATGTGATCTTGAGGGGGAAACTTGAGGATAAAAGCAATTCCACTGAGAATAGTCAAGGGAAAGGATGGAAAGAACCTGAGTCTCTAGTGATGTCACTGAGTCATGGGATTACACCTGGAACTACCTACCTTGAACTCGATGATACGTAAAAGAACCAAATGCCTTCATTGCTGAAGATATTATCAAGTGGGTTATCTATTATTAGCAACCCAAGTCATTCCTATTTCAAAAATATGCCATGAATCAGAAATTGTGTTTTAATTTTTGGTTTAGAAAATGTCAGTGGGGCCACCTGGGTGGCTCGGTTGGTTACGCTTCTGACTCTTGGTTTTGGCTCAGGTCATGATCCCAGGGTCGTGGGATCAAGCCTCGAGTTGGGCTCCATGCTGTGCATGGAGCCTGCTTGGGATTTTCTCTCTCTCTCTCTCTCTCTCTCTCTCTCTCTCCCCCCCTCTGTTCCTCCTCTCCCCTGCTTGCATGCTTTCTCTCTCTTTCTCTCTCAAAATAAATAAATAAACTTAAATTAAAAAAAAGAAAATATCAATGTATCATGGCTAATCAATAAGTTATAACAAAATTTCATCTGGAAGAACTTCCAAACATGCTCCTTTCTCTCCATTCACATTGTCTTATTACCCAATATCAGGATCAAAACTTGTTGTTATGGACTAAATGTTTATATTCCCTGTGCCCCCCCCCCGCAAATGTATATACTGAATCCCCAATCTCAAATATGATACCATTTCAAGCTGAGGCCTTTGGGAGGTAATCAGAGTTAGAGGAGTTCATGAGAGTGGGGCTTTGGTCCAATGGGATTAGTGCCCCTTTTAGAACAGACACCAGAGAGCTTGCTCTCTCTCTCTCCCCAGCACGTGAAGATACAGAGAGAAGGCAGACATCAATAAGCCAGAGACACTGCACCGGAAGTCGGCCATGATGACTCCCTGATTTCTGACTTCCGGCTTCCAGAACTGTGAGAAAATAATTTTTTATCGTTTAAACTGCGCAGTCTACAATACTTTGTCATGGCAGCCTAAGTAGAGTAATACATGTGCTTTGGCCTCAGAATCTTTTTATAAGAAAGTTTAGTATTAGTTTTCTTTTTGGAGACGTTACAGACAACAAATTAATAACAAATAAAACAATATTTGTTGATCAGTTTGTAGATATCAGGAGTTTTAATTCTTAACTTCCTTATATACATAATAGTGATTATTGTAGCTGCTGCTGCTGTTGTTGTTACAGATGAGGAAACCGACATCCACAAAAGTTAAGTAATAATATGTCCAAGTTCTCTTTCATAAGGGTCAGAGGTGGGATAAGCCCCACGATCTGTCTTATGGCAATGACTCTGCTTTGTCCCCCTCATCTAAACCGCCTTTCTCACATTCTTAGAGAACTTGGCTTTTTCCATTCATGAAATTTGTTATATAGTCATTCAATATAGCTATTTCTATATAAAAAAAAGTGTGTACATAATCTCTGACAGCATAATGAATACAGGTCTAAGGTTACTTTACATTCCTTTCTCCTTTGCACCATCTGAGCCCCTGAGGCCAGGGACTGTGAACCTGAGAAATCAGGTCTATGAAGAACTTAGACTCCTGTTATGAAAAGTATATGTTTATGATTGTTACTCTGAGTTAGGGTTTTTATAGCAAAAACTATATTTAAATAAAGATTGATGAGACCTTTAATTTTAAAAAATTATGAAGTAAAACCTTAGTGGGGGACTATGGTAAAAAGTTGGGAATAAAATATTTTGCAAAATTGAGTCTCTTTCTCACCATTTAAAATGATAGGGTATAGAATAATATGTACTTGAATAAGATTGTGAGTAGAAATTTGCCATGTTATAGGTTCTATAAAACTCTTGGTGCACTAAGGACATTTCACAGGTATTAATTGTAGTTATCACTTACAAAAATACCAGTGATGAGATCATTAGACACACCATCCAATCTAAACCCTAGGGAAAAAAAAATTAGCTAATGCAAAAACAAGCTCTTAGGAAAGTACCTCAAAATTATATTATCTGCTAAGCTAATCTAGAAGGCCTAATGAATATTTAAATATATATTTATTTAAGTATACTCATTTTATAATAACAATTGGACTTGAATAAGATAAAACTCAAAATATCTTTTGTCTCATTTCTTTAAAAACCATCAGTATCATTTTAGGTAGGCGAACCTAAGAAAGGAATAAAAAACAATACCTTCAACTCGAACACTCTGGTACTTTTTAAAAACCACCTCACCCTTGTTCTGACTGCCTAAAAATAAAAATGATTTAGAAGCAAGAAGGTTTGAAACAATCTTTAAGTCAAGTAGTATATAAAAGAAATTATAGAGGGTAACGTGTTCTATGCTATGTGGGAACAAGTATATAAAAATGTCAAAATAATAGCAGTAAAAAGACTATAAACTTCATCCTCATGTCCAGTCAGGAAATGAAAGATCTTTGTACAGCCTGTGCTTTGAAAAAGTTAAAGAGCTATAAGAGTTAAAGATGTTGCAGAAGCAGGTCTTTACTACTCAGAGAGGATAAGGGTGAGAAATATGTACAATGTAAGAGTGGGTGTTTTAGAACTTTCTTTCCTTTCCTTTGTACACGGGCTTTCATGGGGAAAATAAAGGGCAGACAGGGTGTGTGCTCATGTTTCTTTGGGTGCGGGCGAGCTCTGGACAAAAGGCCAGTGTACTCACACATCCTCCTGCATCACATTTCTTGTACCTTTCCTTCCCTTTGCTGTTGTGTGTCCTCCCTCTGCATGGTTCCAAGGCTCCAGGGCTCCTCAGTGTAGACCCCACCTGTACGTGTCTCCCAGGAAGCACCCCGTGTCCTGATCTTGTCTCTCCCTGTCCTCCCCTGCTGGCATTTACCTGCCCTGAACTCCATCCTCAAGAGTCTTGCTAGGTAACTTGCCAATTGGATAAATATTATACACTAAAATGTTTCTCACTGGTAAATGCCAAAGTGTGTCATCCATCCTAGAAGACAGCTCCTTTTGATGATTTATGCCGTAAAGAAAGTGGCACAGACATTTCTGGCAAAGCCAATAGAGCAAAACTCTGTGGGCCTTTGAAATTTTTCCAATTAAACATTTTTACCCATTTTCCTAAACTCTCTCTAACTCGAGCAACTTAAACCTTCCTAGGCTTTGTCTCATTTCCTAGTTCCAACAGGAAAACCCATAAAACATTAGATTTTTTATTTTGAGATACCCCTACCTTAAAGATGCCTTCATATTTACTTCATGTATATAAAGGGGGAGAGAAGATACACACACACACACACACATATATATATATATATATATATATATATATAATCTATGTATGTATTAACTAAAAGTTTCATAAACTGAGTCTTTGGGCTTGAGTAGAAATTTTATCTATGTGATTATGTTTATTTTCTAGAGCTGCACAAACACAGTGACTTAAAGCAACAACCATTTCCTAGCCCATAGTCCTCTGGGTCACAAGTCTGGGCAGGCTCCATTGACTGTCTGCTTACATTCTCACAGGGCTGAAATCAAGGGGTCAGTCCAACTTGGCCCTTTATTTGGACCTTCTGGGGAAGAATCACTTCCAAACGCAGACAGTTGGCAGAATTCAGTTTTTGCTGGTTATAGGGCTGAGGTTTCTCCTTCATTGGTGGCTGTCACATAGGGACACTCTCAACTTCTTAGAGGTCACTCTCAGGTCCTTGCTCTGAGGGTGTCTTCATCTCAACGACAGCTTCCTTCGCTGTTCATTCCTTTGGCTTCCAAGGTCCCTGATTCCCCTTCTGCCAGCAGCCAGAGAAAACTCCCTGCTTTTATAGGGCTCATGTGATTAGGTTGGCCCTCTTGGATAACCTCAAGATCAACCGATTAGTAACTTTAGTTACATCTGGAAAATCTTTCTTGCCATGTAAGATAACATAACAACATGAATAACACCGGGAGAAAAGCTCATGGGGACCATCTTGGAATTCTGTTAACCACAGTGACTTCATAAAAATTTGCTTGTAATTCTTTAACAGTAATCTTTGTTTTTGCCCTTTTTTGTAGGTGATTTATGTACATGTCTTAGCTGTCTCCAATAGAAAGATAACTCCTTAGGGGAGAGAAGATTTTTTTTTTTCTCAACAAATTACATTGGAAGAGAGAGAGAGCTGAAATAAACAAAAAGGTAAACTATAAAGAGGGTGCTGAATCCGTTATCTCTAATGAGACAGCAAAGAGGTAAGTTGCAATTTAGGTAGGGGATTTAGAATCTTGCCCATGGAAATTAAATAGCAAAAAGTTGAAAATGTGGGTCAGGATGAAACTTGAAAGACAAACAAGAGACCATATATGATATGTTGGATATAAAACTAAATGTCACCCCAGCTGAAAACTGTAAGCTTGGAGTCTGCCAAGGATAAAGCCACTAAAACCAGATTGTAAGGGACTCAGAGGGACTCTGAGGCTCAGGTCGTAGTATAGATGCCACCGGAAGCAGTTATCTGGATACTGATCTCAGGCCACATCCTCTTACCCTGACCTGGACCAATAACCTTCTCAGGGGCCTACATTTCTAAGTATACAACACAGCAGACTCTCTCCCTCCCCCACCTCCTTTTTTCCAGCGTCATTGACTTATTGAGAAATGAAACTTTATATATTTAAAGTATACAACATGATTTGAAATATGTATACTTTGAGAAATGATTACCACAATCAGGTTAATTAACACATGCATCCCCTCATCTAGTTATTTTTTTGTATATGTGAGAACCCTTAAGATCTACTCTGTCAATAAATTTTAAGTATGCAATACAGCACTATTGATCATAGTCAACATGCGGTACATTAATTCCCAGAACTTATCCATCTTAGAACTCAAGGCTTCTACCCTTTGACCAGCATCTCTGCCCATTTCTCCCTTCCTCCCAGCCCTTGGCAATCACCATTCTACTGTTTCCATGTTTTTATGCATTGACTTCTCCTTTTGTCTTTTTTGTAAATTCCACATGTAAGTCAGATCATATAGGATTTGTCTTTCTCTGTCACACACAGTAGGCTCCTAACGATAATCTACTCCCTCTGGCTAGATAAGTCCAGGATGCAAGTCCAGGAAGGCATAAATTTAAATAGAGTTGATCTTTTTGTGTAGGCTGTGTTATAATTATTGTGTTCCTTTGTATGTGCTTTATCTGTCTTGAACTTTTTGAAATGGATAAGATAATCTGTTATTAAATTAGTAAACTAATTTATTAAATTTTGGAGAGTTTTATAAAGATTACAAATATCTTGCACATTAAATTTGTAACTTTGCCTTATTAGGTATTTGATATATTCAAGAGAACTCCTTTGTCCAATTGGCAATGATAGTTTAAGAACACCTAATTAATAAAGTTTCTAAATAGTGTTAATATTTGAAAGATTTAAACCATCAAATTTATAAGCTAATATAGCATTAGTTAAAGAAGAAGTAAAGTGCTTACAATTATAATACAGTATTAGATTTGCAAATATAGTCACAAGATTTGTGAAAGTAAAGGCTTATAAAACTGGAAAACAAAATTTATGGCTTGTATAAGCTGCATATTAACACAAACATAAGGAACTATAAATATTTTTGTGCAAAAAACACCTTTTGCAACTAAAAACTCAGTTACCATTATTAAACACTGAAGAGCAATATAATTGTAATTATGTAATTATAACTGTTTATTATGCACCAACTACATGTCAGTGCATGTGGTATGTGCAGAGTTTGTTCATTTATTTGTTTTTGAAGATGAGAGATAATATAAACAAAGGAGCTTGCTCCTTAAGTGTGTGCTGAACTGAGCTGAAAATGTTTTTAAATGTAAATATACTACCTCACATACTAGTTGGAATTCCTTTGATCACAAGTAACAGAAAGCTGAAGTCAAAGTGTTTTAATAATAAGAATGATAGCAATAACAACAAGAAGAAAGGGATTTAATGGTTCAAGTAATTTACGGAGTCCAAAGACAGAAGTACACCACTCAGCTCTCCTTTCCAGAAAAAAGCAGCTGCCTAAATGTGAGGAGTGCGGATAGCCACCCACAAGCAGAGTCCTGCAAGATCTTGAGCTGGGACCATACTCTTTCAGGGCAGCCCCGGTAGTAAGCACAGCAAGGGAGAGAGGGCTTGGGCATTTCTGCTACATGTGGGAAGCCACCAACAAGTAATCCTTGCTCTAAGGCTCCTTGTTGGGTTGACCAAGACTTTGTAAAATCTACCTCTGGGTGTAGGTTCCCCTGCCCAATCCTGGCTCCCCACCCCTGCTTTCGTAGGTGTCAGACCTGAATCACAGGGCTACAGGTTTTCACTGCCCAATTTGCTTGCTCCACTTTTACTTTCCTCCGGTACTAAGCCAATAAGTCTTGGGCACTAGGAACTCCTCTCCATGTCTACTGACCAGAGGACCTGAATGGTTCAGCAGTTTAATAACATCACAAGGTCCACTTTCTGTCTCTCTGCCTTCCTTCCTCAGTGGCAGATTAGCCCTAAGGCTGTCACTCTCCGTGATAGCACCATGGCCACAAGCATCACCTGGAGCTAACTGCTTCCTCATTCACAAACAATGGAAGAAAGGAGAATCTTTCTTCTTAGCATTGATGAAGGAAAGAATAGCTTTCTTCTCCTGATGCAACCCATCAAACATCTCCTTTTTGTCTCTTTGGCACCATTTGAATCATAATCTTATCCCAACCACATGACGAGAAGCCATCCCTAGAGCTGTTAGGAGATCAATTCCAACTGGCCTTCAAGGAGAGGAAGCTCTGGGTCCCAGAGGACAGAGAGAATGAATGATGGAGGGGCAACCACTAGATTTTCCTGTGATGCTTTTTTAAATGTTTCTCCTAGGAAGAAGAAACAATTCACATTACCCAGACCAGTAAACTTTTGGAGTTGACTCTTACTGTAGTCCACTGGATCATGCAACTGACCTAACATAAGCCCACGATGAAGGCTGGCTGCACAAAATACTTCTATGATCAGCACCTAGGCAGGGTCCTTATTTTACAACTACTGGGCAAATGAGCCTTTTGCACTATTAACAAACTCTTCCTGTGTTTTTTTTCTTATTCCCACTGATTTTGAGCCCTAGGCCATTATTCACCTTTTTTTTCTTTTCCTCTTAAGTTAATAATATGCCTACATTTACTTATTCCTCAAGAATATTTTATATTTTTTAGCTGTTTGCAGCTGTTTTATAAAAAGTCACATACCAGTTAGGTTTTTAATTCCAAATTGAAAGGGTAAGCATCCTTGAATACTACCTAACATTCCACCACAGAATTAGTCACATGAGGACACCACTGTTACCAACAATGGGCACAGACACTGGAGCATAAATGTCATCCCACCCAGTAATAAAAAATGGAGCGGATTCTGTAGGGTTCTTTCTTCAAGTCATTGGGTTCCCAATCAACCAAGGACCAGTGGCTGCAGAGCCCTGGATGCAAGGGAAGTGGTAGGCGGAAGTGTTCCCGTCTATCAATTTCAATCTCTAGAACTGGAAGTGAGCTCTGCCTCATAAGGTGGAAGATTCTAGATACTAGATTCTTTGCATTTGTTTGTGTTCTGCAGCAGTCTCATGTATGATCCTCAGAAGGATTTTGGGAGTTTTCCTGAGTACCTACCTTCTATGAGAAAAGAATACACCAGTGCTCAAATGTCTCAGACAAGCCAAGTGTCAGTCACAACTGTCAACAATTTACTCTGTCTGGACTTCTTTGGGAAGCTGGTTACCATATTAATGATAACATTTGTATTTCCTTTTTGTTATGTTAGTGAGACAAAAATATATTGCCTTTAATAATGCTGAACCCATAGACTTTCACAGGGTACTCGCCACCATTTCTATAAACATTCATCTCTGAAAGATTAAATTCAACTCAGCAAATGTTTATTCAGCTCATAATAAATGTGAGATCTTGTGCTAGGCACTGGGGAAGACAAATTCGTCTTAAATTGTCACTGTGGTGACTACTTAGTTGTTATTTTAATACCATCATCACAGAAGAATTGGGTATTAACTATTCATGATCTACTTTTATATTTCACTGTCAATTTCCCATTATTTCCAATTCTACAGAAGAGCTCCAAAATCTCCACAATACATTTTTAGAGGTTAATCTTCACTACAATTTCTCCCTTGTTCATATTATGAATATCATTTTGGAATCCAAGCAATACATATGCATTTGAATATAAGATGCAACTTTTAAAGATGTTAATTATTTATATACCAAATTTACTACTATTATTATGTTGACAAAAGAACATTAGAAATTCACAAATGTAAGTATGTGCCACGGGGATATATACTGTTTATGCTTGTTTTAGCGCTAACGTGATATTTAGTAGGCGTTAACAGCAGGCTTATGAGAAAACATCGATGAGAGCTCTATTTCAATGCTGGAGCCTGCTGCCATCCTGTACTCTTTGAACTGATAAAAAGGTAAAGATCATGACTCATCTTTAAATTGAATTTTGAATCGACTCTTGTTGTCATGTTCATATATTTGTCACTTTGTGATTCATGCTAATTCCCCCCAAATCAATTCTATGAATACTTTTCATGGTCTTCTTTCTCACCCTTCCATTGTTCCACCTGAAATCAAGTCTTTGTCACACTTCATCACAGGGGTGATGAGGTCACACTGCATACTTTAATTTCCAGTGTGGTTAGCTGTTAGCTGGGAATCATTTAGGAGTAGCTACAGAAGAAGTAGTAGTTAAGACTTAGGTCTCTGCAGTCAAATAAGCCTAGGTTTCTCCCCACTGGCCATGTAATTTTAGGCAATTACATAACCTCTATAAGCCTTAGCTTTCATGTCTACAGAGGAGCTAACAATAACGCTTTCCACAAATGACAGCTGGTAAGGATTAAATGACATGCTATATTTAAGACTCCTGTCATACCACCCAGTAATCCCAATCCTAGATATTTACCCAAGAGAAATAAAGACATATGCTACTCCCAAAACCTATACACGAATGGGTTTTTAAAGCAGCATTATACAGGCATGCCTGAGTGGCTCAGTCGGGTAAGCATCTTTCTCTTGATTTCGGCTCAGGTCATGATCTCATGGTTTGTGGGATTAAACCCTGTGCCGGGCTCTACCCTGACAGCATTTGGGATTCTTTCTCTGCCTCTCTCTCTCTCCTTCTCTGAAAATAAATAAATAAACATTAAAAAAAAAATAAATACAGCAGCTTTATTCAAGATAGCCCAAACTGGAAATGAACCTAATATCAACTGCTGAATGGCTAAACAAACTATGGTGTATCTCTACTGCAGAATACTATTCAGCAATAAAAAGGAGCAAACAACTGAAGTGACATAAGTGAAACTTAAAAGTATTATGCTAAGTGAAACAAGGCAAGCCATTCTGGGAATGGCAAACTGTAAGAGCCAAAAACAATTCAGTGGTTACCAGGTTCTAGAAGTGGGGGTAGGCGTTTGACCACAAAGGGGCTCAAGCGAACTTTTTGAAGGGATGAAAATATTCTCTATTTTGGTGGGGTGGTGGAGACATGATTGTATACATTTGTCAACATTCACAGAACTGTATACATAAAAGGGTGAATTTTACTATATGTAACTTGTACCTCAATAACCTGATTTTTAAAATCGCTAATGAGGGGCGCCTGGGTGGCGCAGTTGGTTAAGCGTCCGACTTCAACCAGGTCACGATCTCGCGGTCTGTGAGTTCGAGCCCCGCGTCAGGCTCTGGGCTGATGGCTCAGAGCCTGGAGCCTGTTTCCGATTCTGTGTCTCCCTCTCTCTCTGCCCCTCCCCTGTTCATGCTCTGTCTCTCTCTGTCCCAAAAATAAATAAACGTTGAAAAAAAAAAATAAAATCGCTAATGATACCATTAAACATTGATTAAAAAAATTTTTTTTAAACTTCTTGAACAATGTGCCTGGCACTAATAGACACTTACTGTTAGTTGTTGTTACCATAATTATTATTAATGTTGTCAGTATTAGTGTCTAAATTGACCATAGCCTGGAAAAATTAATAAATTGGGGACAGTTTTATTTACTGTAGAACATAGATTAGGATTTGGTGTATTTAATAGTCCAGAATTTGCATTGTTTCTATAGTGAAAATATTTTAACTCAATAAAGTAAAAGGTCTTAGGTGGAATGTTGCTAAACAATAATGATCATTACAAATAGCAGCTTTGTTGATCAAATATGAGCTGGACCTTGACAAAGTGCTATGTGTAATGCCAACTCTGAGCGAGGCCAGGGTGACCAGACCTTTGAGGAGTTATCAGATCCTTTTCCATTTGTCAAATTTGCACATCTAGGAAGTCAGTTTTTATCCATTCACTGGGCGTTGACAAGGTTATAGAAGACTGATTGACATTAATCTCATAAGGCATTGATGTATAAAGGCAGCATCACTCACCCACAGAATGATGACTACCACTTGCCGTGTCATGACAGTTTCTCCTTGTGGGCTGATTTAAAGGGAAGCCTGATACAAGTCAGCTTCCTGCATGGGTAGGGGGGATCCATGTGAGGGTGAGTAGTTAGTCCTACAGGATATACAATCCAGGTCATTGTAAAAGCCTCATCAACCATTTCCATTTTCATAATTCACCAAAATCATTGCCTTTGTTTATTGGAGAGTGCAGGGTAAAAACCAGTAAACTCTTTTTGGCAACTCTCTTTTCTATGGATTCCATGCTCCCCACTTTTAGCCTTGCTTTAGCTCTGGTACATTATCCCTGACAGAAGCAAGCGTTCTTGGTTACAGTCATACCTGTTTTTCCCCCTGAGATTTGCCCTTATTGAATTGGTGTTCCCAACTCACCTCTGCCCCACACTGAAGAGCTATTATCTAATGTTACTACTCCTGCAGGTGATCTCATCCTGTTTTGAATTGCTTTTGTTAGTTTAGCAATCAAAGAATGTTTTAGTTATTTATTGCCCATAACAAGCCACCCCAAAGCTTGGTGGTATAAAATAACAGCAATCATTTCATTTTTTTTAAGTTTATTTATTTATTTTGAGAGTGACAGAGAGAGAGTGAGCAGGGGAGGGGCAGAGAGAGAGAGAGGGAGAGAGAGAATCCCAAGCAGGCTCCACGCTGTATGTGCAGAGCGTGACTCGGGATTCGATCCCACAAAACTCGAGATCATGACCTGAGCAGAAACCAAGAGTCAGATGCTTAAGGGACGGCACCACCTAGGTGCCCTGAAATCATTTTACTATTAACCCACTTGGTTTGGGAGGTTGACTGGACTCAGTCAGGTGGTTTTCATTTAGGGTGTCTCCTGCAATTGTAGCCACATGATGGCTGCTACTAGAAAATTCTGAATGTTTGCTCCTCACATGTCAGGCCGGAAAAACTCAGATAGCTGGAGTTTGGAACTTCTCTAGGCCCCTAGCAGGTTTCTTTATCTCTATATGTCTGTCCACATTGTCTGTCCAGCACACCCGCTTCGGGATAGCTCCCAGATTCATATTTAGGGGTGGTGGGAGGTTCCTCACCACAGTACAGACTTTCATATGTATAGGATATTCTCATCCCATCACTCCAAGGGGAAAGAGAGGACAGAGGGGAACCAATAAGTAAGTAATAATGATCTACCCCAGCCTAGGAAATCTCCTGTCCACATGAATATAGAAATTAAAAACCTATCAATACAAAACAGTACAAAATAACTTAAATATATCTATTTAGTACATTATTTGTTAATTCTCTTTATTAATATATTAGTGACATATATATATAAATGGCTAGCGTTGCTTTGGTTTAGGCCGCAAAAAGATTTAGAATTCACTGGGTTTTTTTTTTGTTTGTTTGTTTTTTTTAACTGATCTGTAGGGGAGAAAAAAATTCTTCCCTGCCTTCTTTGGGCCTAAGGATTAAATTGATATAAGACAGATTAGCAGGAGAAAAGCATACAAATATTACTGAATTTTTACATGTACATGAGAGGCTTCACAAGAGAATGAAGATTCAAAGAAGTGATCAGAGCAGGAAGCTTTTACACCTATTAGACAAAGAAACAATAAAATAAATAAAGACAAAGAATTGGTAAGACAAAGGGGTATGGGCTAGGAGCAATACGTGGTGAAGAAGTAACTAGGAAAATAAGGATTCGTTTTATGAGGTTTATTTGTACAAATTACTGGCCCCAAATTCCCTGTCTGTGGTGATAGGAATGTCTTACTTCTTCCTCCTACAGGGAGGGCACCTTTCACATGGGAGTTTTATCTCCTGCTTGCAGGGAACAAGGGTGGGTGGGGTGGGTCAGACTGACCTTCCTACTTCTGTTTTCTCCAACTCCTTCAGCTTGAGGTACTCAATATGTCAAGGTGTCATATTTAAGTGTAGCATGTCCTGAACCCCATCATTCTGGAAGTCTTAATCCATGGGTCTATGACTATGGGTCCCAAAGTCTTCTTGACTGGTCTTCCCACGAGGTAGAGAAAGCTTAATTTCCAGAGAAGACAGGTACAGACTCAATAGGGATCATGGGTACCTCTTTTATGTCAACATAGCATGAGATTAAAAGTTTGATGGAGGGGAGTCTGGGTGGCTCAGTCAGTTAAGCATCTGATTTTTGATTTCTGCTCATCTCATGGTCTGCGCTGAGAATGCAGAGGCTGCTTGGGATTCTCTCTTTCTCTCTCTCTCTCTCTCTGCCTCTCCTGCACTCACTCTCTCTCAAATAAATAAACTTAAAAAAAAAAAAGTTTGATGGAGGCAGTACTTTTGTATTTGCCTCTTCCACAACGTGTTTCTAATAAGTATTGGTTGAGTTGAATTTCATTAATCCATAAAGATCCAATTTAAAGATTGAGGGGTGCCTGGGTGGCTCAGTCAGTTAAGCGTCTGACTCTTGACTGTTGGCCGTATGGAGCCTGCTTGGGATTCTCTTCCTCTCTCTCTGCACCTTCTCCCACTCAAGTTCTGTCTCTCTCTCTCTCTCTCTCTCAAAATAAATAAATAAACATTTTTAAAATAATAAATAAAGACAGTGAGGGACCCCTGGGTGGCTCAGTCGTTTAAGCGACCGACCTCACCTCAGGTCATGATCTCACGGGTTCGTGAGTTCATGCCCCTCATCAGGCTCCGTTCTGACTTCTTGGAGCCTGAAGCCTACTTTGGATTCTCTCTCTCTGCCCTTACCCTGCTCACACTCTGTCTCTGTCTCTCAAAAACAAATAAATACGAAAAAAAATTTTTTAAACAAACAAACAGTCAGTGAAACTCTCTGGCCTGTTTAATTCAACTGGCATCTCACCACTTATATGAACTATTTGTACTAGAGACCACAGTTAAGAAATGGAGTAGTGTTTTACAGTATTGATGTCCACAGGCAAAAGCACATCACACTGTTCCCCATCCCCTGCTTTGTCAGGCCCACGTTTAGAGCACGGCAGAAATCCCAAAGATTTAAAATCTTTGCACGTGGCCACTACATTTTCTCTAATCTTTAAGCCACTGAGACTTTGCCAATCCCACTTTTACCAGGTTTTCCCATAAGGTGTGAACAGGTGTCGCAGACATTTGGTGGCTTGAGGCGGGGCTAACCCAGGTTTTCATCAGGTCTGAGGCAACTCTTAGAGCAGTGGCAACGGCTGCTTGGGAAGGCCCGACACAGGGCCTGCACAGAGACTGCTGCCTCAGTTCCCCGGAGGCACAACACGGAGGAGACAGACCCTGTAAGTGAAATTTTGCTACACTGAGAAGGCCAATCCTCTGTTGATTGTAAGCTCAAGTGTAAGCTGCCCTCCAGCAAATTACAGACTTTCAGACAAAGAAGCCTGTTCAGTAGCAATTCTCAGAAAAGTGCTCATTCCTGAAATTACCACACATCTTACCAACACTTCCTTTTTCCCTGTAACTCAATTTGTCTCACCTGCTGAGCTCCGTGGACGCTCAGACCAGTGTAATGTGGCCGCCAGGCTCAGAACAGAGCCCCATCACCGAGGGCCAGCTGGCACCGGTGCACTCACACAGCACATGGTAACTGGTAATTCCACCGCTTATCTTCACGATGACCTTTGATTAGAATGTGTGTACAGCAAGAGGAGAGTCTGAAAGTAGTCCCACAAAGGAAGACACCTATTATTCACACATGTCTGAAGTTAAATAGACTTGTAGAATTATTCACAGCCTGATATTCTAGCAAAGCTAATTGTTCCCAGAACAGTTATCAGCAGTTACAATATAAAGACGAGAAAGGAAGCATCCACATTATAGCTTTATTTAAATGACCTAGGGATTTTCTCACAGGTAGATTTATCTACATTCCCATTTAGCCGTACTGCAAATCACTCATTAACAAATAGAAGAAGAACATTAAAAAGGAAGGAACAGAAGACTCCCCCCCCCCCCCCGCCCAGGGCAGGTGGAGACACTGTGTCCCCCTTAGGAGCCACACTTAGGGAAGAAACACTTTAGTTCCTTGTCTCGATGATTAAAGTATTCAAAACATGTTGGTTGAACTTGCGCACACTACTGCTGGAAGTGAAAATTGGTACAACCACTTTGGAAAACTGTTTGATGATTTCTATGAGAGGTGGAAAATATGCAAAACCAATGACTCATCGATATTCTTCTAATGTTAAAAAACAAAATTCAGCCAAGTGAATTTGAAGATCTAATGAGCTTTCTTAAATAATGCATGAATCAGGCAGCATCCCACCTAGCAAGTATAGGGAGCTGGGCTGAACTGCTGAAAAGGAAAGTGTTTTAAAGACAGAGAGAGGGACTTTAAAAAGGGGGGGGATTTGTTTGCAAGGAATACATTATTTAGGTGAGGTTGCCCTCCCTAAGAAGGAAGGGGTGTCTCGGGGATAAGCTCAATTTCAGTTTGGCTGGTTAGAGGGTACATTCCTGAGGAGTTTGAAACCGCAGTTAGGTTAGGTATCAAATCTTGGTGACATGGGACCTTGACATAAATGACTCCATCTGGGGCCTGTGGTTTTCTTTTTAACACTTAGAAATGCAAGTACATGTGCACCAAAACACATGTGTAAGAATGTTCGTGGCAATGGTACTCATAATAGCCCCAGATTGGAGACCTACATCCCCAGCAATGGTGAATTGGATAAACAGTGGTATATTTATACAGTGGAATTCTATCAAACCAGGAGAACAAACTAACTACAAATCTATAGAAAAAATACTTGGGTGAATCTTCCAAACATACTGTTTTATGAAAGACGCAAACACAAAAGAATACAAACTGGGGGAGCCTGGGTGGCTCAGTCAGTTAAGCATCCAACTCTAGGTTTCAGTTCAGGTCATGATCTCACAGTTCATGAGTTCGAGCCTCGCATCAAGCTCTGGGCTGACAGCACAGAGCCTGCCTGAGATTCTCTCCCTCTCTCTTTGCTCTCCTCTGCTCTCTCTGTCTCTCAAAATAAATGAAGTTTAAAAATTTTTTTAAAAAAAGAATACAAACCGTATTATTACATTTATATAAAGTTTAAAAATAGGCAAAACTAATGTGTGAGGTTAGAAGTTGGCAAAGCTGCCAGCTTTCGAGGAGTGGCAGCAATGGAGGAGCACACAGGAAGCATTTCTGGGATCCTGGAAACGTCCTGTTATTTGATCTGGTGCTGGTTACATGGGTGTGTTCACTGTTCACTATCAGAAAATTAGCTGAGCTGTCCACGTGTGATTCGTGTCATTTTCTGTGTCGTGTGATGCTTAACAAAAAAGTTTACATAAAACAATTGTGTTGTTTTGCATATCAGGTGCTAAGGAGCAGAAAAGAAAACTGGGGTTAAGACAGTTTTCACCCTCCTGGAGCTCATAAGCTCGAGGGGAGAGACAGATATTCAAGGAGATGATTCTGGGGTAGCATGGAGGCCCCAGGGCAGAGGCTTTGAAATGGACAATAGGAATGGGGAGGAGGAATCCGGGGAGCTTCCCAAGGGTGGTGAAGGCCACCTGATGCTGAAATGATTACTCAGAACCAGCCTCGTTAAAAAAGACAGGGTAGCTTAACAGGAAAGGGAAGCAGGCAAAGCCCCCAAGGTCCCAGGGAAAAGCAAGCATACAAAGGAGCCTATTGGGTCTCTCAAACGAGGGGTAAAAAGTCCTGCAAGGCCTCTGACTCATTTCAGTTCATAGTGGAAAAAAATCCACAGTTTTCTGCCTGAGAATCGAGACCACATACTTTAACACAACTTACCTGCTAGTTCCAGGAAATTCCTTTGCGCAGGAAGGTAAGAGAGTCACTGGTCAGAAAATACGGTCTCC
Organism: Herpailurus yagouaroundi; assembly: GCF_014898765.1. Lineage (NCBI taxonomy): Eukaryota > Metazoa > Chordata > Mammalia > Carnivora > Felidae > Herpailurus > Herpailurus yagouaroundi. Next base: position 55,519,639 of record NW_024412403.1, on the reverse strand, counting down.
CTGTAGTCTTGCACACTTTGTTTCTAGTCAGTCTGTCTTGAAAGGTACAATGAAGTGAGAGGCACTAACAAGATGTTCTGTTTGCAGTAGACACTAGAAAGAAGGACTGGGAACTTCATACTGTCACAGGCTTAAAGGAGAGTTGACTTCTTTAAGGGTTTAGTCAGTTTGAAAGGTTGACACTGCGAGCCTGCAGGGGAGAAAAAAATATTTTCCCTCTACCCTGCTAGCCTGAGACCCCCTATAATAAGAGACAAATAACAAGAGAAAAACATACATGAGAGATACCCAGGAAAACTGAGCAACTCTCTGAGATGGCCCAAGCCACCACATTAAATAGCATCTTTAGCTAAAAGACCAAAAGGAAGATGTTGGAGGAAGGGGAGGCCAGTTATGGGAGGTTACCAGGCAAAGCACAGAAACGAAGGGTAAGATCATTATGAATATTTAAGCCTGTGACTTCTCCACTGATACGAGTTTCTGGTGATCTAGCTCAGCCCCTTCTTCCTGGTACAGAGGGAGACACCCTTACAAGTAGAAGTTTCCTTTATAAATATACATTTTCTTTACAAAAGGATGACTTCTGCTTTGCTTTCTAAGCTTCTCTGTGTCTATTGCTCAAAATAATCCTTATGCCAAAGAGGCATATTTTGGGGTGGCATGTTTTACTTCCTTTCAAGCCCATAAGGATATAATACCATATCCAAAAGTTCTTCTTTCCTTACTGTTAAAGTAACCGGTGAGGCTCAAAATGGAGTCATGCATGTTAAACACCAGGTCAGCAAACCAAAACTTAAGTTTCTGTGGTAGGCTTTCCCAGAAGAGGAATGCCTATGTCAAGCAATCACCACTTGCCTGCTTGGCACAAGTTACCTGACCCATTTCCAAGACTTCCCTTTGCTGCATATAAGAAAATTAAACCTACCTTAACCAAAAAACAAATGCCCAGTATAACTTCCTTGCTCCTACTCACTTTGGTTACAAAAGTCTCTTGTCCTGTACAGCTTATTGGAGCTTCTCTCTATTAGCTAGATTGGATACCGCCCAATTCATGAACCACTGAATAAAAGCCTATTAGATCAGTAAATTGTTGCGGGAAATTTACTTTAAACATTGACTAAGAAATTGCTTTTCTTCTTATCACTAACTATTTCCCCATGTTTACATAGAAATATGCACCTAAGGACTTGAGGTTTACAAGATTTCTTTAAAGCCAACCAGCTAAGCCTTTCTAAAAGGAAAAGGCATTCTTTAGTATGAACATCTTAGGAACTTGTAGCAAATTGCTGACTCTTTTGTTTCATTTGTACTTGAATTAATCAACCTCTTGTATGGGTAACCCTAGCTTGTTCTCCACAGCTACCACTTGCTGATTCAGTTTCAGAAGACTGTTGGATGAGCAACTCCTTGTGAGGGACCAGGAACCCCCTACCCACTGTGCTTGTTAAGGGACTTTAACTTGAAGCCTAGAAATGAAGGTTTTAGCATTCTTCACTCAAGAAAAAGGAAATGTTTAAAAATAATTAAAAATAAAGTGCTCCAGGGGAACATTGGTGGCTCAGTCAGTTGAGTGTCTGACTCTTGATTTCAGCTCAGGTCATAACTGACGGTTTGTGGGTTCTAGCCCCACGTCGGGTTTTGGGCTGAGTGTAGAGCCTGCTTGAGATTCTCTGTCTCCCTCTCTCTCTGCCCCTCCCCAACTCGTGCTTGTGCACTCTCTCTCTCTCTTTCAAAATAAATAAATAAAACTTAAAAAAATAAAAAAATAAAGTGCTCCATTAAAATACTAAGATACTGGGCTCTGTGTTCCAACATAATAAGTTTCCTTCTTGCAAGTTGCAGAGTCATGCCCCTCAACTCTTTCTCCCAGTGACTTAACTCAAGAAACTAGAATATTTGACAGAATCCTTTAATTCTTCACATGCATCTCCCCACCTACCCCCACCACCATAAGACCATAAGGCACTGAGGCAACTTAAGTCCTAAGGATCAATCACTTAGGTATCCCATAGCTCTGCAAAGTAGTTGTGGAGATTTAACTGCGATATGTTCCCAGGTCTGAGCTATATATTAAAAGGAACAAACTATATCACCAAGTAGGAGACAAGATTTGCAAAATCCTTTCTCTAGAGGAGAGATCATAAACTGGAATCTTGAGTTATGGCAAAGGAGAAATGAGAGATGGAAAAAACAAAGCTAAGCAGGGTCGGGCCTGGTTAGTACTTGGATGGGAGAGATGGAAAAAACAAATCTGAGTCAAGAGCCAACATCCTAGGACAGAAGGAGGGAAGGAAGAAGGGAAGGAGGGAAGAAGAGAAGGAGGAAAGAAGAAAGGAGGGAAGGAAGGAGATTCTATTCTCTCTGACTGAGTCACGCATTCCAATGCTATCTGTCTCATGCTCAGAACAGAAGATTGTACCAGGTTTTCTTATTCACCTGGCTTCTGCTTACCAAATCTGTAGCCACTTAACTAAAACGTGGTAAGAAAAGGGCCCTGGAATACTGATCTTATTAACTTGATCTTGGTCCAGTGGTGATGGCAAACACCCAACTCTGAACACATGGTATCTAGTAGTACTATGGATGTTTACACATGTTGTGATAGTTAAGTAGAATAATGTCTGGGTTCCTATTGAGACATCAATCATTCAGTGTGAACCTACTGTGTGCAAGGCACAATAATAGGTTCAATTTTGGCATAAAAATTTACACATGTAAGGCAAAATACACTCTAACACTGTTTAAGCAGCCTCTAACATTTATATATGAGCACTTACAGATTTACAAAATAGACCATCTTAATGGAATGAAACATATCTTTTCTTGATAATGGATATAAATCAGTAGAGTTAAATGGTGAAATGAAATGGTTTGAGAGTTCATAGCAGTTATTCTTTCTGAGTGTCAAGGTGGGAATGTTGATTTATGTTAAGACTATGGGAAAAAAGAATAAAATAGCCTCCATAAACATTAATTCTCCTGGGCAAAACTCTATTCTCTGGCAAGGAAAAAAAAATGAGACATAGCCCCTACTCACTTCTACTGAAAAAGAGATCAATGCAGTTGAACTAGAAAGTGGTTCTCAGCTCTGACTGCAAGCTAAAGTCCTCTGGGGCATTTTTTTTTTTTAAATGTCAGGGTCCCCAGCAAATACATTAAATCAGAATATATGGGGTAGAATCTGGCATTGAGAGTTGAGAACTACAGGACTTAAGTGAACAGAAAATTTAGAATTATCTAATTAGGTGATTTTTAAAATAATTATTTTTAAATTGTTGAGCCTTTTCTTCAAACCCAATTAAAGCAAACTAATTAAGTACATAAATTTGGGCTGTGCTGGCTTAATAAAGGTTGGGAAGGCAGTGTTGGGGCTGGAAATGGGAAATCCAGACTAATGGCTGTTCACACATTCTATCCTGCTTTCTGTCCTCCAAGACCCTGTGTGGTTCTGGCCTTCCTGAAGCCAAGGTGAAAAACTTCTCATCTGAAAGATTCAAATGTTTCATATGATAAATTAGGAAGTGGAGACCCAGATGCTGCATATTAGTGCTTAGGAATGGATTAATAAATAGTCTTCGTAGATATCTATTACAAAAAATATTACAACAAGTGCAGGCCTATAAGAGATTATAAGATGTCTTATAAAAAGCTTCAGAATGAGGGAACATCTGTCCACATTGGTTTAAATGTGAAGTCAGTGGAATGGACGAGATGAATTCACCTGATTCTATTTCCATCAATCAACCCCTACTGGAGCCAACTTTTCCAGTAGAGGGACATTGAGACTACTGTTGAAACAGATTTTTAAAAATATATTAGCTTAAGCTGTTAATTACTGTTGTTGTGTAATGATTCATTTATGATAATTAATGCATTAATTCTTTGTACTTGTGCCCTCAAGAGATTCTGTGAAGGGTGCAATTTTAAAAATTCAACAAATATAAATAACAGGCAGTAACTGTCCAAGCAGTACCATTTAAGTGCTATTTCATGAATTATAATATTTCAATTCCATTAACTTAAAAGGATTAGCTACTAAGGTATTGTTGTATTCTAGTCCCATTTCATATTAATTCCTCTTGCAATACCAATAACATCAAAGTCTGCACAGCATCTTGCCTTCACAGGATCTTTCTTCATAGTGAAAGCAAGAGTATAAAAGAGAGAGATAGGAAGTACTCCAGTTCATTAAACTCACCAACTATTTATGGAATGCCCACTGTGTATTGGGCACTGAGACAGACACAAAGACGTGTGAGTCATGGCCAGTGGTCCAAGGCAAGCTAATGGGTTCTAGGATGTAATAGCTCCAATTTATCAAGCACCAACGATGGACTAGATCCATGTATCTCACCTTTAATTTTCTTAAAAAAATTTTTTTTAACGTTTATTTGTTTTTGAGAGACAGAGCACAAGTGGGGGAGGGACAGAGAGAGAGGGAGACACAGAATCTGAAGAACCTCCAGGCTCTGAACTGTCAGCACAGAGCCCAACATGGGGCTCGAACTCAAGAGCTGTGAGATCATGACCTGAGCTCAAGTCAGACGCTTAACCAACTGGGCCACCCAGAAGCCCTACGCCTTTAATTTTCTTGATGATCGTGCAGAGTAGGAATTCTAATTTCTATTTTACAGATGAGGGAAGATTAAGAAGAATTTAATAACTTACCTACAGCCACCCCACTAGTGTTTAGCGGAGCTGGAATTTGAACCCAGGGGTGAGTTGCTGGAAAATTCTGCCTTTCCCTAGTAGAATACATAAGAGACTCCTGGCAAAATTGCAAAGTAAGCAATATTTGTCTTTGGTTTCCCTGCCAGCTCCGTGTTGTATGATCTCATTTCTCTATTGGAGTCTTTGCCAATACTCTACCTCTACATTTTATGCTTTTATACTTCTCCACCTCTTTCCCAGTGCTTTCTTTATTGTTTTCTGGATTCTAAGCACAACATAAAAACAGTATATTTAGATATACCCCCTCCACTAAGTCCCCACTACTCTAGACCAGAGCTGTCTAATAAAACATTCAGTAATAACAGAAATGTTCTACATCTGCACGGTCCAATATGGTAACCACATGTGACTACTTAGCACTTGAAATGTGGCTAGTATGACTGAGGAACTGAATTGTTGACTTTATTTTAATTAAGTTAAATTTGAATTAAAGTTTAAGCAGCCACACATAGCTAGTAGCTATCATCCTCAACAGCACAGCTCTAAAACCTTCTCCACTCCTTCTGTGTTTAAAGCCTTCCTTGTCTAGGGGCACGTGAGTGGCTCAGTTAGTTGAGTGCCTGACTCTTGGTATCCACTCAGGTCATGATCCCGGGGGTTGTGGGATTGAGCCCCTCATTAGGCTCCATGTTAAGCAGGAAGGTTGCTTGGAATTCTCTCTCTCTCTCTCTCTCTCTCTCCCCCCCCCCTTCTGCCCCTCTCCTCCACTTGCTCTCTTTCTAAAATAAAATTTTAAAAATTAAAAAAAAAAACACTCCTTGTCTATGTTTGACTTTTCCAGAGCCTGTTCATCTAGGACACAGTGTCACTTACCTCATCTAATACATTAATGGTGATTAATGTGTATGTGTAATACCCAGAAAAATGGTTACATTGGAACAGAGGCCTTCTGGATATGAAAATGTGAATTTTCAGATGCAATGACAGGACACTAAGGACTGTTTTTTTATCAAAAGGATCTTTAAGTTCCATTAACAGCCAGATGTTAGGTAGCCTTACATATTTTTCGTCATATTCAGCCTTTATGCTAATCAAACAATTTGTATCACATACCTTATCACAGAACCCAGATGTTTTCAAGTATTTTTTCAAAGCACTTTTCTTGGTGTACATATTGTTCTGTTTTCTGCTTTCTTTCTACACCGGAACCCAAAAAGTTACCAACCAGAGTACCCAGTTTTGTGTAAAATACTGCTGCCAGGAACCCAAAGGTGAAAGCCACATGCAAGCTGTCCCGCTCCTGTCGCTGGTATCTGGGAGGTGCTAAAAAGTCTACAACAGGCTCGTCATCCCAGTTATTGAATTTTTCCTTAGAGTTACAAAATTGAAGATTTTCAGAGTAGATAATTGAGAAGGAGCCACGTGTGTGCCTGAGACACAAAAGCAGACAATAAGGGCTGACCTTACCTAATCAAGGGACTTTGGGAAAAGAGAAAACTGCATAGCGCTGGGGAAAGGTGGGTCATGAATCAAAGCAGAAGCTGAAATCCAAGCATCAAATAGCACAAATGCAAATCACACTCGAGGTGGGAGGGGACCAGGTCAAAGAGACCTAGAAGACAATACAAATTCTGGAAACTGACTCTGAGGATCTTTGGCTCTCTGGTAGGTTTTTCCATGTGACACCAGGTGATCACCCAATCTTACCTAATCTTAAAGCAAAATGACAGGATGTGTGAGGATTTGCCTTGCCCTAACACCTTCCTTCTTTCATGTACACGAATTCAGTGCCAATCCCTGAATAGGCCATATGCTGTTGGCCTCTAACCTCGGGAAACTGACATAGTAGGTGTGAAACAATAAGAAATATATATATTGGTCTCTGCCTCTGATTCCTGCTAATATTTGGTCTTTGACCTCAGCTCCTGACACAGAACTCCTAACTCTCTTGGAATTCCTTTGTTCCAATGAGGTGATTCCTGGTGGGCCTCTGGATGGGGTCTGGTCACCAGAAAGACCAAATCATGGTTGAAGCTTGAAATTTTCAACTCCACCACTCTTCTCCAGAAAGGGAAGGAAGCTAGAGATTGAGTTAAGATTGATTATGCCTATATGATGAAGTCTTAACAAAAGTCCTGAAAGTACGGAGCCCTGAGAACTTCTGGGTTGCTGAATATATTCATGTGCTGGGAGGGTGGTCTACCCCAACAGCATGGGGACAGAAGCTCTTGCACTTGGGACCCTTCCACACCCCCACATTACGTATTTCTTTTTCTGGTTGTTCATCTATATCTTTTATTATATGTTTGTAATAAAAGTAAATGTAGGAAAGTGTTTTCCCGAGTTCTGTGAACTCTTCTAGCAAATTATCAAATCCAAGGAGAAGATTGTGGGAACCTCCACTTTTAGCCAGTTGGTCAGAAATACAGGTGACAATGTGGGATTTAGGGTTCATGTCTGAAGTGGAGGCAGCCTTGTGGGTCAGCCCTTCACCTGTGAGATCCACGCTAACTGCAGGTAGATAGTGTCAGCACTGACTTGAACTGTAGGGCACTCAGCTGGTGTCAGAGAATCGGTAGGTGTGGGAGAAACCCCACACATTTGGTGTCAGTCTCGGGAATATGAGAGAAAAGGAAGGCGCAGGAGTATCTCCCAGACAGCAGGTCAAGGAAGGAGGGCACCCACAGAAAACAGTGAACAGATTCTTAAAACAAATACCTCTGAATTTTCACTGAAAAACAACCTAGGGAAAACCACCCTGGGAGGTACCATCAGTGTTTATTCTCAGAAATGTTCTGATTCTCTCATTCACAACCGGCCCGTCTTCACATACAAACACCATGTTGCTCTATTCTTATTGAAACTAGAGGATTGCCCTTCGAGAAGAGCATTACGGTTGACATTTCTATCCTTAAGATACGGCTCTTCTCCTCCAGTGCCCAGAGCCTCTCCCTTCAGGTACCCAGCGTTCAGCTTTATGTCACCAGGTGGGAGGTACCAAGATTTCATAATGGAATATTAATTTAGGTAAATAAAATAAAATCTCTTTTTAAAGGGTTTGCAACCATTAATTTTCTGTCTTTTGAAGATGACTTTTTTCAGTGTTCAGGTGGACAGCCCGTGCTTTGGCTTCAGGACGAGGGGAGAGAGGACTGGACGTTCCCTTGTCTGGAGCTGATTCGTGTCATGAACCTTTACCCGCCGTTGGAGACGGTGACTCTGTTGTGCTCACTGCTCTCACTCCTCAGGTTTCTTTCTGCGTACGTATGAAAAGGAGCTTATTCTCCCTGACAGAGCCTTTCTGATTTGACAGAAGGGTGTGAGATATATTCACTCGAGTGAGGAAAAAGGAAATTGGGGTCTGTTTGTATTTGCTTTAGGCCATAAGCTTCCTAAGCGAAGACTGTCACATTTTTACTCCTTAGTGGACTGTAACAATAGCATAATATTCTGCATCTAATTAGTCATTTCATTAATTTTATTGGAGCCACAATGGTGACCACTGGCCTATTTCGAGGGAATCGCCCTTGGCATACAGGCTTAAAGACAGCCTGTCTCGTATGCAAAGGGCGGTGCACTTTACCAAAGATGACGATTCGACTATTCACTGCTCGGCACTACTATCCTGCCTTGTGTTTCTCATTCCCTCCAGTGCTCAGGCCTGCCAAGGCCCCCGCATGGGAACCTGCGGGTGCCCACAACCTGAGGAAGGCGGGGAGGGGCAAAGTTTCCACTGTGCTATGATTTGTTGCTTCAGGATATCGGAGGACCAGCCTTTACCAATGGATTACTGTTTTGTAAATTATGAAATAATTTGAATATACATATGTGTACATATGTGTGTATAACAGTGTGTGTATCCTTTTTTTTATTCAAAAGAAATTATTCTCAGAAAGGTCACAGGGGCGTTTGGGTGGCTCAGTCCATTGAGCGTACGACTTCGGCTCAGGTCATGATCTCTGGCTTGTGAGTTTGAGCCAGCCCGTGGAGCTCTGTGCTGACAGCTTGGAGCCTGGAGACTGCTTCAGATTCTGTGTCTCCCGTTCTTTCTGCCCATCCCCTGCTCACGCTCTGTCTCCCTGTCTTTCTCTCTCTCTCTCTCAAAAGTATATAAACTTTAAAATAACAATTAAAAAAGAAAAGAAAAGTCACAATTGTTTAAGAATCTTTGCCAAATTCATAATCTACATAATGGTGAATATTCAAACTAACTTCCCTCACTTTTAATTACTTTTCCAGGCTCTTCCAAGGGAGGTCACGATAAGCTTCTATCAACCCCTAGCGGGGTGCTCCTGTTGTCCAGGCCCACCCAATTCCAAGGTCCAAAGCTGCAGGAGATGTAATTTTCACACTTCAGAGAGTTTACTTTCTGTCTTCAGAAGCCAGCTACTGCCCCCAGTTTTCGCGTAACAGTTCATTATATAAACAGTGACTTAAGGAACAAATGGTTAAGCAGGAAGATTAGCTGTCCTCATGTTTGCATGGTTTTATAGCCGCTGCCTAATTTTTCTGGCACAAAGTACAACTAACATTTGAGTCTGTCTCACCATGAAGAAATGGAGATTACGTTATTACTGAAAATAATTCATTTTGTTGTCTTCTCACAGCCGAGACGCCTAATCCTTCCAAAGTCATCTAAGGATCCCCCTTTCCATGACAACTCCATCTAACATGGCTTTCTTCCTGCCCTGGTGTTTTATTACATGTAAGTAACAATTTACATTCTTACATCATTTATATGATGCTTGGTATATTTTTGCCAAAAGGAGGAAAAAAAATTACAAACGTGTGGAGGCCAGGGACTGGATTCTATGCAGTATTTCTTGGGACGGTCACTCACCATCTGAAACGGTGTTAGTTACGTGGGGACTCTCTCTCCATAAATATTTGCTAAAAGGAAACTAGAAGCAAATGTTAAGTCACACTCGAACCCATGAATCACTGTGGCTGTTAATCATCTTTTACAAAGAATTCGAATAATTTCACAACTATTGCCTTCAATCACTGAGATGTCATTTTTCTGATTTTTGCACTTGCCATTCAACCACGTATTTCTCAAATAGGCTTTTAACCAGAAAGTCTGGCATTGGAAGGAAATCATGCACTGTACTTCTGGCCACTTCAGCAGATTTCTTTAGATGAAAGTGTCCACATTTTTCCCATGTGGAAACAATGAGGTACTTCTCCAGTCCACAAATCCATCTGGGACCATGCAAAGTAAAAGAGGTGGCTGCTCACAGATCGTTCTGGGAGACAAAACTGCCATTTTCTTGTGTTATGTGTAATGGCAGTTTCCTGGTCAAATCCATAGCTTTCCCCTGGTACTGTTTTGTGCCTTCTGCATTGCTCCAAGAGGAAGTGCATTCCTAGGCTTACCTCATCATTAAATCCAAACCTAACGAGCTACATGGACCTCTCGAAGGTCAAAGACTAGGTCTCTTTTATCTTGTTTCAGTATCCTACTATTTCTCATGCTTTATCTCAGTTCTCACCACCATCTAACACGTGGTTGTGTTGATACCCCTTTTAGAGATGAGCTATCTTCCAATGGGTAATTTAGTCCCTTGATTCAAAGATCTAAAGATATATACACATGAAGATGAAAAATTCTCTCTCCTTCACTCCCCATCTTCTCAGTTCTTACTCTCCCAGCCCCCATGCCACTTGGTATTGGTTTCCATGTATCCTTCCCGGGTCCATTCACGCATAGAAAACAAAGAGTGAATACAGAGTTTAAGCCCCCTTGTTTATTTAAAAAAAAAAAAAAAAAAAAAAGTCATTATGCTACCTTGCAGTTTGTGTCTTCATGCGAGGAGTTTGAATCCAGTAGTATCCGACTTCAAAGCTCAAGATTTCTCCACACTGCCAAATCACTGTCTTAACTAAGGAGAAGCTAGGAAAACATCTTGGGTTCCTCCCCAGCTGCTCTTCTTTCCCGGCTTCGCTAAATCCTCAGGCTCTAAGATTGATGATGAGTGCTGAGAGGATCCTATGAAATTAAACTTTTGGCTTGTTGGTTTCAAGGTTTACATTAGGTAGGGTAAAGGCAGGAGAAGAAAAAGAGAAGATCCATGATCCAGAATATTTTCTGGCCACGAGATCTTCTAGCCAGCTTGCATTCCAGTTCAAAATCTGTTTCTTTGTATCAATAGCAGCATGTTTTAGTGGTGGCAGGATGTCCTGGGTGAGTATTACGGACCCGGCCCACGTTGTCCCTGGAAGTTAGGGTTAGGGGATAGGAGAGAAAGGGGTTCAGCTCTTACCAAGTCCCTAGTAGACAAGGAGCCCAAAGGGAACCATTTAAAATACAGATGGGATCCTATCATCCTTTTTCTTCAAATCAGTCACTGGCTCCCTTTACCTTTACAAGAAAAGTCCAAACTGCTCCTTGTGGTAGCACCTAAAACCCTTCTGAATGCAGCCCTTGATTGCTTTTCAGGCCTCCTGTCTCATGGCCACCCCACACTCCACAGCCGGGGCATAAAGTAAAGTTGCCCTCTTGGCTGGCAGTGCTTTTCCATGGTTTTTCCCATTTATTCTTCAAGACCCAGGTCAGTCCTCAACTTCTCTGGAAAACCTTTCCAGGCACCCCTATTCTAGATGTGTTGTCCATCCTATGAGGGCCTACTGAAATTTCGCTAAGTATGTCAGCTGTTTCCCCTACCTGTGAGATAAGTTCTAGCATTTCAGAGGTGGTTTTTAGGTTGTAGAGTGTAATGGTTAAGAGCATGAGCCCTGGGATGAGATTTCCTGGGTATTTCATCTCTGTCACTCTTAGGCTGTGAGAGCTTGGGAAGAGTTATTTACCCCCTCTGTACTTCATTTTACTCGTTTGTAGCATTAAATGGATAGTAGTACCCACATGGCTTGTTCTGATAATTAAATGATATGGTACAATTAAGTGCTTAGCACAGCATAGAAAGAAAGTCATTAGCTTGTTCATTTATTTGCTCACTTTTTATTGTCTCTCCCCCCACCCTGCTCCTGCCCCTGGAATGTAAGCTCTGGGAATACACAAAGTTTGTCTGGTTTGTTCACTGCTGTATCCCCAGCACCTAGAACAATACCTAGGAGCCCAGAGCATCCTTGTAGATTATTTGTTGAATGGATGTATCAGCAAATGACACGTGAATTAGTCATAGCATGTTCAAGCCACTACAGGCCAGCCAGTCTCCTACAGAAAATAGAAGTACCAATCCTCCTAGCATAGCCCTTAGACATATTAGATACTCCACAAATATTGGTGCCTTGTCCTTTCTATTGTCAGCCACAGTCTCTTGCATGAGAATGAGACCCTTTGGCAATATCCGCTCTGGAGTTGTGTGACAGTGACAAATATGAGTACAAATATCAGCAGTCGCAATCTCTCTTTCAGACATGCACATATACAGCCTTGCTGTAAACAATGACAGTCATAGCAACTATTTCAAAACAACTCACGGAAAGCAACTTCCTAGTTATCACTCGTATCTCTACAGATATTGGAATCCAAGTCTTTGTAGAGTTTATATCCAACCAGAAATTCATATTTTATAGTCACTGACATCATCATTTAACAAATAGGAACTTGACATTTTCAATATGAGAAATTTATTGTGACTTACTTTTCTCTGCAGAAGAAATTTTAAAGCATCTCAAGTAAAGAGAACATTATGTACTAAAAATTTGGAGGGGGGTGTTGAGGGCTTTTTTTTTTTTTAATAAATGGAGTTTAGGGGACATTGTTAAATTCATCAAAGTTCACATTTATTTTTGTTCAAGTGGTCAATGCAGCGTACAAAGAATCAGGGGACCAGGCTTTATTACTACTCGATGTGTCTCTTTCTGACTGGGTGACCTTGAACATTCACTACACTTCTCACTACATATGCAGTGGGTGTTGAGCAGGTGATCTCCAAAATCTTCCCAGCCCTAGCCCTCTGGGTATTGTCAGCTGATGTTACCCTGACAGCTCCATAATGGATGAACCAATCAGGGGGTGACTCCCTGATTTGACCCCAAGCAAAACACAGCAAAGGTTAATGAGAGGTGGTCTTTGCACTCAAAAATTGGAGTACACTCCAATATTTGATAATATTTAAGAATAATGGGGTTAGGTAGGACAGATTTTGAAAGCAAAGCAAGTCCCTATCCCATTGTTTTGATTTTCTTTTAAATACACGATTTAATTTGTTTTAAAAAATTGTAAAAAAAAAAAAAAAAAAGCATGCTAAAAAGACATGACACTTTTCATGGCTATCATAGGGCAGGGGTACGGTAGTGCTGGTGGAAAAGGATGGTGGTAGGATGGGTTGAAAGAAGTGAAGGGCAGCTGGGTGAGGCTGAACAAGTTCCTTTGTCTCATTCACCTTGTTTCCAGCATCCTCCTCGGTGATACGAGCATAATGTCCTTTCACACACTTTGGAGGAAGGTCACACGTTTAATCAGTTCATAGAAATTCTTTGAAATGGTAAAATCTACAACCATACATGTAATCATTCTACCATCGACACAACAGACGAAGGATGAGTAACACCATAGGTGACATGAGCCTTGTTCATAAATCAGATATACTAAAACCAAATTTATTTTCTACCACTAAATGTAATGTCTGCTTCAAGTCTAGAAAGCCGATCTCAGTCGCTCTTGTGTCTCCTTCCTCCAGAGGCGAGCGTAAATTCAGGGGGTTCACAGAGGGCCAAGGTGTGGGTATGGTGGCAGTATATGGCACCTGGCTTTAAGAGTCTCCACACAGATGTATTGCTGGGGAACCCTTTTGTCCTCAGTGGTTGACCCACGCGGGTCGCCAGTGACATATCCTTTCTGTCCCATGGGCACCTTTAGACCCCACGACTCTCCCCACTTTGTCTGCCCCCTAGTTGGAGATGTGGGAATTTTCCTGTGAGGCAGTGTGATGACCCTCTTTCCTTTTACTCTGGAGTCCTTCTCTAGGGTTTTCCTGTCTCTGGGCTGGATCAGGTATTCTCTCTCATTTTAATGTTTATTTATTTTGAGAGAAAGAAAGTGCAAAGGGGTGTGCAGAGAAAGAGAGGGAGAGAGAGAATCCCACGCGGGCTCCATGATGTCAGTCCGGAGACCGATGTGAGGCTCAGTGTCATGAACTCTGAGATCATGACCCGAGCTGAAATCAAGAGCCAGCTGCTTAACTGACTGAGCCACCCAGGGGCCCCCTGATCACCTATTCTCATCTGTCACCTCATTCTAAGATGCCTCTCAGGCTCTTACTTACTAACAGGAAGGCAACATCTGCCTTCTGCTTTCTGGTCTCTTTACAGGATCCAGGGAAACCCCTCCCAGGTGCCAGAGAAGACTTCTTCCCTTATAATTCTTTATAATATTCTCTTTCCCAAAGATTTTGCTTTTCCTCATTCCATCATTCCCCAAGGCCTTGGGTTTAGCCTGCTGCCCTTCCCTCCCTGGCTCTCCACTGAGTCACATTCTCCTTTGAGGTAATGAGCACAAAATCACCTGCATACCTGGAGGGATGGAGATAGCAGTGGAAAATACTGACAGAGTGGTGGAAATGCCAGTTAATATGAAGTATAAAACTTCAAATATTTTATAAAAGTTAACATCCCACCACTGCTACCAACAATAATAATGGACTTGTAGAAATATATCTGGATTAGTTTGAGATAGTCTACCAAAAAGGGAAGGAAGGGAGGAAGGAAGGAAGGAAGGAAGGAAGGAAGGAAGGAAGGAAGAAAGGAAGAAAGGAAGAAAGGAAGGAAGGAAGGAGGGAAGGGAGGACAATCTCAGATTGTGAGGATAGGAGAAAGTAACACAGGGTCTATAGCATGGCTTCTTTCAAACCTTATTAGATTAGATTCTCTGGAAGCAACATCGTTTTGTCATGTGACTTTCCTGCCTCTCTTCCACATCTGAGCCCTGCCCTGGGGCTGGACAGTAGCAGGAAGAAAGAAGCACCTGTCCTATGCTCTCCCATGTTCAGGTCACTGTGGGGGTGATGCCCTTGGCTGATGAGCAAGTGTTCACCTCCTCTGCCCCACCCCTGCCTCCTAGGCCCCTTCCAGTCCCACCACTCCTGCTAACCTGTCAGGCCGCATTTTAAATTACTGTCTTTGAAAATTTTCCAGGTGGACCTATTAAATCAATGAATGCGATGAACTGAACACAAGGCAATGGCAATTCTGTGGCCTCCCTTGGGATAATTAGTGACACCATGGGGTGTTGGAAATCTAAGCCTGAAAATCATTGCTGTGAAGGAAGGGAGGACAACTGAACCATGTCTTCTCCTGAAATGTATAAAATTCACAGAATGTCCCTTTCCTCAGTGCCCACCAGCCATTTTTATGTACTGAAAACTCTAAATATTTATTAACTTCTATTTACAGAATTCATTATAGTTGCATTTAGCCAGGGCACACACATATTTTAAAAACATACTGCACTTTAAAAATAGCATCATGTGAAAATAACTAGGAAATAATTATGTTTTTATTTTAAGAAAACAAGGTACTACCAAGCTCAATAAAATAACCAAGGGGCGCCTGGGTGGCGCAGTCGGTTAAGCGTCCGACTTCAGCCAGGTCACGATCTCGCGGTCCGGGAGTTCGAGCCCCGCGTCAGGCTCTGGGCTGATGGCTCAGAGCCTGGAGCCTGTTTCCGATTCTGTGTCTCCCTCTCTCTCCTTCTGCCCCTCCCCTGTTCATGCTCTGTCTCTCTCTGTCCCAAAAATAAAAATAAAACGTTGAAAAAAAAAGAAATTCAAAAAAAAAAAAAATAAATAACCAAAAAAGGTGGTTCTTGAATGAGGGCCCTCAATCAACAGGTTTACCTTAGATCAGCAAGATACAGTTGACATTGTTTCACATAGAAAAATAAGAGTTACAGGGGTGCCTGGGTGGCTCAGTCAGTTGAACATCCAACTTTGGCTCAGGTCATGATCTCACAGTTCATGGGTTTGAGTCCCAAGTTGGGCTCTGTGCTAACAGTGTGGAGCCTGCTTGGGATTCTCTCTCTCCCTCTCTCTCTGCCCATCCCTTGTGAATATACTCTCTTTCTCTTTCTCTAAATAAATAAATAAATAAACAAACAAACAAACTTAAAAAAAAAAAAAAAGAACAAGAATTATTTACATTTGGGGAATCACTAGCTAGACCACCCTGACCAGTGCCGTTGGAGGGAGCAGAGAAAGGCTTTTTGAAAATCTGCTTCAGGGCACCTTGGTGGTTCAGTTGGTTAAGCTTCTGACTCTTGATTTTGGCTCAAGTAATGATCTCATGGCTCAAGAGATTGAGCCCTGTGTCAGGCTCTGCTCTGACAGCACAGAGCCTGCTTGGGATTCTTTCTCTTCCTCTCTCTCTGACCCTCTCCTGCTCATGTACAGGTTCTCTCTCTCTCTCTCTCTCTCTCTCTCGCTCTTTCTTTCTCAAAATAAATAAACATTAAAAAAAGAAGTCTGCTTCTTGTCACAATCCAGTCTCTTCTGTGAAGCCAGAGATCTGCTTTTGTCCAGTAATGAGGGTAGATGAGATCCCCACCCAGACTCTTGTGACTTGGAGGTCAGCCTCTAAGGTGGCTAGAGGAGCTGTCAAGGACAGGTGGAAGTGGGGGAGGGGAAACTGGCCATAATCCCTGTAAGTTACTCTCCCTCATTTTTGACATACAGATAGTTGGAACTGATATTGTCTTGATCTTATCTAGAGTGCTGTGAAATACAGCTTCAGCCTGTTCCTCCCAACAGATTCCTATACAGATATTCTGGAATTCATGGCCATTTCCCACAAAAACTTTAAGTGACAAAGAAGATGCTTAATCTTTCTCTCCCATCCCGTTCATCTTCATCATGCTTTGTTACTCAACGAACACAGTTTTTGGAGATGTATGAGAAAAAAAGCCAACAAAGGACTATAATTTGAGACTCGACCATGCAGAGAAAACCATTTTTCCTAAGGAATGTAGCCTTCTACCAATTTATGCAATCTTCTAGTTTTCAAAGGTCTTGAGTAAATCACATTTCATATACATTGAAATGCTTTAGATTTCCTTCTACCACTTTTGTATCAGCGCTAACAGTCTAAACCATTCCCTTTTAAAATGATTTTAAAAAAGAGAGACAAGATCTTTAAAACTATTGAACCACCCGTGACTAGCCACAAACTTTGTACTATGGATGTTGTATTTTCCCTTTTATGCCTTCAAATAGACTGCTAGCCTCTGCCTTATCAGCATTTTGCAGCGGCGGTGAGGACGCAGTGGAGGAGGATGACGCAAACAACGTGGAATGGTGTGTGGCTGACACATGGAGATGCCAGCGGGTAACAGATGGAGCCAGGGGGACAGGTGGGGAAGCTGCTGTGGGCTCTGACCCGCCCCTCCCATGCCAGCCCTTGCACTGGCTACTCTGCTGCATACTAGACTTGGAATTGTCCACATCTCTGAAATGAAATCAGATACTTTATGGAACAATTTGCATAACTTTGTGTCTGTTGTACATCCTATAACCTGGGGAGTATCTCTTTATTTATAGTATTTTTAATGTTTATTTTTGAGAGAGAGAGAGAGAGACAGAGACAGAGCGTGAGCAGGGGAGGGGCAGAGAGCAAGGCACACACAGAATCCGAAGGAAGCTCCAGGCTCTGCACTGTCAGCAAAAAACCCGATGCTGGGCTCGAACCCACGAACCGTGAGATCATGACCTGAGCTGAAGTTGGATGCCCAACCAACTGAGCCACCCAGGCGCCCTGATACTTATAGTTTTTTTTTTTAATAAAAATAAATGTATAGTGGATATAATGCTTTGTAACTTGCTTTTTTTTTGGTGTTGGCAGATGCCTCTTTATGTCAGTAAATAAGTACAGACATCAGAGTTATTGGTGACTGCAAAACATTTCATTTTATGGATCTATAACAATTTGTTGAAGCAGTCTCCACCTGGGAGACACTTTGGGTGCTTGCGCACTGAGCTGTGGTGATGCCTTGTCGTTCCCAGACTCCCGTTCCTTGCCCTCCCTGTGGTTTCAATCACAACTGCAATAAAGTGTGTCAGAGGATCTCAGACCCACCTGGTACCAGTGCCCTGGGGGCAAGCCACACAGGAGTTTTTCCAGTTCTAAAGGCGGCTGAGGTAAGAGATGGTGGGGGGTGAGGGAGTTGTCGCCTAGCCCCCAGGCAACTTTCAACCACTGGTAGACAGAACAGGACAGACCTGGTGAATAATTGTTCCCTCCTCCTGCCCTTCTGAGGAATGCGCCTGAGGGCACGGGGTTGAGCCCCTGTAGCCAAAAGCATCCACTTCATTATATTTGCTTTCCTTTCTCCTCTCTCTCCCTCCTGCTTCTTGGGATCATCTTGGAAATAAACTACCTGTATCTGGGCAAGTCCTCCTTCAGACTGTGAACCCAAATAGGGACCCTGATAAACAATGATGTACAGGATGTCCTTGAATGTACATCTCTGCCATTGATCTAATTATTTCCTTAGGATAAATTCCTAGAACGCACATTGCTGACTCAAAGGGCATAGACTTTTTTAAACAAGCTCAAGCCAGTGCCCCGTTTAACAGAGTTCCTAACTGTAAGGGGATTGATTTTATTTTATTTGCCTGTGCCTGTTCAATCCCAGAGCTATCATGAAGCCCACTCCTCCATCAAGTAGCGGAGCACTGACACTAACTTCCTGTAGTCTTTTAAGCCACCCTCTCAGAAGCTCTGGAAATCCCTGCCTTTTGCTATCCTAAAATCGTGACCAACAGAATAATTGGAATGCACACCCACCCTCTCCCAAATAGACACCTCACTTTATTGCTTGGTAGTTATTAAGAATGAGTAGTAATTTTTCTGCTGAACAGACTACTTACAGGGAAAGTAAGAAATAAGAAAAACATTCACCCATAATTTAAGCCACGAGGAAATAAAACCAACCACCAGATAAAATGTCTGTTTCTCAAACAACTCCATTTATATCACTAGTAACAGTGAAGCTCTTAATTATAGGTAGTAAAGTCTCCGGATTTTATTTTTCACCCAGCATCGATGTAAGGAACACGTAAGGAACTCCTTACAGCAGTACCAAAGGAAGGCTGTCCATGGCACTGGTGGGGCAGCGGTCCTGCTCTCACTGGAGAGGGGACCAAGGAAAGACTGTCAGAGCCAAACTTGGATAAGCCACAGCCTTTCCACGAGGGGGACTGGTGAGCACATGTTTGCATATATAATTTATATAAACACATATGTGATTATTTTTAAAAATAAGTGAACTATTCATAAATCATTTAAAGAGGCAAATACCTTTCTGACACCTTTCGGGAAGTCTATTCTATTTATTTTTCACTTTGTTGGACAAAGGAGAGTTTTATTTGACTTTGGAAGGCAAGTAGGACATCACATACCAGATTCTAATGTATACTCCGCTCATCCTTTCTTCCCCATCTGCATTTCAAAAATCCCAGTTCTTCAGGAAGTCTATTTTTAAATGGTATATAAGATCTTTCTCTTGGCAAACATTTGCAGGTTCTGCCCTCTTGGAAGGCTTCCCTTAAAAGCAAAAGGTGGCGGGGGGCGGGGGGAACCCTTCCTTGGCTGTTTGTCATCAACATCAATACTGAAGCAAGGCATTCTGACTGCAATTTATTCTGTCATAATTACTATCACCAAACTTGCATGATTACAGCGTTAGTAATTCTGTTGATTATAAATAGCACTAATGCTGTAATACATCAGCAAAGACTGGCAGCGTTATGGAGACATGGTCCATACACACATGGATAGCTGTACCTTTGAGGATTATAATTTAAACGTTTCCCGGAAAGTGTTATCCCCACATGGTCTCTCTTTCCAATCCACCCAATAAAGGCTTCGTTTAAACACTACTACTATTCTCCGTGTTCGGTGTCTCTGTGGCTTGCTTTAGTGTCCTTCATGCAGTCTAGGGTGTGTTTTGTATTCAAAAGATAATCCGTTGATAGTATATGGACCTAGTAATGTCCTGGTTTCTTGAATTTGCTAAAAGCAGGGGCAATGGCTTGTGAAAGCCCACTAGAGCCAATTCTATTTCTATTTTAACAGTGATATATCTTCCTTTCGGCAAGAGTCCTATCGCGTGAATTCTTGTCTCATTGGACCCTTCTCTGTTGTTTTGTGTTTAATGTTTATTTTTTTAGAAAGGAGGACAAAAGGGTAAAATTAGGCCATTACTTAAAATACCCACATATCATACAGGCAATCTGCATTTACTGCATAATTTTAGTTTTCAAAATGTGTTGCAAAAGTTCACCTGCATGAAGAGCATTCCCCTACCGAACAACTCGCCTCTGCCTTCCCCAAAGCACGCTCCCTCTCTGAGGACTGATGCTTTCATTCAAAATGGTGTGTGTATTGAGGAACTTTGACATATTTTCTGCTTTCAGCTGTCTGTCTGATTCTTGGGAGCACTTTCCTAAAAAATATAAACCTTTATCTATTTGGAACTAGAAAAATGTTTAATGTAACGGTAACATTTAGCAACAAAGGGAAGTGTGTTTTTGTCAATTCTCTGGTGCACAGCATGAATGTGTATGAGTCTGTCTGTATGTATAAAAACTTATTTGATTCAAACTAAGGTGGTTTTAAAAAACCAAAAATATATACATGAATACCCTGAACATTGAGACGACAGTTTGATATTTTACAAATTCATTTTCTGCTCACATTCAGATAAGGTGGCCCACATCTTGAATTTTCAAGGATAATCAAAATTTCAAATATTCTGTTCAGCTGTTAGATCACTTATGCTGATTTGAGGGTCCAGAACAGATGTCACCTTAGGTAAGGAGTGAAGACTGGACTACTGTAAAACATGATAAAAATATACAAAATGTAGAAAAGCCTTATCCCAACCTTCATTTCAAAATATGCATTTGTTATACTAGGAAGAGTTTTGAAGCAAACAAATCTCTTGATTGGCTCCTACGTTTATTTCAAATTAAACTTGTGTTCTGCGTAATCTTCTAATCATTCTGCCATCAGATGTAGACACCAACTGGATGCACACAATGAAGTACATGGGTAACTAGCTCTCGCGTATACTCGCGTATACTCAACTTAAAAGAAACACAAAATGGTGGATACTCGGTATTGTAACTTTATTTGAAAAGGATAAAGAAAGGGCGCCTGGGTGTCTCAGTCAGTTAAGTGTCCAACTTCGGTTCAGGTCATGATCTCGCGGTTCGTGGGTTTGAGCCTCGCATTGGGCTCTGTGTTGACGGCCTGCTTCGGATTCTGTGTGTCCCTCTCTCTCTGCCCCTCCCCCATTCATGCTCACTCTCTCTCTCTCTCTCTCTCTCTCAAAAATAAATAAATATTTTTTAAAAATTTTTTAAAGGATAAAGAAAAGTCAGCACTATGGGAAGCTTGTAGCATGAATGAACCTACATAACAAATAAAACCAATCTAATTTGTCTTGACCTTGCCCCAAACAGAATGTTAGGCCCTCCAAGGTTACCGCACATTTCTGAAGAGCAACGGACTTCAGATTCTTGCACTAATTATTACAAATCTCAAGTGGGACTATTCCGATTTCACTTTCTTACAACTTCGGTAACTATGCAAAGGGTTTTTTGAGGCCTAGAAATTTGGATGAAAAGTAGAACATATCTGGTGGCTCAAATGGCTGCTCGGTTCTCAGGTAGAGGTACACCAGGTCACAGCAGTAAGCTGGCTTTTGTTTCATCTTCACTCTGATTGAAGACCTCCTGACTTGAAGGAGGGATGACTTATACTGATTCCAGTACTTCCAGAATACTTGTGTGTCCCTAGAGAGAAGAGGAAGAATATGGTCAAAAAGCCTGTGGTGAGAGTCATATGTTACTTATTTTCATAATTTGAGGTCTTGTTGTGGGGCTTGTCTTCAACTCTTAATGACCACGAGGATATTTTCTTATAAATGTGAACACCCCAGAAGGCAGAGTCCCCCCAGAAGGCAGGCAGGTCAGGCTGCTTTTCTTCACTGATTTGATTCAATCCTCTGGCAGCTCAGATATAACTTGAGCGTGATTAAACTTTAAAACAAGCTGCCAGGAGGACTGTGAAATCTTCATCCCTAAAATTAGGAGAGACAACCACTTGGCTCAGATGGTTTACCGAGGCAAAAGTTTGGGCTGGATTAGTGATTTCTAAATGTTGGTCCCCAGTCCAGACCATCAGGCTAACACCATTCTCAGCAAAATGAGAAAAATATAAGCAATATTTCATGTTTTTCCATAAGTCGGATTTATTCCACTTTAATTATAGATTATATCTGTAATACAATTTCCTTTGTTTTCAACACCATATTGTTGCTAGTAGCTGGAAATTAATTTTCCCATGCCTTAGCTTAGAAAAATAAGAAGTAGCCCTATATCAATCCTAATTTCTTTTTTAAAGTTTCAATGGACCTTGAAATTCAAAATTCTGAGAACCACTGGTCTAGATAATCTTCATTCAACATATGTTCATTTATCTGTCTGTTCTTAAGTCATACAAAAAAGAAAATAACTTTGTCCCCCAGGAGAAAGAAAATAATAAAATCAATAAACATTCATTGTGCATGATGCCATGCTAAGTGCTTTATGTACACTATTTTATTGAATTCTTGCAATACCCCTCAGACAAAGACACTCAACTAAAAAAGCAGCAGGGAGGGGCGCCTGGGTGGCGCAGTCGGTTAAGCGTCCGACTTCAAGCCCCGCGTCGGGCTCTGGGCTGATGGCTCGGAGCCTGGAGCCTGTTTCCGATTCTGTGTCTCCCTCTCTCTCTGCCCCTCCCCCGTTCATGCTCTGTCTCTCTCTGTCCCAAAAATAAATAAACGTTGAAAAAAAAAAAATTTAAAAAGCAGCAGGGATAGGTTAGCATTTCTGGCCTAGGATGTCATAATTGACCTGTTTTTTTCACCCTTCTAAAAAAGCAGAGTATTAATGGTATTTCCAGGGAGGTGTGACGGCACCAAAAGAACACTTTAAGCTTTAAATGTATTGTTTTTGTTTTTTCCCCATGAAATTGAAGCTTGAGTGGTGGGGTGGATGGGGCATGACAACGAAAACAAACAAAAAATAAGGCAGATGCCAGAAGCACCAGTGGAATTTTTGATGTATGGAACACCTCTAATCTGTCAGCTTTCACTAATTGGAGGCCTAATCTTCCTATCTTGCCAACCCAATCACATCCTTCTCCACGTCACATGGTATGCGTTTGGGGCTCTGTGATTGGTGCCAGCACTTCTGCATAAACAGAAGCACTGAATGTGGTGTAAATGGAAGTTGGCATCTAGTTAATGATGATGACTAATTCTAGAATGGAAGAAATAATACTTTGTTTTGATTGAGCCACTTTAACCTTAAGTCTGAATTCAAAATCAAGGGTAGGAACATGGGTCTATGCTAAGGCCACTTGGAACTACCATCCAATCCTTGAGTCACTGAGCCCTGAACTAGTAACTTAGGTCATCATTTTGGTGCTATTTTCACAGGTAGAGGTTTAAGCTGGTTTTTCTCTTTTTCTGCAAAAATGGGAGTGCTCAGCAAGTCACTCTGACGAGGGCACCATAGGGGAATAAATCACCTTTAAGTTGCCCAAGTTATCCCCTATGGGAGGGGGTGGAGTTCAGAGCCCCTAGAAGTTAGTTGTTGCTATGCACTGAATTGTGACCTCTTACACCCCTCCCCAATTCATATGTTGAAGCCCTAATCTCCAATGTGGTGACATTTGGAGATGGAGCCTTTGGAAGGTAATGAAGTTTAAATAAGGTCAAGATGGTGGAGCTGCATGGTGGGATTAGTGCTTTGATAAAAAGAGGAGCCACCGAAACTTTCTCTTCACCGTGTGAGGACACAGTGAGAAGGCGGCCATCTGCAAGCCAAGAAGAGAGCCCTCACAAGAACCCAACCATGCTGGCATCTCAATCTCAGACCTTCGGAACTGTGAGAAAATAAATGTCCGTTGTCCCCCACCCAGCCCAGTATTTTGTTGATGTGGAGTTAAGCCCACTGCCCTTAGGACTATGGGCAGATAACAACTGTAGTGGAAAAGAGTTGTCAGCTGCACCTTTTTTAAGTTTGAAAAAGGAAAAGCAACTCGACTCCAAGATACATGAGTCTTGAGGAGGTAAAGGGAGAAAGGTCTTTATGCACAGGGGCAGATGCCTGACATGATTCTGACCCAGTGCATGGAGAGCTGTGGCCCCAGCAAGTCAAATAAGAAATGTCATGTCTGGCCATCCCTGGCACTGAGAAGGTCCGGTCCATCTCAGAAAGCAAAGGCCAAGCCAGTGATGGCTCAGCTGCTGTGATGGGTCAGCCTGTGGGGCCAGCTCTCAGTGGAGCCAATGAGCAATGGCAAAAAGCAATGGCAGTAAAGGTGGCAGAAGGCTTCCAGAGTGCTCTACAATTAGACGGGCTGAGTCCTCCTGTGTCCTGGGTAGCTTGCAGCCTGGGATAATTCAGTGAGAGGGGACCACTCAAAAGGGAGGTAGTAGATTTGCTGACCACCTGACATAAGGAGTCCTAAGCTGATTTGTAGTTTTTAATTAGAGAAATGGAGAAAATATCCCCGAGTATTTGTACCCTTAGTTTGAGCTATCAAGATAAAAATAAAGAAAAAATGGCTTCTTTTTTTTAGGAAAATCATTAATTCTGCATTTTGGAAGGTCCTTAGAGAGGGAGTATCACTTAGTGCTCAGGAAGAGGTGTGGTACCTCATCACTCGGGTTGGAACCCCAATCCTGCCCATTTACCAGCTGTGTAACCTTAAGCAAATTGTTTTATTTCCATGTGTCTTGTCTGTTAGATGGATGAAATGATAATGTCTTCCTGTAGGAGTTATGGTATTAAGCATAAAATACTTAGAACTGTACCTTGTACAAAATAATTTCTTATTATTTTCAGTTCCAAACTTCATATTTTATAGAACAATTTCCCAAGACTCAGAAGTAAATTCCCCAATGTCACAAAGTGCAGTAGGATCATTAGTATTTAACAGCATGTGTTAGGGTGACCAACCAGCTCAGTGTTCCCCAGAACTATCCCGATTTTAGCACTGAAAGTTCCGCATCCAGGGCGAACTCTGTAGTGAGGAAGATAAAATCCTGTGAAGTGGAATCAGCTGAATGAGGTCATAACCATGGAAGAGATTTTCTTCTGAAAGGAGCAATGTTACTATTGAAGCTATAACTCCAAAAGCAAGGGCCTGGTGCAAGACTCTGATAACAGTTAAGAAAGCATCTGTCAGGTTGTATATGACTATCTAAGCCAGCGGCTGTCTAGCGATTGTCAGTGTGGTGGTCAGGAATTTTCCAGACAGGCTTCCTGCACTCTGGGGGAGCTCCAGCAGTGCAGATGTGGTCTGCTCTCATAAGCTAAAGGTCTGTCTTGATATTTACAGAATGGAGTTCTGAATAATAATCTAAGATTGCATTTGTAGAGCATTTATCTCAAAGGAGTTCAGTGTTCTTGGCAGTCATTATTTAATTAATCCTCAAACTGTCTCTATGCGACACGGAGCAGGCAGGTGTAATTATCTCTGTTTTGCAGATTACATGACTTGGAGTTATGCCTGGTTATAAGGTGTATTGGAAAGAGATATTCCACTGTGATATGGATTTGATTTGGTTCTCATTCTTTCCAGTGAGCCTTAGGCTTGATGTGACTCTAGGGAACCCTAAATGAACATCATAAGCAATGCACTCCATAGTAACTGTCCATCTCTTTTTGCTTCTCACATGCTATATTTGGTCCCTGCATTGAACAGCCTTTGCCTAATAGGCAGGAGGCTCAGCCAGACATAATCAGTAGGCCAGGGCTTCAGAGGTCAGTTGACCTTCAGTCCGCTTCCTGCATGAAAAATGTTCCTGCTATGCCTTTGTATAAACTGTGAGACCTTTACTGATTGATTAAATAATGGATTAATAATTGAGAATTGCCGTATAACTCAGCCCGCTGCCTTGCCTTGGAGTGGGAAGTCCAAACAGGAAGGAGATAAATGAGAAAAGGAATTGATTTCCCCATCAAGAAATGAGCTGACAAACTTGGTGCTAAGAATAACAGAAGGACAGTAGTCCACGTAGTCCACTGAATGCTTTTTTGTAAGTTTATTTATTTTGAGAGAGAGAAAGAGGGAGAGAGAGAGAGAGGATCTCACGCAAACTCTACATTGTCAGTGCAGAGCCCAATGCGGGGCTTGAACTCACAAACTGTGAGATCATGCCATAAGCCAAATTCAAGAAGAGTCGGGCACTTAACTGACTGAGCCACCCAGGGGCCCCAATGTGTACTGATTTATTTATTTATTTATTTATTTATTTATTTATTTATTATTTATTTTTTATTTTGAGAGAGAGAGAAAGAGGAGTGAGGGGACTACAAGCAGGAGAGGAGTAGAGAGAGAGAGGGAGACACAGAATCGGAAGCAGGCTCCAGGCCCTGAGTTGTCAGCACAAAGCCCAACGTGGGCTCAAACTTGTGACCCACAAGATCATGACCTGAGCCAAAGTCAGACCCGTACCCAAATGAGCCATCCAGGTGCCCCAATGTGCACTGAATTCTTAAGACACACCAACCTTCACTTTGTATATGTATTAGTGCTAGACTCCATGTTTGTGTCCCTCTACATTTCATACACTGAAACCTAAACCCCAGTGTGATAATATTAAGAGGTGGGGCCTTTGGGAGGTGACTGAGATGAGGGCCCTTATGAGAGGCCCCAGAGAGTTTTCTTGTCCCTTCTGCCACATGAAGTTACAACAAGAAGACAGTCATCTATGGACCAGGAAGACAGCTCTTACCAGACACGGAATCTTCCTGCACCTTCATCTTGGACTTCAGCCTCCAGAGCTGTGACACATAAATGCTTGCTGTTCAAGCCACCCATAATTTATGATATTTTTGTTTTGGCCCAAACCGACCAAGATGACCAATGCATTTAATCCTCACCAATGAGGCAGGAGTTAATTTTTCAGTTAGGGAAACTGAGGCCAGAGAAGTTAAATGATTTGCTAAAGGTGACACAACTAGAGCTGGGATGCTAACTTCAGAGACCTTGGACTTAACCATTATACTGTAGGGAAGGCAAAGATCAAACATGAGAAATAACCTCCTCCTTAAGGGAAACTTGCATCCTGCCTAAATGATAAACCCAGTGGTTGCTTGACCTTTGACCTCCTCACCTACTCCGGGGGTGGGACTGACAGGGAGAAAGTTGTATCTATCTAACTTGAAACCAGGAAAAGTGACAATCATGGACAGAGCAGCAGGTCTGCCCGTATTGAAGGCCTTTCTTGGTTTAGCTATTTCCCCAAATACGTCATTCTGGTCCATCAGATATCAACGTGACTATTCTGTGCTCAATGCCTCCACATTTATCAGGTTTGCTTATAGATTATCAAGTCATTTCTTATGGAGGTTACAGCTACAACCATTCAAGTTTGTTCATCATGCATATCAGGGGGATGGAGGCTGGGGGAAATCCAAAGATGAGGAAAGACTGGAGACACTCAGATCAGAAGGGAAAAGGCTGTTTCATTTCAGAACATTCTGCGTTAGTGCCAAAGGACCAGCCCTGTCCCCGTAGGTCCAAGGCACACTCCAGGGTCAGGCAGCCCCTAAAAGGATTTGTGGCCATGGGTACAGGGCCTCAGGAGCACAGAGCATTTGCAGACAACAACAAGTGCATTGAAAAAAGCTAGTTTTATGACAATCCTAAACTATTGCAGGATGACGTCACCAGTAGGTTCTTAAATCAAGCCCCACAGGCAAGTCCAATCAGTAGTTGCTTTTGTGAAACTTTGGAAGCCGCCACCAATTTTCTGGGGTGAGAACAATTTAGTGCAATTACTTTCCATTTCTGTTTTACTTTTAGAGCACAAGTGTATCACTTGCCAACTTGGACATCACTCTTAGGCAGCCCAAAACATTTGAGTGTCAGCAGTCCTCAATCTTACTTAAGCTGCCTCATTAAAAAAATTACTCAGTTTCAAGACCGTGAGAACAGAGCCAAGCTAAGGTCCCTGTGCACCTGCACGAGCTGTCAGCCAAAGAGGCCAGCCCTGTCACACTTTTATGCCTTTGGAGGGCCTGCCTTGCTTCCCACTGGTGGGCACAGCTCACCTGTCAGATTGCTTCTCCTGCAATCTTAGGCCCTCTTTGCCTCTTGTATGGCTGGGGCATGCTTAGGCCCCGGGACCTCTACCCCATGCCCTAACTGCCCTCCCTACTTCCCCAGCCTCCACCAACCTCAACTGGCAGCCACGCCCTTTCCCAAAACTTGCTCTGCAGGAGAGGCAGGTCCGGTTCAGGTTCTCAGTGTTGTAAGCAGCAACAGGGTTAGATCAGTGTACAAAACTGATGTCAGCATTTGGCCTTGCTGCTTTCAGAACCTCTGGGCACATTCCTCTAAGCATCACTAAGCACAATGGGAGCATGGCTGCAAGGACAGAGCCAGCCTATCCATTCAAGAAGCAATGACTACTCAATTACCAAGATGTAGCTGTCACGAGGATGCTGGTACAGGAATACCTAGTGGGCTCTTTAAACCTCATGCAAAGGCATTTCAGTGCCCAGGTTTAAATGCCACGTTCATCTGTCTCCGCTTCTGCTACTGCATGAGATGAAGGGGAAGGTATAACTGACTATGTGTTTGTTGAATCAGCTCCTGTGAAAAGAGAGATAACAAATGTGAGTCAGAAAGTGAAAGGAATAGGTCTTGCAAATAGGAAGCAGCATCATACTTTTTCCCGGGCGATGGAACAGGGAGCTGGGTCACGTGGCCAGGATGGAGCTGGGTAAGCTTCTTTAGTGCAGAGGAATGAGGGCGATAAGGGCTCACGCCTGGGACTCATTATTGTATGTGTAGGAAGAAGGGAATTGATACCCTTTCTAGTTTGGTAATGAAGAGGATTAAGAATGTGCTTTCAGAATTGTGTGGGCTCTTTCTTATTTTCTATGACAATAGGAAAGGATACAGATTAACCTGGTTCCATCTCTCTACTACATAAAAACCACGAGAAACAACAAGATTTCCTAATTTTATCAGAAGATATGACTTAAGCATATTCAGATAATCTGAGATGGTGGCCTATGATTGCGATAAAATATATGAAAGCATGTAATAGATTTCTAAAACAAAACTGTTACCAAAGGCACGGTCTCCCTCCTGAAGTGGAGACAAGAGCCTATGGAAAAGTTTCAGGCGCAAAAGGCGGTGTTGATTCCTCCGCACGCTGGAAGATGCTGAGCATAGGTGGGCGGGGCCGTAGTGCACAGCTGCGTGCCCCTGCACCCTTGTGACCTTGCGCTCTCCTGCTCCTGTGCTCTGGTGACCTTGTGCCCGGGCTCTTACCGCTCCACTGGGTCCTCCTGTTTCATTTTACTTTATTTGGTCTTTTTTTCTTTTTCTTTCTTTCTTTTTTTAATCTTGACCCACCTCTGGCTACGTTGTCCTTGATCTTGAAACTCTCTCAAGAGTCCGCTTTCATCCATCTGACTCTGGACTCCTTTCTGGTGAATGATAGTGCCCCGATTAGCCCTGGTTCTGCACTCACTTGGCCCCGGTCATCTGCAGCCTCGCACTGGACCTGAATGTCCTTGGATAGCCTCACCCGGGTCGGTGGGCTTCCACCCATACCTTACCCAGGGTCAACTCTATCCTTTACCCACCCCCATCCCACGCCCACTAATCCCCACCCACCTTAACGCTTTCCCTCCACCTCCGCTTCAGCCGGTAACAAACTCACATAGATCCTGGATAAATATCATTGAACAAAAGAAGGAAAATTATATTCTATGTCCCTTTTTCAGGATAGTTTTTGTAAAAAGTTATATATATATATATATATATATATATAGTATATATATATAAAGTTTTATATATATAAAGCCTATATATATAAAAGTTATATATATAAAGCCTATATATATATGTAAAGTTTTATATATATATAAAGAGTACTACATGTAGAAATGCTTTGAAAACTGTAAAGTGCTGTGCAAACATTAGCTGTTATGTTCCATCTGAAGGAACCCTTCTCTAAACGGCAAGTAGCTTTCACAAGGAACCTATTTACTCACTTTAGGTTTTTGTGTTTCAAAAACATGCTTAAAATTCAAACACTATTTTCATATTCAAAACTTCCCTTTATCCATGTATTTTTTAAAGTTATGAATTTTTTTTTTTTTAGTTTTGTTTTTATTTAAGTGATCTCTACACCCAGCGTGAGGCTTGAACTCATGATCAGAGATCAAGAGTCTCATGCTCTTCCAGCTGAGCCAGCTAGATGTCCCATATTTTTAATCAAATTGATCTTAAAGAATTCCATTTGGGGGCGCCTGGGTGGCTCAGTCGGTTAAGCGGCCGACTTCGGCTCAGGTCACGATCTCGCGGTCCGTGAGTTCGAGCCCCGCATGGGGCTCTGGGCTGATGGCTCGGAGCCTGGAGCCTGCTTCCGATTCTGTGTCTCCCTCTCTCTCTGCCCCTCCCCCGTTCATGCTCTGTCTCTCTCTGTCTCAAAAATAAATAAAACGTTAAAGAAAAAAAAATTAAAAAAAAAAAAAAAAGAATTCCATTTGCAGTACATACCTATTGTAGGAAATTACAAAGTAGTCACTCCAGAGTCCCAATGATCCCTGACAGGCAAAACTGCATGCCAAATATGATGTTTCAGGTTTCTGGTTAATTTCTTAGAAACATTTACTTTTAAATGTTCATATCAAGGTTAAGTGTGATGTGGAAAATCTTATGCTAAATAGCAAGGTAGCATAACACCAACAGCCAAATGTTGGTGTTAATTTCCAGGAGATAATTTCCAGGAGATAGCTTTGTTATACACAAAGCAAGTGCTGATGTGTGGTTCCCAGGACATGTATGTAGAGAAACACACCCTTGGGCCTTTAAAGACATCTACCCAATACTCTGTTTCAGTGACTTATCAATACAGATAAGCATGTTTTCCCAAATCATTTTTGCTTATTGTGTCTGTACTGATCCAGTGTGATACATGATAATGTAAGATTTAATTCTAAATCAAGATTTTATAGGCTCTTTAGTGATGGCATTAATTTCAAATGAGCCTGTTTCATCTAAAGTGTTTGATGGTGCTCCCAGGTTGCTGGCAATAACATTTGTTTGTTTAGTTTCCCATGTTTGTTCAACACTTTGTTAGCTTCTCATAAGGAGCTTAGTGACGTCGGAGTAGAACGAATTGAAAAATATTTGGGAATGCAATTTCGTGAGCTTGTTGTTGTCTTTTTTAAGTAAGACAGGAAGAATTCATTTAGGAAGAAATGCATAGCCTTGCAAGTACTATGTGTGTAACAGCTAAGCTACTGTTGGCATAATAAGTAAGAGGGTAAGTAAGAGCACTTAAATTAGGTCACACTCAACATTTGGCTGTTGGTGTTATGCTACCTTGCTATTTAGCATTAAGATTTTCCACATCACACTTAACCTGGATATGAACATTTAAAAGGAAATGTTTCTAAGAAAGAACTCTACCAGATTTAATAATAACTCTCCACTCTAATCGTCCATTAGACTCACCAGAGGGGCTTTTAAAACGGTAAGTGCCCAGGTCCCATCAAAGACTAATTAATTCCAAATCTTTAGATCTTGGTTCTCAATGTGTGGTCCCTGAATGGAGAACTTCAGCATCACCTAGGAACTTGTTAGAAATGCAAATTCTCAGGCCTACTCCAGACCTACTGAATCAGAACTCTGAAGGGTGAGCCATCTGTGTTTCGTAAACTCTCCAGGTAGTTCTGATGCTGAAGTTCAAGAACCACCTGCTTTAGGTACCAACATTCGTATTTTTCAAAATCTTCCCCAGATTAAAACATGCATGCAGCGCTGAGAATCACTGGGATAGTAGTGCTAATATGACTTCAGAGTCAAAAAAAAAAAAAAAAAAAGCAGGGTGAAGAAACTGCTTGAACAGAAAAACTCATCAAACTCCTATTTTTAGGGGAGCTGCCTCCTACACCCCAAATGCACCTCTGTGGAGAAAACCAGTCAGTGTAGCTTGCTGAAGTCATGCTTAGTGACTGGAGTAGACAAGGCCATTTCCCTGGATGGGACATTACCCATGGCCCTGTCACACAGACCTGCTCCTCGTGGTCAGGACGAAGGTGAAGGTGATAAGGATGACTGAGCAGGATTCAGGACCGAACTGCAAAGTCAGATGTATTAAAGCCTTGCCTGGACAGAGTATTTTGGACCAGAGTGTTGAATTGGGGATTTCAGGTACATAATATTTTATAGGAACTTTTACCTAATAAATTTCATTGAAATAAATATTTTAAGTGAGTATCTGGAAAGACATTTTGATAAATACATAATTATTACAAAACAAATGCTTCCACTTCATCAAGCATTCGGATGAAATACAATAAAACATTCTCAATAATTATTTCAAAACTCTTTTGAGGAGTGGCTCTTTAAGAGGTTGATGATAGGCATGTGGAAAAATACTGATTTGAGTCAGTTTTATAGCTTACATTGCTTACAATTAATTCCCCTTACTAAACTAAATTCTTGTCAGTTAGATGCCTTAACAAATAAAAGACGTATTTAATTCTCCCTATGGATCAGTTAAATATATCTATCAATGTATTGATAGTTGATTCAATAGTTGATAGTTGAATAGTTAAGCCTTTAGCAGACACGTTAGGGTTAAATAGCTTTTCATTGAAATCACTTCCTTGAGAAATAAAGGAGGCCTTATATTTGCACCCAGTACAATATATTTTAAGAATTAGTTAAAATAGATTTATCTCAGAAAAGAGTAAGAAAAAAAAGGTATTAGATTCAAAGTCAGCTCACTGCAGTAAAAACCTCCTAAATTGAAACCTTCTCATTAGTCTTCAACCAGAAGGCCGCCTCCTGCCTTGTACTCTCATTGCATGTTGATGAGACTTCATTTAGTGCCATTTTTAATTCCACTTCGTGTCTGGAAAAGATATCCTCTGATGCTTGAATCATTTCTGCTCTGTCCTCTCTACACACTTCTAGAGACACGAAACCCACCCCTCCTGACACCGAGAGTGCTTCCTATTTTTGTTTTGAAGGCTAGAAAATTTCTTTTCCATATCGGTTCTTTCTCTATCTTTCTATTGCCCATATCTATCTTGCTTCTGGCGCTGGTCACGTGGACCATGTCTAATCCCTCCACAAATACACTAACCCTTCACATATTTTAGCTCCAATATATAGAAGAGGAAGTTAAGACTGAAAACCACGAATGAGCTCAGAACTCAGAATGCTAGTCACTGGTGGGCTCCACCCAGATCATTTTATACCAAGTTCTGTCCTTTTTCCACCTCTCCATGATGCCACCTTCGAGTCTTTTATGATCTTTTAGAGAGCACGAGGAAGAGAGGAGCAGAGAGAGAGAGAGAGAGAGAGAATCCCAAGCAGGCTCTGAGCTGTCAGCACAGAGCCCGAAGCAGGGCTTGAACTCACAAACTGTGGTATCATGACCTGAGCCCAAACCAAGTGTTGGATGCTTAACCGACTGAACCACCCAGGCACCCTTAAATGTGATTTTTTTTTAATGACAGAGATCATATCTTTAATTTGGTCTAATATTTCCCATAGTATCATACACACTGAGATGCCCAAAAAATATTTATTAATGTGAAATGAAAAGTCAAATATCCTTATTTTACATTTAATTTCCTATAGAAGCAACATTAGAAAAAGAAAATTATCTTAGTGTAGCAATGTAAATCTTTTTTTAAAAAAAGTATGGTCTTACATTCCATATAGTTGCTGGTGCCAAAGATATGTCTTAGTTATAAACTTGGATCACTTATATTCTTCAAACAGAATACTAACACATGCCTAAATATTTTGCATTTTTCTACTTCCTTGATTAAACATGCTCCTGATCAGTTTCTCTGCTTCGGATTTTTTTCCCCCTCCAGGTCTGTCTATAAACATCTTCCACACTACTCTTTCTACACAATAAAATGAACCTCTTGGCCTCCAGACTCAATTGCATACTCCTTGGCATGGTTCATGGACGCACGATTCTGCTCATTTATCTCGCTCTGACCCCACACAGAACTTGGTGCCTTCTTCAGCACCTCCAAGTTCTCCTGCCCTGCTAGCCTGTAAAACTACGGATATTAGCAGTTTCTTATATGCTAAGATTTAAAGGTACAGCATAGTTCAACCAGGACTGCGATGACCTGAAAAACACAGGTTTTTTTTTTTTTTATTGAAGGCTCTATTTACATTTGTTTTTGTAATTCACTCTTTTGAGTAGATTAGCCTTATTTGTTTATTTTTGGTTCTCTTCCAACAATTAAAAAATTTCCAAAAGACAATCTTCAAACAATAGAGTAATCTGGCTCTTCCTGTGGCTATAAACCCCTGAAAAGACCACATTTCAATTCCTGGTTATTCCTTACACGAGGAGAATACTGGCAAAGGAAGCGTCATCTAGTTGTTTCCGGATAAGCATGTTGAAGATGTGCGGTGCTTAACTGTACCCGTGCCATGTTGACAAAGCGAAGGGATGCCCAGATAGCTGCTAAAACATCATTTCCGGGTGTGTCTGTGAGGGCGTTTCCAGGAGAGTTCAACATTTGAATCAGTGGACCGAGTGAAGACGATCCTTAACACCAAAGCAAGGAAGGCTTGAATAAAACAAAAAGGCAGAGGAAAGACGAATTCGTTCTCTTTGCTTGAGCTGGCAGATCCATCTTCTCTTGCTCTCAGACAGGGGAGCTCCTGCCTCAGGGCTTCCGACTCAGACTGAATTATACCACCTGCTTTCCTGGTTCCCCAGCTTACAGAGGGCAGACTGTGGGACTTCTCAGCTTCCATAACCATATAAGCCAATTCCTGTAATAAGTTTCTCTCTCGCTCTCTCTCTCTCTCTGTCTCCTTCCCTCCCTCTGTCGTCTAAAAAAAAAAATTTTTTTTTAATTTGTTTATTTTTGAGAGAAAGAGAGAGGGACAGAGCACGAGCCGGGGTGGGGCAGAGAGAGAGGGAGACAGAGAATCTGAAGCAGGCTCCAGGCTCTGAGCTGTCAGCACAGAGCCCATCACGGGGCTCGAACCCACAAACCGTGAGATTGTGACCTGAGCCAAAGTTGGATGCCCAACCGACTGAGCGACCCAGGCGCCCCTTCCCTCTCTCTTTCTATACACACATCCTATTGGTTCCATTTCTCTAGAGAACCCTGAAAACACACTAGGAAAAGTCTACTGACCTGGCTTCTTATGAACATGCTCTTCTATCCTTGAACCAAATGGTGATGTTGAGGAGAATAAGGAGGAAAATAATGATAGCTATTTTTTACTGAGAGCTTACTATATGCCAGGCACCGCTCTAAGCTCTTTGCTTGTATAATTTTACCCACCTCCCTATACAGCCCTATGAAGTTGGTACAATCTTTATCAGAAGACTGAGGCTCATAGAGGTTAAGTAGTTTATCCAAGGTCACAGAGCTAGGAAATGGTAGAACGGCGCTCAGATCCGTATAGTCTGATCCAAAGCCCTGGCTTTTAACCACCGTGAAACACTGCTGCCCCAGCTTCAAGGGCTTGTGAAAACCCACTTTGGATAGATCATACATTACTTTCCATTAGTTTCAGAACTGCTCTCAAGATCAAAGGCTCTGGACCGACTCCCTCCCGTATTTACATGCACAGAAACAAAACCAAATTTTGCTGTGGTTCTTTGCCTGGCTGTATGTGGGAACCACTTGGTATGCTCTTCCAATCGAGTTCTCAAAATAAAGATGCTGGATCCTGGCAATTATGATTAAGTTGGTCTGCGGTGAGGTGCCAATGTCAGTAGTTGTTTTTAAAAGCGAGGGATTTTAATGAGAACCACTGTGGGCCCAGGTTGCCACAAGTAAGTACACTGACCAAGACTTTAATTTCATTGAGAAAGAGTCCCCAGTTCCACTCCTCAGGGTACAGACTGTACCCTAGAGGGGAGAGAGCACCAGGACGCCCCACCCCCACCTCCAATCCCCAACCTCAATTTCACAACCAGGCATTAACCCCCCTTTAGAGCCTGCTTTGCTGGCCGCAGGAGCAAAGAGAGGCATGCAGGAGTGGCACACAGCTTTCCACCAGTGTCTAGGTCCCTGATGCACCCAAAGCCCTGGCAGAGGCCCAGTGGGCAGGTGTAATCAGAGTTTCCTAGGGGATATTCAGAGCAGAGCCCTCAGCAAGCACAGCTTCTATATTTGTCCTCCAGAATGATTAATCTGTTTAAGCAAATTCCTAGAGCATAATTAAGATGCTCTAATCAAGGAAGGAGATTGTTATGCAGCAGCCTTGGGCACTGATTTGGTGGAAGGAGCTCGTGACCAAAGGGCCTCAATAACCTAGTGGAACTAGTGAAGGTGACAGGATGGGCTTAGCCAGCCAGGTAGAAGCAGGTGGCCAGGAGGCTGAGAAGAATGTCAAAGAGGAGAAGTCTGTGAAGGCAGAGCAGTCAACCGACGGAACGCTGCTGAGGGTCAAGGGCAATAAGCTGTGCGGTCACACCCCCAGATGTGGGGGTTTAGGTTATTAGTGGCTTTGGGAACAGCGGCAGTGTTTGTAGAAGTGGGTGCTCCTCCAGAAGAAATAGCTCAAGGGGGTGAGAATCGGCTACTTGGTCCCTGGGGGCTTCCAAGGCTGGGAAACCAAGGGTTGGGTCCCTTGTAGGGTGTTAAAGAAAGGGAGCTGGGTGGGCTAGGGCTGCTTCTCTAGCATGCATATCTCTCTTTGGGGAGTAGAGTTAGAAGATGAGGGCCCAGATCATGTCTCTAGGCCCTGATACGTGACAGTGACACATCATCTCCCAATTAACCCTAAGTCCAGCACCACATTGCCATCTGTCTCATCCATTTGACCTGGGTGCTGGGCTAGAGCTGCCTGACACATATTCTCAAAGGGACATGACAGCTCCCCACTGGTCCCAGGTCCCAAACTGCAATGAAGGGTGGATTCTTCCCTCTCCTCTCCCCTCCCCTGCATAGAACATAGTGTCCTGGAGAACAGACACTCCTCCTCCAGGCCCAGACTTGGGTTGGGGAAGCATTGGAGAGAAGGAAGGAAAGAAGCCTGGGGAGAGCAGGAAAAGGCAGGGTGGGAAGAGTTAACCATTCTCATCTCATCTCTGGCTCTGGCTGAGTCTGTCCCTAGGACACTAGACCCTCTATCCCTCCCTTACCATCGTGCTATGTCACTCTGAGCCTCTGCATAGACCAGATGGCATCTTGCTAGTCTCTCCTTCAAACCAGCTGCCCCTGGTCAGGCCCAAGTCACGGAGGAAAATTTACAGCTCTCACCTGGTGCTCTAATATCCTTTTTAACCCACGTGAGGCCCATTAAGTTAAGCACTCTTGACATTAGGCTCTTAAAACACAATCGGCCCAGAGGGCTACATGGTCAGAATAGAAAAGATGGTGAGGAGTTCCTCCTGGCCCCTTCTTTGAGCCCTCTCAGCCTTGGACCTCGGCTGTCACGGAGGGTCCCCGTGGTACAAGCCAGGGGAAGGAGGAGTGAAACAGGGACACTACCTATGCAGAGGAGGGTATCAGCACAAGCACCTAGGCCACCTGCTCAATGGCTCAGCTCCCCACTGGTGAATTACCTTCCCTTCCAAGACATTAGGACATAGATTCTGAATTTAAAGGCCAGGTTAAGCAGAGGGAAGTGGAGTCAAGTGTGTGAGGCCAGTGTCAACAGGCTAGAAATGAGTTTTCTAGGAATTCAAGGTAGATGCTGGTCCGGGAGGGAACCAGAATGCTTCACTCCAGAGAAGAGACGCGTCTTGCCGTGCAAGTGGAGGCTCCGTGCAGGATGATGCGCGTCCTCCAAGGTGAGATTCACGGGAGCAAAAATGGCAGCCAGCATGTGTGTCTCCGATCCTTGCCTTCCCTGATGCTGGAGTTCATCTCCCTTCCCCAATTCAAGGTCCCCTTGGAGATGCGTGCACAGTCCTGATTCCTATTCAAATGTTTTCTAAGGTCTGTTGACTAATATTGAAGACAGATTTCAACTCCCTGAAGAGTGCGGCTGTGGAACAATGTCAACAGCATTAATGCTCGACAAACACAAGATATGTTTAACTCAAATATTTAAATACAAACGTTCTGTTTTGGTACCCAGTACAGATGAAGGTGCTCTGTGCTCTTCCCTGCTGTGAGCTAGTGAGAGATATCAACTTTATTAAATAACCACAAAGATTTTCCCCTGGAAAAATCCATTGGGGTGCCATGCGCTGACCCCAATTTTTTTCTAAACTCAGTGTGTGTTGACTCTGTGTGTTTTTAATTTCCCCCTCCAGCAGGACAGCTGGCCTCCCGAAGTACGCCTCTCTCTGCCTCTGACAGGCC
Source organism: Herpailurus yagouaroundi (assembly GCF_014898765.1). Classification (NCBI taxonomy): domain Eukaryota; kingdom Metazoa; phylum Chordata; class Mammalia; order Carnivora; family Felidae; genus Herpailurus; species Herpailurus yagouaroundi. The sequence goes on along the minus strand of NW_024412403.1, from coordinate 55,481,660 downwards.
TGCGGTGTGCCACCATCACCAGACAGATGCAGAACACAGTCACAGGGCATGTGTGTGGCCTGACCAGCAGGCTATGGCTCTGCCCTGCCCTTCAGGCTGACAGCGCAGCTCCTCTCAAGGTCAGAGCCCAGTGCACTCAGCTGAGCAAGACATATGGTCCCTCCTCAGGAGCCTTTGATATTTTGGGCTGGAGCTGACTGAAAAGTACCAAGTTCTAACACTCTTCCTCTTCAGGCCAGACACACCGAACAGGGAGGCCCAACTGAGACTTTCAGGTGCCTGGAGCATGAAGAAAAATTAGGGTTTCTCCCCCAGCATGTATTTCAAAATAATGTACTATGATGTAAAATAAGTCAAGACTCTAGGGATGCCTGGTGGTTCAGTCGGTTGAGTGTCTGACTCTTGATTTCGGCTCAGGTCATGATCCCAGGATCATGGGATCGAGCCCCATGTCAGGCTCTGTACTGAGCATGGGGCTTTCTTAAGATTCTTTCTCTCTCTCTCTCTCTCTCTCTCTCTCTCTCTCTCTCTCTCACTTTCCCTGCTGCTCTCCCATTCTCACAGTCTCTCTCTCTCTCTTAAATAAAAATGAAGGAAAATAATTTAAAAAATAAAATAAAATAAAGTAAGTCAAGATTTGGTGCCATCAGTGAATACCTAGTATCCCATGCCAGGTATCTTTTGCTTGCTGGCCTATTCCACTCCCTCACCTTTCTCCATCCTGCTCTGGTGTCCTGGGAGGCTACATGAACTGACTTTTCCCGCAAGGTTTCTTGCTCCAGGCACCTGATGGGTTTGGCTAATGGGGAACAGAGCAGGAGACTAGAGGGAGGAAGGAGAGTAAAGCTGTTGTCACCATGCCTGACAGTGTCCATCACCTGCCCTCTCCATGTGTCTTCAAGTGCAAGTTACCTTTCCAGGACCCGGCCTCCTCAGGCCTGGGAAGGAGGAGGATTACAGGGCCCTCTGTTATCAGCCCACGGACCCTGCACTCTTTTGTGTTTCCCTACACGTTGGTGAGTAGTTTCCTTACAAAACTCAAATTTGCCCAATTCCATTGTGCAATCTCTCTCCTCCGGGGACTTAACTAATACAACAGCAAATGTCAAATTCGTTTTTTGGTTTTTTTTTTTTTTTACTAAGTTTTTCCTTAAATGTTACTTTAAGTGCCCCAAATTTGTGGATGCCTTAAGAATATCCCAGGCTTGGGGCGCCTGGGTGGCGCAGTCGGTTAAGCGTCCGACTTCAGCCAGGTCACGATCTCTCGGTCCGTGAGTTCGAGCCCCGCGTCGGGCTCTGGGCTGATGGCTCAGAGCCTGGAGCCTGTTTTCGATTCTGTGTCTCCCTCTCTCTCTGCCCCTCCCCCATTCATGCTCTGTCTCTCTCTGTCCCAAAAAAAATAAACGTTGAAAAAAAAAAAAAAAAAGAATATCCCAGGCTTTTTTCCTGGGTAACCCAGAGAGTCAAATGGGGGCCAATCTGTAATGCAAACAGGTCTCGAATCTCCTGGGTGAGAGCTTCTGCCCCACATCACTGCAACGCGGCAGACGCAGTCCAGTCCAGACGGCCCTGGGCAGACAATACAGAAGAGCAGCATGGGAATGGCAACAGGCCAAAGGCCCGATACTTTTCTTACCAAAACTTAAAAAATGATTACGATTTCTAATTTAGTAGTACTGAAGATCATACTTTTATTATGAAAATCCAATTAAAGAAAAATAATGGAGATTTTAGCATTGCCAGCTGAAACATTGTAAAAAGTCCAAATATTGTGAAGAAGAAATAGGGTGAAATTATCAGATTTTGTAATGTCTGTGCCCTCTTGGAAGTCCAGCCATGCCCTCTCTCTCTTTATGTCAGGGTCCTTCTGCTACTTGCAAAAAACCCAAACCAAACCAAAACAAAAAAACGCACACAAAAAAGCAGAGGCTATTCCCCTCTCCTCAGTGAAAGACAGGTCTCTCTGCAGTATGGTTGCTGACTGCATGGATCAGACGCAGAGTTCAGATGGTTTGCCCTGATTATATGCTTAATAACTCCCCTCTTCTGGGAAGCTTTCCTGGCTTCCTTCACTGTGCTTCTCAGGCACTAAAATATAACATTATTTCATATTATAATTCTCAAGTTTCTTGTCTTACAAGCTCCCAACAGATTGTGACTTTGTTGAGGTGGAAACGAGGCCTTTCCTTCCATCTCCCATACAAAGCTCAAGCCCCTGTTTTCAGGAGGCTGAGTAAATATGTGCTGAGCAGACGGATAAATAAATTCATGAGAGAGTGAAGGTCTATCACCTCTCAAAACAGATTCATACCTCTCAGTTTTTTTCTAGGCCCTAATAAATGTTGTATTGTTTCCAAACCTGCTATGAAATGGGTGTCAGAATAGTGGCAAAGTTTGTGAGTCATTTCTCCAAATCTAAAATATGAAAGTGGTTTAGTCAAACAGAACAGGACAACCACCTTCCCTTTGAGAGGTATCAGGACTTGCTGATGATTATACTTGTGAAACTTTTATATCTGGACCCAAGCTGGAGCACCTGTGTAAAACGGGACACCTATCCTTCCCCACAAGAGAACTTTCTTTTTATTTTCGTTTAGATGCAGTATTTCCCAATCTTTTTTGTATTGGGCCAATTCAGGACAAGGAAAAGTTTATTAATAATTTATTTTTCCTGTCCAAAACAGGGGAAAAAAAACCCCTCAGACTTTATTGAATCCCAAAGGAGGAAAATGGTAGGAAAAAAAATTCTTTTTTCACATAGTTTACCTATTCATTAAACAGAAGAATGTCAATGAGGAAATCAACATGGCTTTTCAGCCACTAAACTCCTCTTTTGTGATATTTGTGAAGGAGACACATGGAGGATACTTTCTAACTTTTTGTTGAATTAATAGATTTTTTTTAATTTTAATTTTTTAGAAACAGAGTGTGTAAGCAGGGGAGAGGGGCAGAGGCAGAGAAAGAGAGAATCTCAAGGAAGTTCCATGCTCAGCCCAGAGCCCGACAGGGGGCTTGATCCCATGACCCTGGGATCATGACCCGAGCAGAAACCAAGAGTCAGACACTCAACTGACTAAGCCAGCCAGATGCCCCAGAGACTTTATTATTTATACTGGTCTTAGGTTTATAGAAAAAATGGAACAGAAAATACAGAGAATACACACATAACCCCTCACTCTCTCAGCCCTCCACCCCACAGGCTCCTCTATCATCAACATTTTGCCGTTAGAGTGGTATGCATGTTACAATGGTGATCCAACACTGACATATCATTATTCACTGAAGTTCATCCTTTGCATGAAAGCTCACTTTTGTGGTATATATTCTATAGGTTTTGACAAATGCATAATGTCATATATCACCCATGACAGTATCATACAGAATGCTTTCACCACCCAAAAATGAGCCATGTTTCATCTACTTACCTCTTCTCCAACCACACATCCTTTCACATTCTCCATAGTCTTGCCTACTCCAGAACACCGTTAGTTGGAATCATACAACCTGTAGATTTTTCCAATAGGCTTCTTTCACTTACCAATGTGCATTTAAATTTCCTCCATGTCTTTTTCTGGCTTGACAATTCTTCTTCTTCTTCTTCTTCTTCTTCTTCTTCTTCTTCTTCTTCTTTCTTCTTTTTTTAGCACTGAATAATATATTCCATTGTATTCATCTGTTTATCCCTCCATCCTATTGAGGGGCATCTTGTCTGCTTCCAGTTTGCAGCATTTATTTATTTACTTCTATAAACATTCACGTGCAGCTTTTTGTATGGGCATAAGTTTTGCACTCATTTGGGTAAATACCTAGGGGGACAATCGTTGGATTTTATGGTCAGCCTCTGTTTAGCTTTGTAAGAAAATGCCAAACTGTCCCAAAGTGGCTGCACCATTTTGCATTCCCACCAGCAGTGAATGAGGGTTCCAGCTGTTCCACATCTTTGCCAGCATTTGGTGGTGTTGCTATTTGGGATTTGGGCCACTCTAATTGGAATATAGGGGTATGTTGTTTTATTAATTTGCCAGTCCCTAATGACATGGGATGCTGAGCATCTTTTCATATGCTTTTTTGCCATCTGTACATCTTCTCTTGTGAGGTGTCTGTTCAGGTCTTTTGTCTTAACTGGTTTTTTCTTAAGTTTTAAGAATTCTTTGTATAGTTTGGATACACATCCTTTATTAGATATGTATTTGAGAATATTTTCCCTCAGCCTATGGCTTGTCTTTTATTCTCTTAAAGAGTTCCATTTTTTTTTAACCATTACATTTGTATATAGCATTTGATGTATGTATGTATGTATGTATGTATGTATGTAGGTTGGTAGGTGGGTAGGTAGCATTTTAAAGTTCACAAAATTTGTTCAAATGTAGTATCTCATTGCATCCATAAAATGGAAGTAGATGTTGTGGTGCTCACATTAGAGACAGGGGGTTTTCTGGTTGCCTGTCGTGTGCTGGCACAGTGCTAGTGAGTGCACAGAACCGTACAGAATGGGTCCCCCTCCTGGCAACTTGGCTCCAGTGGGGATGTCTGTTTTCTGTTTGTGCTGGGCTGAAGATTTATATTCAAGAGGACCTGGTTTTCAGAGGCCTTGCACCTGGCAGTCCTCACCCCACTTTCCTCGTGTGGGGGACCTCTCTCCTCCGGTTATCAGTCTCCATCTTGGGGTGCCTGTAGTCCGGGTCCCCTTGGGGAGCAACTATTTTGAGACAGAGATTCCAAGATGATGGTCCTAGAAACCCCCTCTCCTCTTTTGGCAAACAAGTAAACAGCAATAAACAATACTAGAACAAAAAAGTGAACCCTCTCTTTTTGTGAACTGACGTATTGCATTTTGGCTCAGCGGTGAACACATTTGCTAGAGTTGCCAACAATTCCCCTCCCCCTCCGCCCAAGTCTTACTCTACAGTCTCAATTTCCTGGGAGGAGGGTACCACACCGTGAGATTTAGGGGCATGTTAGGAAACTGCATAAACTCTCAGTGTACTGCTAGTGTAGTTATGAAATCATGACGATAACTCTGCATTGTGGATAACTCCAATGACATCATCCAGGTATGGGGACCCACATGCAAACGTCTACCTACCTGGATTCACAGGTCCAGCCTAAGGCGGCATCGGCATCTCTGCGTTTTTGCATCTTTTCTGAGCTTTGAGATTTAAAGCCTCTTCTAGTTCTTGCTGAATCGGTTTAAATAAAGACAGCATTAACCATACAAAGAATTTAATGGAGTGGCTAATGGTGTGGGTGATGTCAACAGGAATTTGGCAGTATCTGTGAGGATAATCCGAGAGGAATCATCAGGAGTTGACAACCCTTCTTTCAGAAAGCGAAATTGCCTGGTTCTAGTTAGACCAGTTGTTACTGGCTTCCCTGCCTGGAAAAAAAAAAAAAAAAGTCACAGTAATTTCAATGGAGTTGTTTACACAAGTGGAAAAATCTGACTCCTTGATAGCATGTTTCAGTTGCAAACCCCTTTAATGACACTCAAGGGCCTTCCAGTAAGAGAGAAATTCCTCTGAAACTAAGAAGTTATTTGGAAACAGGTGCCCTTCCTCAGTAAGGTTATTTATGTTCATTGGGCTAATGGTTTTTGTCCAGTAATACATTTAAATTGCTTTTCATTTTACAGTCATGCTTCACTATCACATTTCAGAAAGTCACTTCTCTTCCTCTGTACAGCCGGCAATTTCCTCAAGTATGCGATGACAGCATTGTCCTTTCGAAGTCATTTGAAATAGACCCGATCTCATCCATCTCAGGAGAATATTCTCTGGCTGATAATCATAGCCAAGTGGAAAGTTCAAATGAACTCAGGCGTCTGGTAGCTCTGTCCTCTCTGCGGCTCCCTGGAGGCCTTGTCGTAAGGCGATGGTGCATCTATTGATCTGGGAAGGAGCCAGACATTCTGCCTCTGACAGTAAGTGAGAAGTAGGTCCTTCAACTCAGGTTAAAGAAGTGCAAGGAGGTTAGAGGAGAAGATTTATAAACTGATGATTTATAAACTGAGTTACACTTACCTGGTGTGGATGTCAAGGAACAAATGGCCCCACAGAAATGAACATAATTAGGTTTATACAATGTTGTTGCAGATCGCTCAGTGAAACAGGCAGCTCATGGGCAATTGGGAAAAATTGTACCTTTAAAACTGGAAAATGTGGATCAGACTGTAGTGAATTTGAAGCACATATAATTCTATTTAAACATGTTGGGTGTAAGTGCCATGTAAGTGCTATTAAAGACTAGCTTTATTTTTAAAAACAGGTAGAGGATAGAAATGCCCATTTGTTAGGTTTTATTTTGTGTCCTGGGACCACAGGTAGCTCTTATTTACATGTGTTGGGGGGAGAGGGCAGGCTGCCACAAGACGGGCCACTGTGGCATGAAGATGATGTTGAGTTAAAAAGCAATCAACACTGAACAGATTTTGTAAAAGCTCTTGATCTCTACTTTAAATGCCTACAAAGAATTAAGATAGAAGACCTGCTCTAGGAAGAGAACTGTCACCATAGATCCTTACATTAGGATGAGAACTAGGTGTGGTAGACAGGGAGGAACCTGGCAGGGCCTGATTGATCCAAGTCTTCTATGTTCATCGTTTCTGAATTGCCAGCAAACGTGTTTATCAAACGTTTACTCTTTTTCATCTTCCTGTGAATTGCTTTCTTTTCCTCCAAAGTGCCAGCCCCCTCCCCGCTTCTCCTTAGTTCTGGATGACATCTATACCTTGGTTTGCCTATCTTTGGAATTCCGTCTCCGTGTGGATCCCTGTAGGTACACTCTTAAATTTGATTTTCTCCTGTTAATCTGTCTCGTGTCAAATTGGTTCTTAGTCCGGCCAGAGAGGGGACAGGACGTTCTTGCTCCCTGACACATGAAATGGATCACTCTTCTGCCTGATTTTCAAACTGATAACTATGTGTGTGTGTATGGTAAGGGCTTAAGCTATTATAAGGTTAACGTTCAAGTTAAAAAGTTTTAACCCTAAAATAAAGTTGACTGGGAGGAAAAATAAAAGTGTGACCGGGAGGTGTGAACAGCGTTGCTCATCTGTAGCAATTTAATCTCAGAAATCTCATCTCTGTTCTAAGACCCGGAAGATTGTCCCCTCAGCCAGTGCTCTTCAGCAGGGGAAGGAGAACCGTCAGGGAAAAATGAATGGTTCCCTGCTCCATGACTGGGGTGTCTTCCAGGGTCCCACCTGCTGTGCAGTCTTGCCACTTGGTTGGCTGTGCCTTGTCTTTGACTGCTAGCGAAAGCCTGCTCTGCCCCAGGAAATAGTATTCATCGGCTAATTTATGACTCTGTTCATTTGTCCTACCAATTACTGATGCTGCTCTCTGCAGTAGGCTGAAACACTGGGACAGATTCTACCTAAAATAGATCTTTGGCTGAGGAGCAGGTGGTGGCGGCAGGCTAGAATGTCACCCAAAGGCAACTCGGAAGAGAAAAGTGCGCACCCGGACCAGAAAACCATTTGTTTCTTAAAAGAAGGCATATGGAATATTGGATGTGTGGGTAGGAGTGAAAGAGGAACCCAAAAAAAGGAATTCACATGGATAAATGTTCATATACAAAAGATGTTAGTCTGATTCTAGTTTGAACAGTGTCCTACAGAGGACTGTGGCATGCTTGACGGTCCATGCTCTGCATTTGCCTTCGAATTCCAGGTGCCCTGTCAGGTGGACTTGTGGAGGTGAAGACTGTCATTGCTCCTGCTGCCTCAGCTGGGTCCTCAGCACAACTAGGTCCCTAAGAAATGTTGCTACATGGGCAACCCACTCATGGAAAGTTAGATGTTTGGGAAGTAGGGAAAGGAAGTCCAATGAAGCCTTTTGGCAACACAGATCTCACTGATGGTCTTTGGGGGGCCACAGACAGATGCCTGATGAACTCCAAATTAAACTCTTTAAATTTCTAAAACCTTTCTGAATTCATGCATGAGTTACAGTGCAGTCTGCAAACCTGAGGGAGATCATCCTGCTTTTTAAAGCAGATGTTTTTGGAGCTAAAATAATTCCTTTAACTATCAATCCCTAAAAAGCTGGAGGCAGTATGATTTGGCCATACGGAGATGAACATTTAATGTAAAAAGTAGATACACCACCTTCCATACTACCAAAGGGGAAGTAATCCTGCTGTCCTACTAGATAATAGGTACTTCCTGGAGTGAAGTCCTTTTCAATGGTCGAGGATTAGCAAATAAAGTCTCACATGTACAGTTCAGACCCAAATTCAGACCCAAATCCTTCACAACAGTCCCGTCTTGTTCCAGGAATCCTCTTGGAGCAAAGGGGTTCTTGAGTCATTCACCCCGCCATGAAGATCTTACAAATATCCCCAGTAGAGAAGAAAGGGCCATCAGATACAGCTTTTGTGTGCACAGGGTGCAAAAGCAGGGAGGTGTGCTATTGCTGAAGACAAGTGCAACAATTGGAAAGACTACACTTCAGTAACATGCAAGAGTTGGGACTAAGGTTGAGGAAAGGATACAGCCAAAGGGAGAAGGAAAAGAAGTCAGAGAATCACACTCTCTGGCTATTCAAAATTACCTCTGACTCTTAAGGCCAAACGCTTAAATCATGCTGCTTGACCTTACCATTTCAAATATTCCTAGGCTGTGTCAAGGCTGAGCTGATGTGCTAACTGCACATCAGCCCTGGAGTCAACATAGCTGGGATGCCCCATGCCTCAACACACCAAAAGGAAGTGCACAGCATCATGGATCTCCCCCAAACACTTGTCTCACTTTTGTCATTCTCAGAGATCTGTGGCCGTGTCTTAGCAGCTCTTGTGCCAAGATCTCTTCTATGAAAAAGGACTTTAAAAAAATAAAAATTTTGAAGTAGAACAGTAACACATTCCCATTTTCTCCCCTTAAAGCCTTCAAAATGCATATTATGTTTCTCATGAGTTTATATGTAGCTTCTTCCTGACAGCCTTTGATTCTCATGCCCAACCTCATCCATATTGCATTTCAATTAAAGATGCATATCTCTAGCCCCCACCAGAGCACACGCCCCCCCACTAGACTATACACCCCAGAAGACTGTCTTGTTAGTACTTAGCAGGTATCCAATAGCAGTCATCCACTGCAGTTCTGCTGAATGATTAGATTGTTACAGGAGCATGATGTAAACTATTGAATGGACGTGAGGTGTGGATCACAAAGAACTCTCCTGGAGCCAAAGCAAGTGAGGTGAAATAATTTTCATGGGCTTTGAACAGAGAAGTGGAACAGAGCAGGGTTTTTAAGCAATTTTATTCTAACAATACAGTCTTGATTTTGATTGATATACAACAACAGTTTTAATGAAGGTGAGGCTAGCATCAGTGTGTTAAATACCTCATATTCTATTTACAAAAAGGGTTTAGCTCTTCTAGGACTGTGCAGAATATTGCTCTTTTATTTCTAGTATACTTATAAATGTATAAATGCCTAAGAGTATGGGAGAAATGAAAATTTAAAATTATAAAACATCATCTGAATTTCTCCAGTTTCAAGAATTATAGAATAAATATCTTGGAGGAAAAATAATTTAAAATTGTATCATACTGCTTTCCTATTATACTTCAAATACATGCTTCAAATTAGATGGCAAATCATTGCCTATTTCTGCATCTACCGAGTATATTTCCACTGTTTGTATATCTTTTCAGTACTTTCATGCTTGGTTCTGGAAGATATGAATCGTATGTATTCAAGGTGCCTTTCATAATAAGCTCCACAGCCCAATAGTAGTACAGACCAGGAAAATGTAATCACTGATACTTGAGTACATTTCTTGGAAATATTTTCATGCTGGCTTTAAAACCATTTTGACTTTCAGACATCGAACTTGAAAGACCTGTTTGTCTGAACTTTCCCTTTTCCCCTTTCACCCTCCATCATTCTCAAGAAACTTTCAATCTTCACATTTTTCTTTTCTGACTTCTGCAATACACAACCTTGAGACAAAATGACCTTTTATAAAATTCCCTAGGGTGAGGGATCTCCAAGTGGGTTGAGCCGTAAAGTAGGAGTTACCATTTTCTCTCTTCCAGGAGCGACTTCATTTTATGCTTTTAATTTCTGGCGTGTTGACTCAGGGTTCCAGATTTTTTCAACCTTTTGGCAACCCGCTTTCCAGAGCTCATCTAAAATTTTGTATCCACTGTTCCCCTCCACAGATTTCACTCTTGTAAGTCTGAGAGAGAAAAACCCGAGTGGGAACAGCAGTGGAGGGAAAAGTGTAGAGGACATACAAGTTTGTTAAAGTTTTATATAAAATTATAAAAGTTTTAGCCCTTGGGACTTTTTAGACACTGTCTGGAAAAAAGGGAAAGGTCATAAAAAGCAAGGCTGAAAATAAACAAATAAAGACATGCCAAGAAAGGGGTCTCTCCGATGAAGCTCTCTTCAGAACACTGGGTCAAGAAAGGTAAATCTAGAGATACTCAGCGGGAACAGCATAACCGAATTCCAAATTATCTTCCCTCCAGCACGACTCTTCCTGTGGCTCACGGATTCCTTTTGCTTTGGGCAGGAAACAAACATATTTTTGGAAGCGTGAGGAGGCGATACATTAAAAAAAGAAAATTTGTGCATATCAAAATATTTGTTTTTAAAGTCTGTATATGAAGTATTTATACATGAAATCACACTTCTTGGATATGCATAGCTAGGGTTGGGAGATGAAATGAAGGAAAAATGGGTAAAATACAAATGAAACAAGAATTGGGAAAATATTAGTATTTGTTGAAGCTGGGTGGGTGATTCACCCAGAGTGATTCTATGGAATTCACTCTGCTAGCCTCTTACCTTTGCATATGTTTGAAATTTTCCATAGTTTCAAAAGGTGAAAAGGTTGATGAAAAATTACGATTAACGATTTTATGTTCTTTCAGTTGTATGGAATGGAGTCAGTGGTATTACTTTTAGCTCACTTAGTGATAACTGGTTTAGGTTTCCTTGCAAGAGACTATGTTCTACCCCAAAGGACAGATCTGTGTAATACATACAGAACCATAAAACCACACACGTCTAACCCGTAATCTTTTTTTCTAATAGAATTTATATTCCTTGGTATGGAGCTTCCATCATCACTACAACACATTTCATTCCTAGTAATTAAAAAAAAAAAAAAAAAGTGTCCTGGAGTACTGGACATGTAATTCATCAGGCAGACTAATTTTATGGAAAAAATCCCATAGTGCTACATACACAAGCGTTGAGTTGCCTAATGTGAATTTAACATATTGAGTTTTCCACCGTATTGTATTTCCTGCTATAGCTTACTCCTGATGCAGCAGGCCCTTACAAGTTTAAACAGGAAGCTAGCTATACTTAGGGTCTCTTTCAAATATACATAAACATATCAACTTTTGAGTCGGAATAAAAAATCATAAAATCTACAATTCCCATTTGATGAACATTTCTGTTACAGGCCTTAACTTCATAAGTATTTTTTTTCATCCGAGCAGAAGTGTGAGGAGGCATTATCACCACCATCATTTTGTAATGGAAGTGGGGTTCAAGGAGGTCGAAAAGCCCAATGATAAATGGATAAGTGGAACCAGACTTTGAAGCCAACTCTGTCTGAACAAAGCCTGTGGTATCATTATACTCTATATTTATATACTATCTCTGTGTGCTCTTCTGAAGGATTAAAACAACATAGCCAAAGTTCTAAGGTTCAGGACATCGCATCCAGCAAGACTGAGGTCTGAATTTATACTTTAGGTTACGGGTATCACCTCCATAGTTTTATTACAGTTCAGGGAGAGTTGGTATGTTCAAGGTCATGCTTTTCCCAGGGAGGCCCTGCTCCTAAGTGGCAGAATGAAGCAGATCTTTCTTCTGTCAGGCTGATTTCTCCTCTCCCCATTAGGGAGAAACAGCCCAAGCCACTCAAACACCGGGACTATCAGGAAACAGTTTGGGGGAGGTCATGATTTGCATTCTCAAAGAGCTGAAGTATCTTTTGTTAAAGTGTTTTCCGTACTGTTTTTAGTAGACAGGGTATACTGAAGGCACTTACTCTACAGACAGGGGTGTGAATGTAAAGAAAGATATTTGAATAATATCTTTAAAATATTTCAAATTTTTATTAAATATTTTTATTCAGTTTTAAGATCACAGTTAAAGTACTTTAGCATGTTATACACATGACTTACATGTGCAATTTTTAGAAATATCAAATTAAGTATAAGATTTTGAAGAAAGAAATTATATAAATGTGTATATTGACTTTTACTACACATACATCTAAGAAAGCAATAATTCTGTTGTACCATTAAGTGGAAATCATTTATTACATGGCATGTTTACACCAACTCTAAAGAGAACCAAGCCAATTTCTGAAAGCAAAAAAAATGAGCAATTCAGTCATGCTGAAACTGTCAACAGACTTAAGACCTGGTGGTCAAATGAAGCCATGGTTAATTTAGGACATGTAAGTAAGCAATTCAAACCTATGAGAAAAGTTCATAATCTGGAACAATGGAGTCTCAGGTGGTTTTTATTCTTTTTTGGACAAATTCCTGAGAGCAAGAGACTTGTTTAGTGCTAATGAAATGCGAAGAATGTTGCTGAGCATGTGCCGAGCTCCAGGTCACAGACCTGCCCCACCCCCAGTTCTGCTGTTCTGAGAGCCCAGGCGTTAACCTGAGGCGTCCAGGGACATGGGCCGGCCCCCGGCAACTGCCAAGGACCAGCAGTGTTAGTTGGTGAAACACACGTGCCCTTGTGATTCACGTTAGAGCCTGTGAGGTATGACTGCGGTGCAGGTGGGAGGGTTCAGAGGCATTGAATTAGGTCCTTGTTACTCAGTAACCAGTTATAGCCCAAGTGACCGGGCAATCTTTGGAAGGAGTAGTAATTTTCATGACAACTAGTTCTGTGCACAAAAACCAATTGAGGGCAGGATCAATTTTGACCACTGACTGCAACAAGATAACAGTGGCCAGAGAACTTAGTAGACGGTTTCCTCCTTCAACTTCTTAGTATAAATCCTACCATCGCAAATAAAATTTGGCCAGGAGACGAAACTTGCATTTTTTGTGTGTGAAGAAAATGTGTACTTATGTTTTTTAAGGAAAGCATAGCACAGATGGAGCTGTATCGGGGGAATCAAATATATTTGTCTCGTTGTTCACTATTTTTGTTGTCACTTCTTTGATCCGAAATGGAAAGAAAATAATGTCCCCAGTGAAAAGGACAAGGTGATTTAATATGGAGTATAATAAACTTAGCTATCACTTCCAAACTAAAGCAAAGCAGTCCATCAAACCCTGAATACTTCACCAGACCTATCTGGTAAGATAAACTGAACAACTTGTTTCTTAACGTGAGTATGATGTTAGTTAATCTAAATAAGATGAGTTTTACACTTGATCTTAGCCAAAAGGCCGAGAAGCGATTAAATAAGATGAGTTTTAAAAACCCCCAAAACTCAAGTAAGAACAAAATCCAAATCTAACTCTTTGGGAATGCTTGTATAAATAAAAGCAACATCTAATTAACAATTAGTACACTCTTTATAAGGTGCAAAACAAGGTCCTATGTGGGGAGAGCTAAATTTTCATTTCCACCTAGCAGTCACTCTGAATACTTTATAGGTCAAATGTAATAATGACATTTGCTTCTGCTGCCCATTTTCAGCAATACATTGTTCTCTCTGGAGAAGGTGGTTTGGGAAGTCAAAACACTGCAGTGGGAAACAGTGGCACTGAAGGTAGAAGCAAAAAAAAAAAAAAAAAAAAAAGACAGACCTTTGAAACAGGACTTACTGAAATTAACTTTTAAAGCCGAGGTAGCCCATTAGAATTGGCCTTATGTGAGGGCTCTATGGAGCAGTGCAATCAAAGGTGAGTCTCCTCAACAGCATCACGGACACCCCGACTTTCCCTTTGCAAATGCTGATTCCAGGCCTGGCGGGACTTCCTGCCTTCTCCCCAGCGAGGCCACGGTGGCTCTTCTCCTCTGCTGGGTGGGTGCCGGCCTCCAGCTCCAGCTGCTGGTCTCCAGAACGCTTGGGATTCATACAGTAGTTTAGCAGGCAGCATGGTCCCACTGCTTCACATTAATGCCAAACGCCAAACTTGGAACAGAGCTATTCGATACCCTCCCTCCCACACTGTATAAACAAAACGTGTCAGCTTCCAGCTTACTCCTGGTTCTGGATCAATTTATAATTTGCTTGAGATTTTACATTAGGTGCAAACTTTTCCATACGATGAGCCAAAGACTGCAGAGTGCAAACAAAATTTTATGAAATGACTTAGGCGGAGTAGCATCTGACTTGCTAAGAAAGTGACAGGGAATAAACATGTTGGAATATAAATAACCGGACCAGTTCAGATGCTCCTTTTTGTTCGGAGTGTTCCATCGCAGGAACCAGAATCAGTGATAATATGGGAATGATTTCAGCATGGCTTTGAGATGGCATTGGTAGAAAGCTCTTCTGACAGAATTAAACAAACATAGTTCTGGTATTTGTGGGAAAAAGACTGTCAGAATTACAACAGTATGATTCATCCTTATAAAAGGGCTTTGATGAATTACAGTTTGATCTAAAATCTGGGAACTAACCTAATCTGGGGATAAGAACCTGTATCGTCAATGTGGCTGTGGGACGTTGTTTCCTTCTCCTGATCTCCTTACAGTTATCCAAACAAATAAAAACTTAAAAAGGATGTCTTACAGTATTTTTTTTTTCTTTCACTCAGCTTCTTACAGCTGCAGCTTCAGTTACTATAATATACTCTACACACTTCAAAATTACATAGGAAAATACCCAGAACAACTAAATAAATAAAAGGCTAAAGAAAACTGGAACAGTACTGCGTCTCCATCTGAGACTAAATCATCCACTTCGGCATCACAGAGAAGGGCTAGGACAATTTTTTTCAAAAGATTTATATACAGGTTTGAATCCAGAAATTAAGGTTAAAAGCATAAATATCGATAATTTCAACTAGATTCAGAATGGTTTTTCAGAAAGATATGATACAACAATTTAGAATAAAACAAAGCAGGCATCGTATTTTGGTTTGCTTGAGATATACATAAGGTGCAAGAACTTCTCTTGAGGATGCTTGTGGGACAAATGTTAGTGTCAATGGTGTTTGCTGGCAGATTAAGGTACACACCATAGCAATATGATTTTCCAAAATATAAAAGAATAAGATAAATGAAATGAAAATGGTAGATGGGGGGGGCACTACATGTTGGTTGGGAATATCTGTGCTAACAAATATTGTTACCTGAAAATGCCAACACCCCTTACCAGCGGATTCAGGGCATGAGAAAAGCACTAGTATTGAAATCAAGACTTCACTCAGAGAAACAACAAGGCGAGTGTCTAAAGGACTATAAAGCTTTGCAGGATTTCTGCTACTCTCAGTGCCTAACCGCTTAAAAATTAAGCATTTCTACAAAAAGTTTTTTTTTTGTGTGTGTTTTTTGTTTTTTTAAGTATCTGAAAACAGTCATATCCAGTAGGTTGCCCTCCCACCCCACCCCTGCCTAAGGGAAAAGCCACTGAGGTTTAGGAAAAGCAGATCAAGTAAGATATTAATCACATAGAAAAAAGTAATCTTTTGTTTTGCTTCTTTTTAAAAAAGGTCCCATGAATATACAGCAATCTCTTAAGGAAATCTAGTGAAATGTAATTGGAGGATTGAAGGACGGTGCTCTGGCAAAAATAGATCTATTCTAACGTGTTCTAGAGAATAACAAGTTAGTACCATTGTCAAGGTGCATGTTCTGCACCAAACAATTTCTGTTGTTGGTTTTTGTTTTGTTTCATTTTGTTTTGTTTTTGGATTTTTAGCTAATTATAATTTTTAAATCACTGCTAGCAAGTGGTCCAAAAACTCCAACAGCCACCAACATTGGGACCCAGCAATTTTCAAACATTCACTTTGTGTTTTGAAATTTAGAAAATATTAATAAAACAGCATCATAGTAAAAATATTATGCTAAAATCTGGGGCTGCTCACCTGATTTATTTCTACGTGAATGGGGTTAAGCTTTAACCTCGGACTAACTAGCTTTCTAAATCCTTCTTCCTCCACGCCCACAATGTTTATGCATTTTTGAGGACACCATTCCAATGCTCTGCTGTCCTCTTTACCTGCTTTGAAGAAAAAAACAACCCAAACAAATCCCTATCTTCTTTTCAATTGTTAGTATGTTGTACATATTTTCCAGCACCGAAACTGAAGTAATATCTACAACTATGAAAAGCTAAATCTAGTCAGTACTAATAGAGTCGTTTTTTGTATGGCTATTAGGTCAGATTACGATTAGAAAAAAAAAAAATCATCATTACAATTCAGTCAAGTATAAATAAGAAAGCTAGATAAAACCTTGTAAACTGTCATCATTTAGAGATCTAATTCAAAAGCTTCAAACTCGAACTAACACTATCAAAATTCCGCCAGTTTGAAAACCAATAAAAATTATTGCTGGAATCCAATAATTAAAATTTGGTAGTTTGTGCTGTGATGCAAGAGTGGGGATCTACTTTGTGCTATGGAACAAATACCCTGTAAACTCGGTAGCCTCCGACTAATTTTGATTTATCACTTTGCATGTGTTGCTAGGAAACAAGACACTGAATGTCAGGTGGTTAAGTGGGTATGTCGAATGTTCAGATAAGCCAGGTAATCCACTTGGCACTGGCATATGTATGGTTGGTTTTATGTCCGAAAGCAACAAAACAAAAAGGAAACAAACTTGCAGGTGGATCTGTGACTAAGAATCCCACTCTGGTCAGGCATCCCTCCCTCGGCATTTATTCATTCAACACCTCCTTGACAACATCAACTCAAATGGCTCTAAAAACCTGCAGTGCCAATTAGGCTGTGCATAGCAATTGCTACCCGTCCAGTCTGTCTGGGATGGATGTAAAAGGTCTGTAGCTCAAAGTCCACATGAAGTGAGTGTCTTCAATGTGTTTAGGATAGTGAAGTAATACTAAGGTCACTTCTGAATAATATTTTTCTTTTTTTTGTTTGTATGAACGATCCATTGGTCACATAGACCCCTGTGTAAAAATAAAAGAATCCTCAAGGCATGAAAACATCAGTAATCTGTAATCTGTAGGACTCTTCCCCTGTCTGGGAAAATATTTGCCACAATTTGCCCCAAGCAAATTCTTCTTAGTCACTGAAGGCTAAGAAAAAAACTCAGCTTGTAAGAATTGTAATTCTCTCTCTCTCTCTCTCTCTCTCTCTCTCTCTCTTTCTCTCTCTCTCTCTCTCTTCCTTTTCACCAGCAAACTACCACTCTGGTGGCAAATATAAAAGTGCAGAATATATGGACCACGAGGCCGAGCATACACCGCTAACAATGGTACATGTGCCTGCCCGTGCTGCTTGGGGGTCTCTGGAACAGGCTTTTTAATATTATTCTACAATATAAATGTAGGTATAACCTATTATATAAACCATCTTAGAACTTAAATCTCCATGTACAAAAAAGACTAAGAATATCTAATAATAACTAGTGCAGTGCGTCAGTTTTTGTTTTTTTGTTTTTTGTTTTTGTTTTGAAAGAATAACTAGGTAATATACGAAACTAGTTTCACACTCTCCGGTTGGTAAAAGAGACGCTGGATGAGCTACAGTAAAGGCAGCCTTTTACCAAGTTACCACCTATTACCGTCAAAAGCCTTCAATAGAAAGCAAAGCTCCAGGATCATTCTGTTTCTGCTCATTATCAGACAGATAACCTCACCCTCAAAGACTCTGGGTTCCAAAAGAACAAACGGGCCCAGGATGCTAACTTCTGCTTCAAGTGAATCTGGGCCGTGTAGGGCAACAAGCACTTGTTTGCAGTCTATATTTTCCACCACATGGACTCACTAGCATCCCTCCGTAAAGACAAGGCTAGGGTAGTAGGTAAAGCACAATGTTTTACAATTAAAGGGCGCTTCACTGGTCAGCGCAGGAAATAAGTACAGGAGCCTGTGGCATTTCTTTTGGCTGTCCATCATGGGTGAGCGGAGTGGACCTCTGACCTCTGCAAAACAAGAGGAAGAACAAAAGAAATCACCCACTTAGAGTATGTTATCCGACACAGGAGAGGATGATGAGTAACCAATAAGAGCTTTCCAATATCTTGTTTAACAGCTAATGTTGACTTGTTACTGATGCTATTTAAACTGTTAGCTGCTGCTTTTATTGTTTTTTGAAAAACTTCTTATCTCAGTTCACCTCACATGACTCAACAACACACTGTGTCCCAAACAACCATCTCCATTTTGCAGAGATGAAATCTGAAGCACCAACAGATTTGGGGCAACTCCCTAGGAAGTGGAAAACTTTTAGTCAAGGGCAGTGGTTCTAAGACAATAGTCTCTTGATCCACTGATATTAAAACAGGACCCATTCCTTTCCTCAAGCTGCCCAAGGGGAAAATTCTCCTCTACTAATTGATAACCTCCAGGATTATTTCCTAAGACATATAATAATAAACGCAATTTATTTAAGTGTTTATTTATTTATTTTTGGGGGGGGGGAGGGGCAGAGACAGAGGGAGACCGAGAATCCCAAGCAGGCTCCATGCTGTCAGCACAGGGCCTCTCATGTGGAGCTCAAACTCACGACTTGTGAGATCATGACCGGAGCTGAAACCAACAGTGGGACGCTTAACCAAGTGAGCTGCCCAGGTGCCTGTAATATTAAAACTTAAGTGTAATTAAAGCAATGGCTGGAGACCAGAGGCCTGTGACCCTAACACAAATGAATGAAAACACTGAAACCCTCCTAACTAAAGAAAAGTCTCACAGGCACATGGAGAGCAAGAGTGCAAGGGAAGGAGGCAGGCAGTGACTCGTCTTTAAAGTGTGAGAAAACCCGCACAATTTGGGTAAAATCAACATGTGCAGAGACAGAACTCTAGACAAGACAAGAAAATTCATATAAATAACCATCATTTGGATTGAACTACACCAAACTTAGCCAATTTTTTATTCTGCTTTTGTTTAATGAGTAGGAAAAAATTTACTTCACAGTTGTAAGAGAACCCTTCAAATTCTTGGTTAATTTCCACAGAGCTTCTCATTCTAAAAAGACAGGTTTGGGCACCTCCCTGACATTCCCCAACAGGCCTACCAAAGACCGGACAAGGTGCGCTCACTGCTCTGGCCTACAGTGGTCTGTGTTGCACAGAGCTGGGCTGAAAATCTGTGATGCAGCAGCAAGGCTTCCAGTGGCCTGACCCTTTCCACATCGTATCTTCTTCAGATGACACGGAACAAAAGCAGCTTTTTAGAAATTCAAATTATACCTTTTTTACAACTAAATCCAAGTTTCTTTCTCTTGATGCACACACACAAAAATAATGTAGATAAATTACAACATTTGGGGATTTCAGAATCCAATAATCACTTAGCCTCAGATACTAGGATTTCAGAAAAACAAAACATGTGCTATAATCAAACCTCTGGATTAATCTGTTCAGTCATGTGGGGATGCTGTAAGCACCAACTGTTCAATATGTTCAACTCTTTGTTCAAGAAAGATGAAATTAAAATGCCATTTTTTTACCTTTACGACTGAATATGTAACAATATTACAAAAGCTAAAAGAATTTTAATTAAGTATTGAAAAAAGGAAACAGAAGAAAAAAAAAGTGAAAGATGAAAAGTACAGTATAAAAAAAAGAGCAACAGGGACAGAGAGCAACTAGGGTGAAAGCCCAGTTTTATTAGAAAACAAAAGCAAAGGAGGGGGGAGCCCAGAATGGCTACAAATAACGGATGCTGCCGTTCCCAGCATAAGGGTCGGTGAGATTCTTCGTGACTTTCTAGGACATGACAGATGATTGCTTAAGCAGCATGTCTGAGCAAAGGCAAAGACACCGGAGTTCAAAGACCTTAGTTCAAATCTTAACTCAGTTTAGATGTGGGTTCTTGGCAAGTTAATGGTCTGCAGTTTCGTTAAAAAGGGATCAGAAAGACCCACCCGGCAGGGCTCATTTTAGGACTCAGTTTAATGAGCTTTCCCCTTATGGAAGTCCTAGTAAACAAACAGGCTCTCAATGAAGGTTTATTCCAACTTCCTATTTCCTGCATTTTGCAAAACTGCCTTTCTATGTCAGGTTTCTGAACCTAACATTATGATTTCTCCTGGCAAGAATGCAGGTAATATGTTTCCACCCCAACTCTGCTCATCACCCTCAAAATTATGAACCTAGGTGATGCGAAAACAATAGTCAATGGGTGTGCAACCCAGGTAAAAGTACATTAAGCCTGCAGGTAGATGGCAGTCTGGAGGTTCTGCTTTAACAGGTAAGGGCCCTTAAGGGGGATCTGTTTTTGTAGATATTAAGAACACTAACCATTTATGAGATTGATAGTAAGATTCTAGTATGCAATATTGTTCTGTCTAATGGGAGATTTAAAAAAAAGAATCTTTTTTCTATGCTTGCTAGTGAACGTAGGTGGTCATACTTTAAGAACATCTCATCTATTCATTCACCCATTCATTTTTTCATTCATCCATTGATGTAGCAGGAACTAAGGAAGCTGGGGATGTGAGGATTAAAACCAGCGCTCTGCTTTCAAAATTCAAGAGACAGACATATCAAGGAATAATTACAGCCCAGTGTGGCAGCTGGTCTCAGAGAGCATGAATAGAAAGTATGCAGGGACTTCAGGAGGGAGACACAGAGCAGAAAACAGGACTAGCGACAGAAGGAGAACCAGGAGTTCGTGGAGACGGGGAGGCACACAGGCAAGAACCCGGCTTATCCAGGTGGCAGCAACTGATCCCACGTGATCGCAGGGCAGAGAGGAGAGTGGGAAGGT
The DNA here is from genome assembly GCF_014898765.1 of Herpailurus yagouaroundi. Taxonomy (NCBI): domain Eukaryota; kingdom Metazoa; phylum Chordata; class Mammalia; order Carnivora; family Felidae; genus Herpailurus; species Herpailurus yagouaroundi. Next base: position 55,460,859 of record NW_024412403.1, on the reverse strand, counting down.
TTGGTGAGGCTTTCTGCTGTTGCAAACTGGAAGTCACGGAAGGTTGGTTAACAGAGCCAGGGTGTGACCACAGTTGTGTCTGGAAGGGGATGCTGGCGGCAGCACCGGGTGACTGTGTGGTAGACCTTGCTGAGCCCTGCATTATGATCCTCTCCGACTTTTTACATTGCCTTTTATCTGAAATTTATGGGGACACTTAGTAACATGCAGGCATGCATTTCATTCTTCTCACACGTGTAGGAGTCTGTCCTCTGTATGAGTGGAGGTATTTGTGCATGATCTCCTTCAGAGATTTGAGCAGATTTTAACAAGGTCTGTCGGCATTCTCTTGCCGTTAGGCACTTACAGTACACACAGGAAAAGGAATTTGACTTCTTGGAACTATCTAGAGGCTATCTGTGAGGAAGCACTAGAACTGTAACATGACAGGTAAAGGGCCTCCTGAACCTGGATGTGGAAAGGGGCAGTGCAGCCCAACAGGAGGGTATGGAAGTTGTGCTAGATTTAAAACTTTTGTACTGAAGACGGAAGTCTGGGAAAGTAGCTCACCTGTGGGTAATCCACTTTGAATAAAAGTACGAAATACCCAAATTTACAAATGGCTATTTTTGCTTTCCCAAAGGATCCATTAAATAGTAGAGTCCCAATTATACACGTAGAACTTTAATATACTTTCTGTGAGGCTTTACTGAGTTCAAAAGCCTTTCAGATTTATGATCTCACGTGATCCTTACAGCTCTGTGATTCTTTGGGGCTATCATTATGCTCCATGGAAGATGAGAAAACCGAGACCGAGAGAAATGACTTTGTAGCAAACTGACAGTTAAAGAAAAATCCAGACCTTCTGCCGTCCATGAGTCAGATGCCAAGACGCTTTTTCCTGACCACAGTTTTCTTCCACTCCCATCACGACTGCTGCCAACACCATCGTTAACCAGGGCATTTACCATGTACCAGCACTGGGACATTAGTTCATTCCACATAACATCTCTATGAAATGAGTGTCACTTACACCCATTTTATAGAAGCAAAACTGAAGCATAGAGAGGTGAATGATCGATCTTGCTCAAGACCTTGCAATTTACAGGTGAAGGATGTAGGGCTCAAACCCAGCTCTGAAGCCTGACCTCGAAGCTCCAACTTAATGATTAGAGAATATTGCTTCTCTGCTCTTTCAGGTTTTTATGGAAATGAAGTTTAGCCACAGGATAGTATATTTAAAATGCAATACCTGGCTGACTATATTATCTTATATTTTCCCACACTGCTAATTAGGACATACGCTTTTGGAACATGTCACATAACTTGCTCTTGAACCAAGTCTCGTGAACCCCAAAGCATTGTGAAAAAGGCCACAAATCACATCAGAGAGAGTGATTCGGCTTCCACATTGCTCTCTCCATCCCTCTTCCGTGCCCAGGAGTGAGGATGAACGGGACTCCCCAAATCCTGGGGGAGCACACCACTCACCTGTGTACGTTCTCCATGGCGGCCACTTCAGCCAGCGCGGCGAGACTGAAGAACGCAGACACGGCTGGCATCTCCGGAGTGCTGCTCCGCGTCTCCGCGGCCTCAGTGTTGTGTGAGCAGTCGTCACCGCAGCCGGACTCGGTCACTTTAGGGAGACTCCTCTGCAGTTGTTCCTTTGGTTTGTCATCTGTAACGACAGGGAAATTGATCACAGGAGGATCACCATGTTCTCTCCAGAGGAGGGACACAGAGAAAACTCTGTGCAGACCATGTGAAATGAGCTAATATTCTTTGTTCACTTTTGTCATGCATCGAATACCAAGGCTTTTATCAAGGATTTTCTGCTCCCACGGTAACAAAACTCTTTTATTAAGCTCAGTGGCAACTATGGACAGTGCTATGCCCTGAAGCTAGGTGGAAGAGAAGCTGAGTTTTATTCAAGGTCAAAGAACAGGTCAGTCTCAGAGTGAGAGGGAAAAAGGGGCTTTGGCCAAAATAAAACCTATGGGACTTCTGCAAAGGGGCCTGTGGATGCTGTACAAAGCCTCTAAGACCCAAGTGCGCAAACGTTTCTGATGAAGCCGTAGGATGCCCTGCAATGGCAACTTGTACACTCGGTACGCTGTGACACCAACACTTAGGATCACCAGCACTGAACTAATCCCAGTGAGATCCCAAGTTGTTATTTGTGTTCTGAAGACCTACTGGAAAGAAGACAAAGGGCCCCCTGGTATTTACAAAGAGGTGCTAAATGCTATGAAAATCTACCTGCAGGGAAGGAGTACACTTTCTAGATTACATGGCCATTATAAAGGAGGAGGAATCTTTATCATGGTTTTTAAAACATTTTAAAAATAGAAAGCAACTGATAAAGAACATAAATGTCCTATACTAGGACATGACAGTACTATGTGCTTTTTCTACATGAAGGTAATATTTTCTACGTTCTTCCACTCTTTCTGTAAGTGAAAATGAGGCTATAACAACTTATAAAATCAAAATCACAGGGGCACCTGGGTGGCTCAGTCAATTAAGCATCTGACTTCAGCTCAGGGGTTTGTGGGTTCGAGCCCCATATTAGGCTCTGTGCTGACAGCTCAGAGCCTGGAGCCTGCTTCAGATTCTGTGTCTTCCTCTCTCTCGGCCTCTTTCCCACTTGCTCTCTGTCTCTCTCTCTCAAAAATAAACAAACATTAAAAAAAAAATCAAAATCACAGAACAGAACCCAGAGTGGAAAGGGAAGGGGCAACAGGCCTGCCGGACTAAATTTCAGGAAAAATAGATTCTAGTCCTTATCTTCTACCTAAGTAGTCCACTGTATTCAAAAACCAAACCCTACGTCTCTGATCTTCATCTCTTATATAAATGGGGGTATTTAATGTGCTTTACTGCCCTAACAATCTGCATATGCTAAACACAAGAAAATGTGCACAAAACTCACTAATTGTCCTCCTATTCTATTCCAGCAATGAATCTTTATTTGCAATTACATTAACCTTAATCAGGTATTTTAAAATATCCCTCTCAAAAAATACTCATTTAAACATTTTTTTAGACATTTTATTAGTTTTTCATCACGATAACTGTACTCTTTACTCCCCATCACCTGTTTCATCCATCCCCCCACCCACCTCCCTCTGGTAACCATGAGTCTGTTCTCTAATAGTTAAGAGTCTGTTTCTTGGTTTGTCTTTCTCTCTTGTTTTTCCTTTGCTCTAAACGTTCTTTTTCTATTTACAGAATTCATTATGGACCTGTGTCCTTTTTCTGGAAACTGGATTAGGGAAGGGGGAGGGATAACTCAAAGCTGATGGAATGAGATGCTGGGGGTGCTGAAAGGCAGAAAAAAAGGCAATAACAGCTAAGATCACTAATGACACCCCAAGATCTGAGGGGATTGCTCAGTGTCACTCTCTGACTCCATTCCTTAACTTGGGTCCCTCTGGCAATTCTGCTGCCATGGAGGCCATGAGAAACAGCAATAGACCACAGGCCATGACTGAACATGGAGAAACTCACAGTAAGTTCAGATCGAGTTCAAGATTAGCCCAGAGAACTCAAGAAATCCAGGAGCATTCTCAGGCTCCCTCAGTGGTCTGAGTCAGCTTTAGAGGAAGGACTGGATGCTTTCTAAGGTTCCTTAATCCATTGGTTGAAATATTTGATAATATGGTTTGTAGTGACTTAAACAATGAACCGGGACGAAACACTGATTCAGCTAGTATTTTTAAAAGTCTAGGATCTCTGGGAATTTACTTAATGAAGACTATTTTTGTGCATGCTGAGAAAGAGAAGGAGAAACACACAGTCCTAAAAATTACCTTTCTTTTCTAAGAATGCTTTTGGAAAAAGAGCTGTGATTTTAAAATGTGCACATTTTGTACATTTGGGAGTCTGTGGAAAACTAGCTCTCAAGGAGATCCAGAGAAAGAAAATGTTACTATGACCAAACCCACAGAACAGACCCCTTTTCCAATGAGGACCCATACTTGGCTTATCGTCATTTGCTGGCCAATGGGGCCATGACAGTCACCGGCTTGCTCTGGTTATCTCTCATTTAAGGCTCCCTCTTCTTACCCAAAGTACCTCCTGCTGGTGACACCCGGCCATCTGCTGTCCTGACAAGGTGAGTGATCTTGGTTTTCCTTGCTTTTCTCTTTTGGCTGCCCACCAAGGGTTCTTGAGTTGTTGTTGGCTCTGGAGTGTTGGGAATGGATAGGGCATTTTTAACCTTATGAGCAGGCTCTGTGGTGTTTTTGTCTTCTGAAAATATGGCTGAAATAGGACAGACAGATCATATATGATTACACAAAAAAACACAAGACATCAACATTGCTCTTGGAAAGAAACATTTCTCAATGTCCAAGCTATCTGAATGGAGAACCTAAGAGTTTTCAAAGTACTGATGAGAAAAAGAAATAAAACACTGCCCGTGATTTTCAACCAAAATACTTATTTATGTTTGCTTTGATAAATTAAGTACACAGGATTAAGATGCCCTCTCTCTCTTTTAACAGAATACTGAACCAAGAGGCCATCAGAACAACATTTTCTAAGAGTTTGGATCTCGCAGGTTGGTGGGAAAGATAGCATATGTGAATCTGAGTGAATTGTGTCCCAACAGACTGTAATTTCTACATGTGGTCGGGGTCCCTATTTGAGATTCCCTTGGCCACCTAGTCTGGAGAAGATGATAAACAAGTTTCTCTTCTTCTGAGGACACTGAGATTAATTAAATATGTGCTTCTTTTTTATTTTTAAGTTTATTTATTTATTTTGAGGGAGAGAACGTGGGGGAGGAGTGGGGAGAGAATCCCAAGCAGGATCCGCACTGTCAGCGCAGAGCCTGACACGGGGCTCGATCTCACAAACCATGAGATCATGACCTGAGCCAAAATCAAGAGTCAGACGCTTAACTGACTGAGCCACTTGGGCTCCCCAGATATGTGCTTCTTAAATTCACAGTTATCATTGGGACATTTGCTTTCCATCACCGGGCTGGACTGATCAGAAAAGAAACTGTGAGGCCTGACCTTCTTTTACCTGTATAGAATGCTCAGGAAGGACGTGACAGACACTGGTGATGCTAGCATGTAATGAAACACTCTGTCACTGAATTCTAGAAGCAGGGAAAGTGCTCAGTGAGATAACTTAACGAAGTACCACAGGGCAGCAGGGCTCCTGGGAAGGTTTACTTTAGCTTCTCCAGATTCTAACTGTAATCCCAGTAAGTCACTCAGCAGCACACTCTTGTACCTAAGCGTCACTGCGTCAAGAGTGAGAAGCACACTTGCTCCCAGCTCAGCCAGGCTGGGGGTGCCTGTATCCCTTCTTATATCCTCATTTCTCCAGGAGTTCATTCTCCTTGCTCCCAGTTTAACAGTGAGACAAGTAGGGGCGCCTGGGTGGCTCAGTCAGTTAAGTGTCCGACCCTTGGTTTTGTGAGTTCAAGCCCTGTGTCAGACTCTGCACTAGTGGCACGGAGCCTGCTTAGGATTCTCTGTCTCCCTCTCTGACTTTCCTTCACTTGTGTGGTCTGTCTCTCTCAAAATAAATAAATAAACTAAAAAAATTAAATAAAATAAAAGACAAGTAAATGTAGATAGGAGTACAGCTTTTAAGAATATATACATGTAGTCCAGTTTAGCGATTGGAACTTTCTTTACTTTTTTTAAATTCCAGTGGTCTAAGGGCTTTTAAGCAGGGAAGGGAGGCATCTTTCCATTTTAAAGCCATCCAATCTCTTAAGACAGGCACAGAAACAGTTTCTGACAAAGAGGGGAGTATGGCTCTGGAAGTCAAGGTCTGACATGACATGCTTGGTGCAAACTGAACTGGAGGAGAAAACTGAAGGTGCTGGTCAGCAGGTGGATCTGGAGGTAGGCCTTGGAAATACAACAGTATGTAGGGCACAGGAGGGAAAGAAAGCTAAAAGAGGAGGAGGAGAGCAGAATGAGAATGATTCAGGATGTGAAAAAATGCACATGCTGGAATAAACACTTGCATAGGCTTCACTTAACAATTTTCATCTAGGTCTTTAATGAGGTTAGGTACATCCTGGAGAAAGGGGGGCTATGAATTTGTAAGATCTTTGCCCTCAAGAGATTGATTCCAGGTTTCCCACTCCAAAACAAGTGGGAAATCATTTCAATTACATCAAAAGAAAGGATATAAGGCAGAAATCATACCATGATTTGTGGCTTGGCCTTACCTCAATATAGCATAATAGATGGCTATGTGGGGAACTGGCTTAAGATAATAGTTATTAAAAAGAAACTACTTGGCATTGCTCCCAAATATCTTTTCAAGCAAGTAATCAAAAATTAGGAAAAAGGCTCCTTTTACATTATAGATCTGTACCCAGGAAACAGTCTTGGTGTATTTATACTTTGATATTTAGTTTACCATAGGCCAGTGCTGTTATGTATCTTAAGATTTTTTTTTTTTTTTTAGTTTAAACTTCAATAAAAGCTGCCAGCAAAATAAAAGATAATTTGGTTAGAACGCTGCAAGGAAGAAATATTCCATGACTCTTCATTAGCCTTGAAATTCAAAGCCTCCTATAGGTATAAAGAAGCTACAATCGGAGTTTACAATGAGCATAAATAGCCTCTATTAGATATTCACAAGCTTCAAACTTTATCTAGTTTCTTATCCAGATCCATCAGTTGTCCCTTCTAGTTAGAGGGGGGAATGTTAATCACCCCTCCAGTATGATCACAACATTATAGACGGCCCTTCCAGAAAAAGCACTAACCTCTTCCCTCTTCTCCTTCCTAGGAAAATCTAGAACTTGTGGAAATAAGGATGTAGCAGGGTTACAAAGATGAAGGGTGAATTACATCAGAAGAACTGCTTACAGAAAGAAGGAACCCAGGAGGTCAAAGAAAAGACCAAGTGGTTTAGGAGAAGATGAGCTAATTTCTACACAAAGACCTGGATTCTACTCTTGATTTTTTAATTTATTAACTGCAGAACCATGGGTCTCAGTTTCTTCATGTACAGATGGAGGTTGGTCTAGATGAGCTCTAAAGGATCCATCAGCCCCAAATTTCTTTTCATGTGCTACCCAGAATCAGGGGCCTAGGCAGCCTCCAGCCAGCTCCAGAATCTTAAGGTGAGGGATAAGTACACCCTTGATAAGGACAGTTAGTTCTCTTGCTTGTGGTAAACCTTCAAACGGTTTCATTTCTTTTCAGTAGTTGCTCCATTTCCTATATATTCCAGATGAATTGGTAAAAACACAGTAAGAAGCCAAGGGGATGGCTGCAAAGGGATTGCAAAAGGGAGGTAGAGTAAGGCCTAAAAGCAGACTGGGACGAAACCAGCAGACAAGATGCCGGGGGCATTGAAGGGAGACTGGCCAAGAGACACGAACAATCAAAGTCCCAGAGGTTGGTATACTAGGACACAGAAAAGGAGTGAATCAGGTTGCAGGCCAACTGGAAGAGGCAAAATGTGAGAATACACCAAAGATTCTCAAAAATCCCCAAAAAGGAGGCAATGTCACCTTTCTAGATATTGTCTCCTCTAAACTTAATGCCAGATCAGGAAGCAATCATGGGGCCTGCAGATCATCCACATTTGAAGAGGTACGTGATGAGATCTTGTTAGAATTTGGAAAAGGGAATAAGGGTGAGTCTGCCCCGTGCTTTGACCCAGGAGCTACCTATCCGCAAAACATCCTGTGCTGTCTGGAGGCCAGGACCAATGATACCCTTCAGGGTCAGCACTCAGAAAGAACCCTATCCTAAGAAGAAGAATTGGGGAAGGCAGGTAAGGCTAAGTCACAGAAGTGGTTGTGTGGGACACGACAGTACATCTGAGCCCAGCAACGTTAGCAAAGCAAAGGAAGGCCTGGTGGTGAGAGACAGGAAATGGAAAAAGCTCAGAGACAAAAACAGCCTGAAGCTGAGCACCAAGGAACAGCAAGCCAGTTCCTTTTTTGTCCTTTCCGCCAGACTAATGGAAATGTGAGAAAAGAAAGGCTTTTGTCCTCTAAAAACAAATTAGTCATTTCTCTTTCGGCTTGTAATTGAACACACAAACCTACCCAAGCACTGCAAAACAAGTCCACAGGGCTAGTTTTTACACTCCACGATAATCATTAACACACTTGGAGCGTATCATCTGAGAGAGATAATGTGAGCTCACTCCTGGAGCAACATGAGGAATGTGGCAATAAGAGACTGTCTTGTTTTCCAAACTCTGCTCCCAAAATGTGGGGTAAATTTTTTGAGATAGCAGCACTGTGCTTGTACTGAACCTCAGGAGTCCACCAGAGTGCTCCAGAGTCATGAATTCACATTCCAATGAGGGGGATCAAACTTGCATTGAAATTATTATAGCCAAATCTGGAATCTCACTGCCTTTGGTTGGCCTCCCTTGAGTTGAAAATGTAGTCAGATGCTGAATGGAACACAGAAAAAAGAATCAAATGAATGAGCCTTATCTAAGATCCCAGGAGACCTTGCTGGAGTTACACAGCAACTCTTTTGAACTTGAGAAAAGAGATCAAGGTTCGTCTGAGTGTTGTGGATCATGTTTGAAAATTTAACTCTAAATACTTTTTCTCCCCTGTAATTGTACTCATATACTGCAAAGGGAACTAATCTTGAGATTTTTAGTCTAAGGTTCGAGTTGTTTTATTTTTTTTCCTTTTAAGATGCCATTTACAATAGCATCATCTGAGCCAAATGAGGGGCTCAGGTATGCCTGAAAATCCCAAACTGTAAGCCGCCAATGTACTTTAGTGGAAAGGGTGCTGGTTTCTTCCTTTCCCGCTTATGTTGGTCAGGCTTCATTTCTTTATCACGTATTTGGGGCTAATAAGCCCTCCTGAATTCACTGGGTCTCCTGCCAAGATTAGTTTTAGAAAAACTATTGTGAAAGCCCTCAGGAAACTATAAAGTAATATTAAGTATTAATTATCATCATCATTATTATGACAGTTAGAAACCTCCAGCTTAAGCATGAGCACTGGACACCGTAACTTGGTAGAAAGATAAACACAGTGGCAGATACAAGTCACCCTGGTTTATCTGAAAAGTTAACCTTTAATTCTAGGCTGATAGGCAATCTTTTTTTATGATCTGCAAAAGTTTCAAGAAATGGCTTGGTGATTTTGAATTTTAAAAGCATAGGGGAAAATGCTTAAAACAGATTATAGGCTTAGCATTTAAACGGCAGATGTGATTTCTAAGCACCTAAAGATTTCTGATATTTTGGGGAAAAAATGAATTTTGGGAAAAAAGTTATACTCAGCATGATGCCAAGAAAGCATAGTAAACTTTAAGTCATCCCCTCTGAACCAAAGTCTGGAGCAGCTCACAGCTGCGTGCCCTCAGTTGAATGAACTAGTATAGGCATCAGCTACGAACAACTCCTGTCTAACCTCTGCCTAGGATGGCCAACATGTATTAAAATTCTCCCAATTAACAGTTTCATCTTCCATCCTTATGTATTTGTACTCTCCCAAGGTAAAGTTTTAACAAGCAATGGTATGACCATAGGTGAAAGAGGATGAAGTAAAGGGCCTAGATAATTCACAAAGTACACAGTCACCACCTGAACAAGGAAATACAGGGGAAGGTATGAAAATAAATAGCCAAAAAAGGTCACTTTAAATTACTGGTAATTTCTGATACACAAACGGATTCCTTTTTTCCTGGCCACATAAAATGAATATGCACTCCATGCCAAGCAATTTTCAGTGCATGTTCTTCCAAGTTTATGATGTATTCATATACATTAATGATAAATAGAATAGCACCAATAATAGCTCTAGTCCTACTAAATAAACCCTTGGGACTGCCCAGAAGACTGAAATTGATTTACTTTTCTGCCCCCTATAGAGCAGAATTAGGGCTGCAGAATAAGGTAACTTTCATCAACCCACTTCATACCATGGTAATAATGCAAGGGGGAGTGGGGAAAGGACATCTGAGGTTGATGTATTACTACCTCTCATCATTCACCCCAGCCCTAAACACACGCACCACACACACACTTGGTACCCATACGGAGAGTGAACCTAGTGAGGTTAAACACAATTTGTCCCGCTGAAAACTGCTCAGTAGTGGCAGATCTAAGACTAACACCCAGGTCTCCTGATTCCAATCTGATTCATTGTGTCTACCACAATGCACGTGTTATGACACCATGTTCTACATGAGACATGGTTTCATTCTTTAAAAAAGAAAACATTTAGAACAGTGTCATTCCAAGTAAAGAGTAATATGGTCTTAAGTGCCTCTTAGACTTCTTTGACTGTTCCTCAGTGCCTTACATTTACCAAGTGTGAGCAGAATATATCTTTAAAATACACAAGAGCTAATATATATCACATTTTGGATGTTAGCATTTAATGCTGAGACCAGCACAACAATTCACATTTGACTGTGCCAGCTAAGAGCACAAACAATACCCTGGAGAGGTGGTGAATGTGAGGTAACAGGTCAGAGAACAGATACACTGCTGGCAGTTTTTGTAAAAGTGCAAGGACATAAAAGCAGACATCTGGCTCATGTGAGCTGTGCCTACCGAATACAAACAATTTCATGTTTGTTATAAACCCAAGTTTGAATATTTTTGAGAAATATCTTTAACATATGAGTGTTTTTGATAAATGACTTAGGCCAAATGTGCATTTTAATTTTCTTCTCTCTTTCAGGATACAAATGAGAGTGTATCTGGGAATCAAGAGATGTGGACTTCTTCATTAAGTTCCCCTTTCTGGTCATAAGTAAATCAAAGAGGTTGGACCTAATGAGCTTTAAGATTGCTTCTAGGTTTTAAATGAAGCGACTCCTGATTAAGCGCTACCAAAACATTCAGCTCCTTAAAAATGGCTACAATGGAAAAAAAAAAAAAAAAGAGGAATCAATGGGAAGAAGAGGGCAGCTACCTACACATCACAGAAATGAGTACTCACCAGAGGGTTCAATATTTAACAGAAATTAGGTACACATCACAAGTAAATAGGGCTGTGGGAAATTTTGAAGTAAAATCTGCACCTAGGAATTGTAACGTTATGTTAATCAACATGGAACTTTCCTTGGCTATCCATAAGCCTCTGGAGCATTCATTAGAACATATTTAGGGGTACTGAGAGGTGGGCTGGGCAAAGTTCAGGACAGGAACGCTGCTGACATGCCCACGTCCAGCCAACCAGGAAAACCCTATGCTGGCTCTATTCTGACTCCTGTAAGCACCTGCCTGCAACATGAATGCAATATTGAATATATTTAATTATGGGAAACTCTAATTTCTAGTGAAGGTGGTTCAAAGTTTTAAGTGCCCTCCTTGACAAATTAAGCTCCACAGGACACACTGCCTGACCCTTAGCAGGGTCAAAAATCTGTCAGTTGATTTGAAAATTTAAAACAACACAATTATGAGCCCTCAGGTATAGTGCTGTTGGCTGAGCCTATATAAATTATGCCTTTTTAAACCTTTCCAAAACAGACTACCCGAAATGATACAACGGGTATTGCTTCTTTTACCTTCTGTAGGGTGAATGGCATCCAAGAAGAGTTGCTTGTTTGACCATTTATCCCCACTTCCTAAAAACAATGAGAGAAAGAAAGTGAAACTCTATTCCCAGGATAGACACATACACTATAAAAATAAGACTACACTTAAGAGCTTATATAGGACACATTATCACACAAATGAAGCAGAGTTTTATTTTAACTATTTAATTTTCAAAATTACATTTGCCAACTAAAATAATCAGGCTATACAGGAAATGGATTAAAAATAAACAAATTCGCCTTTTATGAAATCACACTGCTGGATAATTTCTATGACTTTAACTAAGATAACTGAAGATCAGTTCAAAGGGAATGATAAAAGCCAACATTTTTACCTGAAAAGTGATGTTTCTCTACTGGAAGCAGAGCAAAAAATAGTAACATACAAAACTAAGAGGCTAGAGTGGAGGTGAAAATAAAACCCAAATTAAGTAAAAGGTTACACATAGGAACACGGAGGCACATATGTCTACACATGGAAGACAGGTGCATTTTAAGCCTCATTCCAGAAACATAAAAGGCTTCACAAGTGGCCATGCAAGTAGAATGCAAATGGGCATCGGATGAGTAGGCTCATAGTCACGAAAGTAACATGCAGGGCGATGCTAAAGAAAGCCTAACTTCCAGGCCACGTGGCTGTACTGAACCAGATGGGAACATTTGTCTTTTGTGTGAAAGAATAGGAGTCCTGAACTATGAGAAGGCAGAAATCTTCAGATGAGCCTTGAAGAGGTTCAAGGGCCCATCAAAATCATAACAATAAGATAGATGCTCAGAGTGAAGAGATGGTGGAGGGCAATGCGTCTCTAGTGCCCTCTGGAAATAAGTTATGTGACTGAAGGGGGTGGGAAGAGTCTGGCAAACGAAGTAATATAGATTGGAAAAAGATGGGTTACGACTTAGGAGTGGAATCCTCCTAGATAAGAATCCTCAAGGGTCAGAGAGAGTACAGAAATGGTGGCACTTTCATATGAATAGGGAACTCTTAAGGTTTCAGGAGATAGGAAAACGTGGTCCTGCTTTGATGGCTGCCAAACATGAGAAAAACAAGAAAAGTCAAAGAAAATAAGTGGATAAGAGCTCAAGAAGACTAAGTTACAAAATGCACCAAATACGGATGAAAACAAAGCAATTTTAGGATTCATATGGAACGCTGAAAATAGAGACATTACGGGATTTGAGTAGGAACCCAAGTGAAGGAGATCTCTCTTTGCAATTAGCTGTGGAGTCTAGAAATAATGAATATGCCTGCATTAGGAGCTGATGACACTGAAGCAAGCCAAGGGGAGGAAAAGGCAAAGGTGGTGCACAGAAGCGTTACTCAAAGATGGTTCACAATGGAGGTGGCCAAGAAACCTTGATGGAGGATGGAAGGCACCAATACCTTTTTCCGGAACATTAGGCTTCTCCTTTTTGTGCTTATATTTGCTGACAATTTTGTGGAATAAGTTCTTTTTCTGAGACTGGAAAGGACCTACAGACAATATTAATATAAATATATTTTAAATTCACAATGTTTCATAAAACAATACTGTGTGTTCCTCAACAATTACACCCTCCTCCCACCTATGGTAGAAGCAAACTGAGTCACAAGAAAGGTCATCTTGCATATTTTTCTTTGCTCATAACTAGTGCTCAACACCCTTCCTTAGGCTTATTTAAAACCCGGTGAAATTTTCCTTAGCAATATATTGGGCAGAAGCCCCTAGTAGGGCTGGGACTCCTTAAGCACAAACTGCAAATTTAGTGATCAGAGACAGACTACAACCCATAATAGCACAGTAGTTGTACTCTTCAATAAAGATTTAGATTCCTAAATCTAAATGTCATGAAGGAAAGGATGGCAGGGGCATTTCTTCTCTTCTTAGAAACTGGTTTTCATAGTAAGAACAGCAATTTAGGACAATAATTGGCCTGTTAGCATCAGATAGCTTTCTAGCCTTTTCTGTGGTTATTTTAGGAAGAAAACCTGCTTTAAAGATAGAGAAATATTTACCAAAAAAAAAAAAAAAAAATCAGGGCGGGGAGGGAAGTCTCAGATTGTATCTTTGTTGTCTTAAATAAAACAGAACTAAGATTTTCAATCACCAATAGGAAATGTCAACGGCAGCACTGACGTCCCCAAAGCAGGTTTCTTTCTATACCCTCTGCATATTCCTTTGTGAAACGGACTCAAATCATTTTACATAACTTCTGTTTGCTCATCTGTAAATGGGGATAACGATAGTGCCTAACTCAAAGAGCTGATGTGAGGATTTAAAAAGTTGGAGACTCTATAAGCTGCCCCTGTTGCACCTACCCACCTGCCAATATCTGCACCCACACATGCTGCCTTCCTGCCAAAGGCAAACTATCTACACTCCTGCCTAAAGTATACAACATGCTGGCTTTTATGTTTGCACATATCTGCAACTGTCGCCAATTTTAGATCATTTTTACTACCTCAAAAAATCAATCCCATATCCTGTAGCTACCTATCACCCTTCCCTATTTCAGCATTCCCTCTACCTCTAAGCAACCACTAATCCACTTTCTGTCTCTAAAGATCTGCCTATTCTGGTAACCTCATATACATGAATCATGTAATATGGTCTTTTGTGTCTGGATTCTTTCACTTGGTATAATGTTTGCAAGGTTCACCCATGTCGTAGCACGCATCAGCATTTCACTCCTTTTTAAGACTGAATAGGACTCCACTGTGTGGATTATACTACATTTTGTTTATTCACTCATCAGTTGATAGATATTTGGCTTGTTTCCACCTTTTGGCTGTTATAAATAATCCTGTTACGAATATTCACATATAAGCTTTAGTGTGGACATGTGTGTTCATTTCTCTTGGACATAGAATACCTCACCAGTGGAATTGCTAGGTGATATGGTAACTCTATGTTTATAAACCTTTGGAGGAACTGCCAGGCCCTTAAACATCCTTACCAACACATTGTTATCTGTCTTTGATTATGACCATCATAAGGATGTATTTCTGTCACTGTAGTTTTGATTTGCATTTCCCTAATGACTAATGATGTCAAGCATCTTTTCCTGGGCTCACTGGCCATTTGCATACCTTCTTTAGAGAAATGTCTATTCTGATAATTTGCCCATTTTTCAACTGAATTTTCTTTCTTCTTACTGACGCATACAGTTCTTTATATATTCTAGATAAAAATCCTTTATATTCTAGATAAAAATCCTTTATCTAGATAAAAATTCTTTATATATTCTAGATAAAAATCCTTTATCTTTATCTAGATAAAAATCCTTTTTTTTATTCTACATAAAAATCCTTTATCAGATATGTGATTTGCAAATATTTTCTCCCATTCTGTGGATTTTCTTTTCACTTTCTTATTAGTGTCCTATGAAGCATAAAAGTTTAAAATTTTGAAAAAGTCCAATTTATTCACTTTGTATGTGGTTATTCAGTTCTCCTAGTTCCATTTTGAAAAGACGATTCCTTTCCCCCTTTGAACAGTCTTGGCTTCCTCACTGAAAAACTGCTGACCAATGATGTACAGGTTGATTTCTGGGCCCTCAATTCTATTCCACTAACCTATATAACTATGTTAGCACCATGCTGAATTGTCTACTGGTTTTTGTAGCCAGTTTTGAAACTGAAAAAATTTTGGCTATTCTGAATTCCTCGCAATTCCACATTAATTTTAGAATCTCTTATCAGTATCTACAAAATTAAACTGACATTCTAACAGGGGTTGGGTTGAATCTGTGTATCAATTTGAAAGAGTGTTTCCACCTTAATAAGTCATCTAATCCATGAACATGGGATGTTTTTCCATTTATTTGTCTTTCAACAATATTTTGTAGTTTTCAATTTGTTGTACTTCTTTTGTTAAATTTATTCCTACGTACTTTATTCTTTTTGATGTTACTGTAGATGGAATTGTTTCTCCAATATTTTTAGATTGTTCATTGAAACTGTATAGAAATACAACTGATTTTTGTATAATGATCTTGTACTCTGCAACCCTGGTGAACTCATTCATTCATAAGCTATGGTAGTTTTCTAGGGAAATCCTTAGGTTTTCTATATAAAATATCATGTCATCTGTGAACAGAAAGAGTTTTACTTCTTCCTTTCCACAATACAGAAGCCTTTTGTTTTCTTTTTCTTGCCTAAGTGCCCTGGCTAGAACCTCAATTATGATGTTGAACAGAAGTGCTGAGAATGGACATTCTCGACTTGTTCCCTACTTTAGGGGGAAGCATTCAGTCTTTCATTACTAAATATGCTGTTTTGGGATTTTTATAGGTGTTCTTTAGCAGGTTGAGAAACTTTCTATTCTCAGTTTGTTGAGTATTCTCATTAAATGTGTTGGATTTTGTCAAATGCTTTTTTTCTACATCTCTCGAGATGATCACATGGGTTTTTTGTTGTTCTATTGATATAGTATATTACATTAATTGATTTTTGGATATGAAACCAACATTGCATTCTGCAAGTAAAATCCCATTTGGTAATGGTGTATAATTCTTATTATATGTTGCTGGATTTGGTTTGCTACTATTTTGTTAAGGATTTTTATGTCCATTATTTTAAGAGATAGGATCTTGTAGTTTCTCTTTCTTGTGGTATCTTTGTCTAGTTTTGAGATTAGGGTGATGCTGGCCTCATAGAATGAATTAGGAAGTGTTCCCTCTTCTACTTTTTGAGTAGGTTTGAAAAACTGATATTAATTCTTCCTTGAACATTTGGTAGAATTCAGCAGTGAAGCCTGGGGTTGGTTCCCTCCTCTCCCAGGTATTTTTGTGATTACTAAATTCAATCTTTTTAGTAGTTACTGTTCTATTCAGACTATTTCTTAAGTCAGTTTTGCTAGAGTTCTTTCTAGGAATTGTCTATTTCATGTAGGTTATCTAACTTATTGGTATATAATTGTTCATGGTACTCCTTTATAATCCATTCCATTTCTGTAAGATCAGTAGTAATGTCCCCAATTTTATTTCTGATTGTAGTAACTTTGCTGTTCTCTCTTTTATTTTTATTTTATTTACTTATTTTTTGTTTAAAAAAATTTTTTTAACATTTATTTATTTTTTGAGAGACAGAGAATGTGAGTGGGGGAGAGGCAGGGAGAGAGAATGGAGACACAGAATCTGAAGCAGGCTCCAGGCTCCGAGCTGTCAGCACAGAGCCCAATGAGGGGCTCAAACTCATGAACCATGAGGTCATGACCTGAGCCAAAGTCAGATGCTTGCTTAACCGACTGAATCACCCAGGCACCCCTAGTCTTCTCTCTTTTTTAATTGGTCAGTGTAGCTAAACATTTCTCCTATTTGTTGTTTTTAAAGAACCAGCTTTTGGTTTCATTGACTCTCTATTGATTTTCTATTCTTTATTTAATTTTATCATGTCCTCTCTCATCTTTATCATTTCCTTTCTTATACTTTCTTTAGGTTTAGTTTGCTCTTTTTCTTACAATGTTTCAAGATAGACTAGGTTATTAATTTGAGATCTTTCCTCTGTCTTAGCATATACATTTAAAGCTATAAACTTCCCTCTAAAGCATTGCTTTAGCTGTAGCCCATAAATTTTGGCATGTTGTTTTTTCATTTTTATTCATCTCAAAGTATTTTCTGATTTCCTTATGAATTTCTTCTTTGAATTATTAATTATTTATTTAGACTTATTGAGTTATTTAGACTGTATTGTTTAATTGCTACATATTCGTGAGTTTCCCAAATATTTCCAGCTGTTGACATTTAATTTCATTCCACTGTGGTCTGAACACGTTAATTTGATTACTTCAATCCTTTTAAATTTATTGGTTTGTTTTAAGGCCTAGTATATGGTGCATTCTAGAGACTGTTCCCGTGTTCACTGCAGAAGAATATATATTCTACTATTGATGGGTGGAGTGTTTTATATAGAGGCACAGCTTGGAGATATTGCAGGCTTGGTTCCAGGCGACCGCAATAAAGCAAACATCGCAATAAAGTGAATCAAATTAATGTTTTGGTTTCCAATGCATATAAAAGCTGCATTTATACTACACCATAGTCTGTTAAGTGTGCAATTACATTAGGTCTACAAAAAAGCACGTATCTTAATAAAAGGGTATCCTATTGCTAAAAAATGTTAACTATTATCTGAGTTGTAATCACTGATCACAGATCACCAGTGTGACACAGAGACATCAAGTAAGTAAATGTTAGAATGCTGATATATTTGACACAGGGTTGACCCAAACCTTCAGTTTGTAACACAACACAGTATCTGCTAAATGCAATAAAACGAGGTATACCTGTACTTTTTTTTAGGACTAGTTAATGTTACCTGTTCAGTCTTCTCTTTCCTCGTTGATCTTTCGCCTAGTTGTTCTATCGAACCTACTCTTCCCCCGCCCCCCCCCCCCCCGCCACAGCATGTCTCACCTTCTAACACATTATATGCTTTGTTTTTTGTTTATGCTTGTTTACTACCTGGTACCCCTGCCATAAGGAACCACCATGGCAGCACAATCCTTTGTTTTCATTCGCAGATATATTCTACATGCCAGAATGGTGTTTAGCATACGACTGGTTCTGAATAATACTTGTTACATGAACAAAGTTCTTTTTTTTTTTTTTTTTTTAAATTTTTTTTTTCAACGTTTATTTATTTTTGGGACAGAGACAGAGCATGAACGGGGGAGGAGCAGAGAGAGAGGGAGACACAGAATCGGAAACAGGCTCCAGGCTCTGAGCCATCAGGCCAGAGCCCGACGCGGGGCTCGAACTCACCGACCGCGAGATCGTGACCTGGCTGAAGTCGGACGCTTAACCGACTGCGCCACCCAGGAGCCCCCATGAACAAAGTTCTTAAACCACTGGCTGGCACAAAGTAAAAGCTCAAGAAATGACAGTTGTTGCTATTGTTACTGATAACAGAAAGTTGTGCATTTTTTGATGACTACACCAAGCCATCCTTTTTAAATAACCACAAGCAAATACTTTTGAGTTAGCCAGTGGTGGTTTGAAATAGAAATAGAAAATGTCTTGTTGACTTTTTTTTGGCAAAAAGTGAGCAAGAAGGGAAAGAAAATAAATTTAACAAATATAAAAAATATATATCATGTGTATGTACTACACAAATATTACAGGTATTCTCTATAATCCATTTGCAATCACTGCTTTACATATTTTCTACAACCTAGGAAACTTCAGGCTGGTGCCCTGAATGATACACAGGTAATCACATAAAACAGAAGTGGAAGAATGCAGAAGAACAATTCTGAGACCTCCTAGGACCATAAGGAGGGATGGAATGAGTTAGGGAAGAAGAAAAGGATACATATTTTCAGACCCAACCATACTCAGAGAAATCTAAAAAGTACAATTTAAGGATAGAACTAAAGATAGCAGTTGTCAATTTTAACATGAGAAAAGAACATCCAGAGTGATTTGGTACATAGAGGAGCTTCTGTAAACTTTTATTTTTAAACTTCCTTGCTCCTAGCCATCCCCCAAACTATAGCTATAAAATAAAACTAAGTAAATGACAATTTCATATAAAAAAGAAAGTGACAAACTTGAAGGGAGTAATACAGAAGATATAATTGCAGTCACTGGGAAGCAGCAATTTCAGAGCCAAGAAGTGAACAATTTCTGCTCACCACGTACATATGTGTGGTATTTTGTCTAAAGGAAAGAAAGCCAAAATTTGTAATAAACAGCAAAAATAAGGAAATTTATTACCATTTCCCCCCTCAGTTAATTATATTAATGCAGAAACATACATGGAAGGAAAACAAGGTAGGAAGTGAAAAGCGGAGAAGAGAGTTTCAGAAGCCATTGTTCAGAAACCAAAAAAATTGCCAATGGGGGGTGCTGGCCGGCTCCACTGGTAAAGCATGCAACTCTTGATCTTGGGGTTGTGAGTTTAAGCCCCACGTTGGGGGAAGAGATTACTCAAAAAAAAACTTCAACAGTCTTTCACTAAACTACCACCTCAAGTTCTGATTCCATTTCTCTCCCGCATCGCCAAACCAAATTTCTTGAAGGAGCGTTTGAATCAGCTTCTACTTCCTTATGACAAAAATCACTTCTTGCTGGTATATAAACTAGCTTAGGACTCCACTGAAGTTTTTAGGCAGGATGGCCTATAATTTGACAAAATCCATCTCCTTGGCACCTAACTTCATAGCTGGGTAGACAACAGAAAACCTCCGCCTGAGAGGATAAGAGCAGTGCCACAGAGACATTAACAATAAATAACCTTTCCAAAACATTAATGTTGTTCATGGTTAAGGAGCTGTAGTGACACAGGACACTTTGGGGGGGGGTAAAGAGCTGTAGTGACACAGGAGCCAGTTCAGTATTAGCCTGTTATGATAAATTTTTAAGGTCAGCAGGTAAGGTGATTTAGTAAACCTTGCTTTTCAAAAACTGTTGTAGGGAACAAATGTTATGCATAACTCAAATGGTGGTGACTTATGCCCAGGTTCAATGGTTTCATGTTTCTAAGCTATAAAAAAAGCAGAAGTTTTATTCTAAAATTGGCTATCATTTTTGTAATAGACACAATGGAACAATAAATTCCTTTGTGATAATTTACAGCTAAGTGCTCCCAGCTACTGGGCATGTGGATCTGCTGACTTGAGGAAGTCTGGGTGAGCCAGCCACAGTCAAGTTAGGATTCAATGAGGGGAAGAAGCTACCTCATTGAGCCAGACATGCATGCCTTGTGAAGGAACTCAGGATTATATTAGGTACACCTTTTACATCTGCAAATGTGCTATCCCCATGTTCCTGCAAACATCTGGTGGCAATGAAGACTCTCGGTTAACAGGGCAAAATACAGAGTTCTGCCCAACCTGGAAGCTATAACTTCTTGATAGGAAGGGCTGGGCTGGCTGACATCAGCACTAGGTGCTGTAACACTGAATGTAGCCTCAGTTTGGCTCAATCCCAAACGGGGGATTCTGTCCTCAACCTTTAATTTTATAAACCTGAGTCGTTTATTATCATTGTGATTTTTTAAAATTGAAAATCTTTAATCATTTGGAATTCCAATTTTAAAATATGAGGATCAACAGCATGTGTGATAATGGGCTAAGGAACAATGTGGGAAGACTGAAGATATACAGGGGAAAAGTGAAGTCAAGGGTCAAGCTGGGGCATAATTTAAACACTCTAAGTTCAACTCAATTAACGTTTTCTTCATGACCCGACTTTGTCTGAAAATTACTATTCTGTACAGCACTCTGACTTCTGATACTTTTGTAAAAAGTGCTTCATAAATTAACAATATACTTAAAATAATGTGTCAAAACCTATCCCTTAAGTTACAATTAAATTTAGACTTATAATTTAAAGCTTTTATTTGAATATATACAAGTAACTAAGGGAGATAAACCAGAAAACACTATAGGCCTGGGCTGCCTGAACTGAACTGTACCAGTTAGATGCATTACAACTTACTGGGTAATTTGTTCTTAGAAGCAAGGGAAAATCTTTTCCTAAGTCGTTGTGCTCTGCCTACTATAATATAGCCTGAGCCCAGTCAGAGGAAGGTATCATTTAGTTATGCTCACCCTTTTTGTCCTAGTTTTCTTTTTTAAAGTTTATGTTTATTTATTTTGAGAGAGTGCACACACACACACACACACACACACACACACACACACACAAGCAGGGGAGGGGCAGAGAGGGAGGGAGAGAGAGAATCACAAGCAGGCCCCATGTTGTCAGTGCAGAGCCTGACTCGGGGCTCAATCTCACTGCGAGATCATGAACTGAGCTGAAATCAAGAGTTGGACACTTAACCAAGTTACCTACTTGTAGAGTCGTAGAGTTGTAGAGTTTCTGTTGTAGAGTTTCTGACAAGACCCAGTATACAGACATGAGGGATAGGGCAAAGATAGCGGAGGGGACAATGGACAAGGGAAAGAGAGTCTTTGGAAATGCAGATATAAATAAGGAGACAACTGGGAAAACAATCATAAACCCATGCAGATACTATGTTGTTGAGATATGTGACTGTATAAATGCATACATACATAACCATTTCCTCTAGATACTACAATTCAGAAAAATTCTATATATTTTACATAACCTTGAGTAGCTAAAAAACATACCCAGTATAAGGCAGGAAAAAAATATAATAAATGTTGAATGATAAACACATAAGAAAATAAAGGCAAAATGCTAAACTGCTGAAGAAGAAATGAGGTTTCCTATGGACACATGCTCTTTTGCTAATAAACTAATGATTTCATACACAGTTTTTGCTTTGAACAATTCATTATGCACAGATGCTAAGAGTCTAGAGTCTAAGAAAACAATCTTCTCTATCCTCTAAAGATCAGGCAATTACAGCACAGCTGGTATGATAATTTCATTAATAACTTGTGGGACAGTGCACTGGTGGTGCTAATGCCAAATTACAATTAGTTACAAATACTATTTCTTTAGTTTGCTAAATAGAGAATATATCATTTAGTGTCTGTTTTATTTTAACTGCATTTTGCTCCATGAGTCAGAATGCAGAGCAAAATCTAAAGTCTTGAAAGACTTCCTACCCACGTAATTACTGATACACTGTAAGAACCAGTGACTTTGGGCTTGAGAGGCATAACAGAAGCGTTAAGATGATATTGTATGAAGTATAATCCAAAGCTCCAAAAACCTATTTCACATCAAAAGAAATACTGTTAATCTCAGCTGGGAGAGGAAAAACATATAACAGATAACTAAGACCCAAGAGAAGGTCTCATGAAAATAGATCCTAACTCAGGGTTTTATAGCTTTACAAAAATAAATCTATTGTTACATTCCCTGATAGATAATTTGGCCAGCTTCAGGGCTCGAAAATGAATGTCTCCAACTACCAGGAGTGGAGGAAAAGAATACATCCTGTGCATCAATCAATTAAGTTCCACTTTATTGGCTTGTCAGGTATTTATCAGTAACTTTAAATCCAAGAATTATGGGAGCTCATGATACCTGGCATCTTTGGGCTCATGGACTACTTTGCCTATTCCTAGATATCCCTAGGGCACAAAGATTGTCATTTCATTGGTAATCCATTACAGTGTTCAGCTACCTACCTGTCAACAAGGCTATTTTATTTCTTTCCTACTTATCTTGGAAGATCTCAATATAACCCTACTTTCTTTTCCCAGATGAGCAAACTTGGTGAAGCAACATTTCTTTTTTAGTTCTTTATTCACTAGACTTGTTTTTATTGACCACAGAGGAAAACCAAGCTAATTCTGAAATCACTTTTATGTTCCTCTCCACCTTTAATCACGAAGGAAGAATTTTCTTCAGCCATACAGATCTATCTTGAGATACAGATCACAAAGTGACTGTCCTCAGTTGTGTCAACTGTGGTGTCCAAAGAAGGTTTTAGGTCTAGAGGGAGAAAATTTAAATTTCTTCAAAGAAACCATAATTTTTCCTAGACCTTATATCGTCCCTCTAACTCGATGCAATTGTATCTGCTCATTAATATTTATCGTTGATTATCCACGAATGCTAGAATTTAGCAAGATTCATGTGAAGATATGTATCATCTTGTATCTATCCATCCATCCATCTAAAATGCACACAAAAAGGGAAAGTATCTGATCTGACATGGAACAGGCAGGAGGCAGCCACCTGTACAGGGTAAATTACATCAACTCTTTTTTTTTTTTTTTTTTTTTTTTCAACGTTTATTTTTTTGGGACAGAGAGAGACAGAGCATGAACGGGGGAGGGGCAGAGAGAGAGGGAGACACAGAATCGGAAACAGGCTCCAGGCTCTGAGCCATCAGCCCAGAGCCTGACGCGGGGCTCGAACTCACAGACTGCGAGATCGTGACCTGGCTGAAGTCGGACGCTTAACCGACTGCGCCACCCAGGCACCCCTACATCAACTCTTCCATCAGATCCTACAAGCAACAAAAACTCAGCCACACCAGTTCTTCATTTCTCCATTCACTGTCCTTACAGGAAGTGACTAAATGGGATGACGTCTTTCACATCTGTATGGAAAACTAGAGATACATTTTTCCCACCAGTTTTTAGACTGGAGTAAAATCAGAAGACAAGTTTCTCAATAAAAGCAATGCTGTCATTTTGGGTAGGACAGTCCTTTATTGTGCTTGAAATGTCCTGAGCAGGTTACTATGTTTAGAATCCCAGTCCCTGCCCCACATGTAAAGGTGGTCTTCACACTCTTTACCACCGTTCTTTGAACTACAGTGTTGCCCTTGATGAATGCTGAGATCCACCCAAGTCATGCTGATAATATAAAAGCTCCCCTTATGTACAAGGGAAGATGGTGATATTCTTCAAAACGAATATGCTAAATAGCATTTTTCTAAACTTAATAAAACCAATTTAAAGGTATTGCCAGAGCATTATTTTCATTTGGTTCATACTGCCAGTAAAGAATGGAGTCTTCTTACTACGCAAATAGAACAATTTCATAGTCCCAGAGTTCAACTTGTCAGATAGAGTGAGTAGAAGGGTGAGGCTCGGCCAACAGTTTCTGCTCAAGAAAAGCTTAACATCTCCAGGTTAGAATTCTGAAGAGCAGAAAGTCAAAGACCATGTGTAAAATTTTCAAAAAAAATGACATATTTAAGGGCAAATGCTCGGGCTGGGATGTCAAAGAAGAGAGGCTGAGGAGGATAAGGAGAGAAAGAAGGGAGAGAGAAGTGAGGTGGGAGCCAAAACAACCCTGGAAAGCAAGCTAAAATTCTAATGGCTGCTGCCTCACTGCCTCAGTCTAAATCCAGTTACGTATCTAAAGGGAGTTGCAGAAGCTTAGAAGAGGGCTGAGATGCTGACCACACCGTAGGAGGACACATCTGTAGAGCACTGTAGAGCACACATCTAACCTTTGCTGGTTTTAGTCGGTTCCGAGGCCATGTTTCCAGTCTTCTTCTTTTTTCTTGGGACAGGTACACATTTCCGGTCAAATGTAACAGGACTGTATTGAGGGAGGCTGTTGAATTTCTTTTCAAATTCTTCATCCAGCTTTGCTGAGCTAATAAGAGAGGGGGGATGGAATCAATCAGCACGTGACATAAATAGTTAAACAGAAAATTATATGAGACCTATTTTAAGATACTCCATTTTAAAAACAGGGTCCCTGATAATTAGGGCACTGTTGATAAACTCTGTGGCAGGACAAAAAAACATCTTTTCAGAAATGCTTGAAAAGATTTACCAGCACAGTTTTTTTCAGTCAACTCACAAGAAAGGTTGCCTTGTTTGTTACCTTAGAAAAGCAGAGATATTATTTAAAATATAAGAATATTTTTGAAGTTCTCTCCATTGGCATGGACATTTTCCACTAAGTTCAACACAAAGCATATTCCATCCACACAAGTTTCTCATTGTAAAGATTTGTGTGTGTGTGTAGGCAAGTTTATTGGTGATGGGGTATCACCATCAGCGATTTTATAAGATTTATTTTTGGGGCGCCTGGGTGGCGCAGTCGGTTAAGCATCCGACTTCAGCCAGGTCACGATCTCGCGGTCCGTGAGTTCGAGCCCCGCGTCGGGCTCTGGGCTGATGGCTCAGAGCCTGGAGCCTGTTTCGGATTCTGTGTCTCCCTCTCTCTCTGCCCCTCCCCCGTTCATGCTCTGTCTCCCTCTGTCCCAAAAATAAATAAAAACGTTGAAA